>NC_044573.1:34384325-34694658 GCF_901933205.1 Camarhynchus parvulus
TCTAAAGTTTTCTACATAAATTTTCTTGTGACTTAAAGCTATATATACAAAAAATATTTTAAAAATTTCAATATTCATACTTATGTTTTCATACTGCTAAACCTTATCAAAGCTAAAATGCAAGGAAAGGGGCTTTGATTGTTACTGAAAGATTTGAGAATGATTGAGAATTATTAATTGTATTTATAGTATCATAATAAGAAATAGTACTGAGAGTCTCAGTAAGTCATCCCGTACTTCCAAATCAGCACACTTAAAATAGTTTTAAATTATTTATATTCTGAAAAACTTGTATTTTCCAATTAATTTTTGGTCAGAAATGTCATCATTAGTCCCTGATTGCAAACCAACAACTTGAAAAAGATTTTACCTGCCATTAGTAAAGAAATATTCAAGAATGTAACATTTCAATGTAGCCAAAAATCTGTGAAGATTATTAAAAGGGAGTAATTTTGAAAAGGAAGTAGCTACTATGTAAGCATAATAAACAATAACAGCACATAAACAGAATCCTATAAATTGTATGGCTGTAAAAAGTGGTAGGGGTTTTTTTTACTGGTAGGTCTTAGTGATGCCACACATTTCCTCTTTTTCCTGAAAATTACCAAGGTTTAGTAATTCTCTCGAGGTTCAGCTTCTAATCTTGTTGCCAGACATTTGCATGCACAAGACAAGTGCTACAGCAGTGGTACAGATATAGTCACAGGATATGGAGCAGTCATGCTTCTTTTTAGAGCAACCCGGCTCTCACTGTTCAGGTGTACACCTGAAGTATTTGTTCTCTCCAAAGCCATGAAAAACAACAGCTGATTCACGTCCACTTCTGAAATGAGCCTTTCTGTCTATGCTCTTTTTTATAACTTACCATCTCTCCTTTGTCCTTTCCCTTACTAGTCCCAGACTTTGCTCTTTCTACCTCTTCATTACCTCAGCTGGAAACTTCAGTTGTTCCATGAACAACTGTCAATCTCTTCATGATGTATCTTCCCAATGCCTCCAGATGCAGCTAATACTGACTGTTCCCCTGGTCCAGCATAGTTTCTGTTTTCACCTTTACTTCTGCTACTCAGAGTCCCACCATCATGTGTGAGAAAGTGCTTCTGCAGGGCTTGTCCAAAAATTCTCCAGGTCTCACTCTTCAACTTAATTTTCCTACCATAAATATAATCTATATTAGTTTGATTTTTTTTCTCCTGTGTAGTCCATGAATCCACCTCTGCCACCTCATTTGTATTGCTAATGTAGAGCTGCTTATCCACTCTTCTTTGGCAACCTGCATTCTCTCCTGTTCCTGAAATAGAAGAGATTTCTTCTCTCTTCTCCTGTCCCAGGGAAAACTGCTCATTGCACATAGCTTAACCAAACCAGAATCAAAGTGTTTTGTTAATGACATCATTAACTGGAAATCATGACAAATATCAATAACAAAACAAATAAACCATAATATTACATACCATGAAATGCTCATAAATACCCACAAGTTTCTAAATTGCCTTCTACAAGTAATCCCAAGGACTATTGGCCTGTACACACAACAAAGTACACATTCATGCACACACACATACAGTGGAGTGTGGATCACAAGCTCTCCTCTTCTGGGAGTCCAGATGCTTGCAGACACCTCCAGAGGGAGATGGGGATGCTGTACATATGTCCACTTCATGAGAAACCATGCTGCACCCTACAATCCAAGATGCACCACCTGCACCTGGTGAAAAAGCATCCCAGAATGATGCACACGCACACCCTGAGTTGCTTCACCCCACACCATCAGGCCCTCAGCTGGATGCAGGCTAAAAAGCAAGTTATTGCAAGCTCTATTTAAATTTTCACAACAGCATGGATCTTATTTTGACTATTTTTTATTCAGCATTGATAATGCACAAATTATTACAACAGACTGATGCTTAGATTATCAGGTCATGGATGCCTCCTCTGCAGCCTACAGAAGTCACCTTGTCTGAATTTTCCCTCAATTCAATTTTGCATTTTGTACCCTTCTTCCTGTAAAATGTGACAGCTGCAGGGACAATGGCAACAGCCAATTTAGATAGCTGCAAAAAGAAAAACAGGCTTCAATCTGAAACCCCAAAACTCTGTGTGAAGACCCAAATCCGTCAAATCTGAAACTTGTTAGAAGAATATAGTGCTTGTCACCATTTTTGTGAACTGTTCCAAAATGTGAATGCTGATTAATTTCAAACTGTTTTAGACATTCCAAGGTTGTTTGGAGTTGTTTTTCTCAGAATGACAATAGAGTATTTTGGAATGAAGCCTGATATATTTTTCACAGGCTGAGAAATTAATAAACTAATTCAGTGAGAGCTTGCTTTTTTTTTTTTTTTGCAAACCTTATTGTGTTTGCACTCTCCATCCCTTTCTTAGTTTGTGTATATTTCTTGTTTCAAACAACCAGTAACATAAAGTCATTTGAACTCTGTGTCATGGGAGTAGTTACATTTTATCAGTGCCCTTCAATCAATCCCAAATTTTATTTTAGTTCCAGCTTCTTCTCTGACCTGAGATATTCTGCATCCTCACACACGAGTACCTTTCATAAAAATCAAATGCTTTTACTTCAGGAACAAACAAAAAAAAAGCATGTATGTTTTCCCTTTTCTTGTCTGACATTTTTATCTGAGAAAAAAAATATCACCTTAAATCCTAACTAACAGAAATTTATAAATAAGTAAGATATGCCTTTTTGTAACCAAAACTTGCTTGGTAAACAGCAATTGATTCCCAACTTTAATAACAGAAGAATCTTTAAACCACTAATACTGTTACCAGAAGATTATTTGTGAATCTATTAAAAAGACCTAAAATTAGGTTGATACAGAAAACACAAAAGTAATTAGCTATATAATATTCACAGGGACTTAGTTGCAGCATCTCCTGTCTGAAATATTTGCATTATATTTCTGTACCTTGCTGATTCACAGTTTAATTTCAAGCTCCAGAAAAAAGCTTATCTTCTGTCCTGTATCTTATTTCCTCTATGTGATGTCCTAAATTGCACTTGAAGCCTTGCTTCAGAATTTTTCTAAAGAAAGTTATTTCATTTGTTTTGGCACTTTCTCTTTGCAATTCTTCCAGTTGTCTTCTTGCTTTCATTAATATTTTTTAAAACATGACTCAAAAGGATTCCATCATGCATTGCAGATGACAAATAGAGATCATATCCTATCAGATGAACATTTCTGCTGACAGAGAGAAAATATGAATGATCCTGATTTCTTTGAAAATTTGGCTGCATCAGACCTAAAAAAATCAAAATTTATTAACTCTCCCCACGACAAATGCACGTGAAAGATGGTGCTGTTTGAATTAACTATGTTTCTTTCTCTGGCCTATTGTGTGCTATCCTTTCCAGCATATCTACTTAGAGCTCAGTAGTTCAGATTTAACTCAGTGCCAGTGTTCCTTTGTTGTATTGCATGGGATTGCTACATGGAAAGGACAAGATTTTTTTCCTTCTATTATTCTCCTGGGCACAATTATAACTTCCTTTATATTGAAATTACCATTTCTCCAGATGCCTTTGAGCCATTCTTCAGTCAGGGTACCCCACTGCAGTAGGGCAGACAGGCCAGTCACTGCCCCAGCAAGAGTTCACAGACCTGCAGTATTTGTGCACACACAGAAGACCCCTGCACTGCCAGCTTCTGGCTGCTGAAAAGGGATATCCTGGGAACCCTCAACTTTCTGAGAAGCAGCATTGTTTACCTGAACATGATCGCTAGGAGTCAAAGAAAGGGTGAAAAATAACAAGCTGCAAACCTGATCAGAATGTGTGAACCTAAGATTCAAGAGAAGTCCTTTCTTCAGAGTTATAGTCTTTCTTTTCTCACAGTACAGTTCCTAGGACCCTTCTCCCTCCTTAGTTTCAGCCCATACAAGAGACATGCAAACATTACATTTCTCAGCAGCAGACCCTGGCTCATTCTTCTATTGACTCCTATCAATGCCCACCACTACCTCTTACATATTCACAGGAAATCCTCTGTTTTCCTCTATTTATGCTCTCTGTTGTCCCACTGAGCCATGACAATTACACTTAGACCAAGAAAGGCCTCTAAGATAATCTCCCAGACATGATGTCTGATCTAGTATCTGATCTCCTAGTCTCATTGAATGAGAAGATTTTACTCACCATCTATTCAGTGACATGTTCACTGTTCCAACTGGTACAAACATTTGAAAGGCAGAAAATCTGGCAAAGATCTTTCAAAATTCCTCTCATAAAACAAATTCCCTTCACTTGATAGATTGAGAAGAGATGCTTTACACAGTCAATATTATAACTATGTTTGTGGACTCTGTTTATACTCTTATTTCAGTGCAAAGCAAAACAGATGCGGACATAATTACATAGAGTTGAAAAGCACCACAGATTACTATAAAATGATAAGAACTAAACAATTCAGCTTCTGTAATAGTAAACACATCTATTCCATTAAAGTTCTTAGAAAGAATTAATACAACGTTAGATACAATTAGTTTGTTCTTTGCAAAGACTTTTGAAAAACAAATCTCCTACAAGTGGCTCTTAAGAATATATGGAAATCATTTGAGAGTGCATCTACAGCAGAGTTTTAATTCAAATCTTCCCCACTTTCTGTGGTTTGGGTTACAGTGTGGAGCTGCTTCAGAATGCACAAGAAGGTTTTCTTCCAGAAAGATTTAAATCAGAAGATGCAGGCATAAACCAGACCTGTGGCACTTCAAATGCTACTGTGTACTTACACTCCAGACTGTATCAGAAGAAATCTAGCTGAGTACAAACTCCCAAAATGCATGAGGCACGTACATGAGGGACTCCCAGTTGCTTTGGTCTACAGAACTGCACACCCTGCAATGTTCTGCTGGCTGATGCAGACCTACTCTGGGACTCACATTCATCCTGTGAAAGTTACTATATCAGCTTGTCTATCCCAAGATAGGATGTCCCTTTGAGGCAGTAAAAAATCAGCCTCATGTGACTAATCATCCCTCTTTTGGGTGGTAAGACTAAATTGCTCAAAGCAACTTACTATACAGGGAGAACTGTCTTGTCTCAGGGAATGTACTGTATGGAAGCTGATTGTGGGAAAAGACTAAGGTGGTTCAGCAAAGCAGTGGAGAGAAAGGATTTAAAAAGCAGCAAATGGGCACTGGGGCAGATGGTGGGGCTGGAAGAATTTGGAGAGACCCTGGGGTCTGAGGGTAAAACTGAGATGGAGCAATGGACCTTTTTTGAGGTGTCTGTAAAACAGGAATATAGTAATGCTTGTCTTATGGCAAACTCTCACCCCTTTCTCAGCCACAGAACAGAGGAGGAGGAGGAAGAGGAGGAGGGGAAGGAGGCAGGAATTTGCCATTTATGCAGCAAGCTCTGCTCTTACAAACAGTCCTTGTGCCCTTTGGCATAGGCAAAGCTGTTGGCTCTGCTACTGCTGGCTACTTACTACTCTGCCTGAGCAGCAAGCTGGCCCTGTCTGTCTTGAATGAGACACCCAAAGAACAAGGGTCTTCTCTGGTGCACCAGCTTATAAGCTGCCTTGCCAGCCTTCCTGACTGAGACAGGCTCCGACGGTGCCTGCTGTGACTCCCCTCTGCTGCAGCCATACCCTCAACAGCCTAGAGCTCTAACATTTTGATGAGGCTAATTGCAAGTGTCAGAGGTGACAAGTGTCCTGAGATAGTTCACTGCAATCAGATCATATCCAGCAGCTAGTCTAAATGACAGAGGCTGAGAAAAATGTATGCAAGGTCAACAAGAACACCAAGTGCCCCTGATACCAAGAATTTCCAAAAGTTCTCTAATTGTTATCCTTACATTTCTTATACTTAAAATATATTTCTCTTCAGTCATTCTCAGAAAAAAAAATGTTCCCAAGACTGTAGTCTTACCTTGCACATTTCCCTGGTATTTTGCTGCTCTTTGGGTGTCACCTGGCAATGCACCCTGACCAGCAATCTAAAAAGAGAATTCCAGGTAGTGTTTACACTGACCCTTTCCTGCAGCTCTCTCTTTCCCCTCTGGTACAGCTTCTCTGTGTGCAGCATCAAATTATCATGTTGTTTTTCTACTGCCATATTGTATTGCAGCTATATGAACTATCTGCATTTAGGCCTGTTTCAACATTCCCTCAGAAGTCAATATTAATAATAATAATCATCACACTTTTCAATATTAATTCTCTATAAAAGATTTCACTAGCTGCCTACATGTGCTTTGGATCTCAGCCTTGTGACTCTGTGATTATTCATAGAAAATATTTTACATCAAGTCAGTATACTGTCTCACTGCTCAGAGAGAGAGACAGCAGTTGAAACAGGTCTGTGAAAAACGAGAGAATTTGTTTTGATGAGACTAACCAAGAAGCTTGGCCGAATGTCCTACAACAGAATCTTTGGCACATCTACTCTACTTTGAGGTACTGTGACATCAGTTATTTTTTGTTTACTGAATGTCTTGATAAACCAAGGTTTATTTCCTGCAGTAGTTATTTCAGTGGGGCTGCTTCAGTGACAACAAAGTTAGAACTTGTACTTAGTGTGCTGTGTTAGGTTCCCACATGCACTATCTCTCTCTTGCTTCCTCTCTATTTTTAATGTCTCTTCTTGCTGCCTTTTCACTGAAGAAGCATAGCCAATTGCAAGGTAGCTTGCTTGCTTGCATTTGAAAAAGCAAACCTGGCTGCCCTCCAAGATTTCTTATTTTCACTTACCTGGAACATTGCTTTAAACAGGAACCACATGTATTTACTGGTAGGCAACCAAATAATTTCATTCTCTGCAGGAATTTTGGGATGCATACATTAATAGCATAAGCATGGGGAAAAAAGTTATTCTGAATGCGAAACCTAGTGTTTACAAAAGTAGTGCTTGATACTTTAGGGTGGAATTTGGTTTCACTCCCCAGCATGTTAAATCATAACTAGGCATGTGTGATTTAATATAGCAGAGAGATTTCCTGATTTGTTTTTAATTGCCAGTATACACAGACTGCATTTTCAGCATGAGTTATTTTTATTTGAGATGAAAGAAAATGGGAACAATAACAAAGTCTTCATGAGAAAATACTTTTCTGCAGCACATCATATTGACTCTGCCTTGCAAAATGTGAGTTTCAAGACGTCAAGATGCCCAGAAAAGGAAAGTATCTGCCTAAGGTCCCAGATCAAAAAAGGATTCAAGCACAGCTCTAAATTCAATGTGACTTAAATAGAGGCTTTTTTTAAACACATAACTCAAAGTCTTATAAATCATACATATATAGCATATATATTTATTAATTACTGTTCATTGTAATGGATTCACTAATAACAGAGCCACATGTAACACATACCCAACATGATTCCCGTGACATGTTTAAAGCTAAATTTTATTCTGTAGATGCCCTATGACTAAAGGTAGCTTGTTAGGAAGGGAATTGGCATTTATTCATTCTCAGCCCTTCATCTGTATTAAAAGACTCACATCCTACTGTAACATTTTCATTTGCAACCCCTTCAGGCCAATAAAAAGCATAATCATTTTCCTCCCCAGTAACTGCATGGACATCAGCTTTAATTTCAGCACACTTTTCTCTTCCTAAACCTTTTTGTCTCGTAACAGCTGGTCAATATATTTCTTCATTATGCCCTTTTTCCAAAAACAGCCATGCCATGCTCCCAGTAATATACCTTCTTGACAACACCTTCATCCTAATTGTTTCATCCTTTGTAATTTTATGCACATCCTACTGATAGATGCAGGATGTCTGGGAGGCATACATTATAGATTCTATTTCCTCCACCATATTTATCCAGTTCCTGTGCAAAATACATGCTATCTGCAACAAATTATAAAGTCTAGAAGCCTTTGATTAAAGTTGCCGGTATGCTGGACTTTGACAGAGTTTGTATTTGCAAATAAAATTCTGCTTAATTTTCCCCAGAGCTTTTTCAAATGTATGTACAAAAGCCTTGTTTATCCATTTGATCCTGGGAGATAAGCAGCAGTTCTAACATGCTTTAGTGAATGTGTCTGAAATTGTTTCAAAACAGTTGTGGACTGTCATCAAACAATTTCTTCAGATAATCCAAAAACAATCAATAAACTCCAAGAGTTTTTTATATTCTGGCCAGTCAACACAAAGCTATGTGCTGGGACAAGCACCAGCTATAGCTACCTATATGACTGATTATTAATTAATCTCTATGAAATCTAGATAATTTCTGTCTCGTTTACGTGTCCTGTGACAAAGTGAAGGATTAATCCAGAGCAGTTATTAAAGTTACAAACTGCATTCTCAGGAAGCAGCGTATTTTTTGCGGCTGCTCTTTCAAAAGCCTACTTATTCAAAGTAATTCTGCATGCTGACCCATGGCACTCTTTCAGTGCCCTCTCCTTCATGCTTTAGGAGTACTTGAACTCTTCCAGTTCTGGACATAAGAACACTGGCATATTTTTTAAAAGAAATAGCATGCTGCTAGCAGGTTGGGTATGTTAACACTGGATAGAACCTACTAGCTATTGTCATCCTTCTCAATGACCTTTTTCCTTGTTCATGACAAATCAGAGATGATGTTTAAATTAAGGCAAACAAGAAAAATAAAATTTCCATAAAAGTGCTAAAAGACTGTCACTTTTGACTAATGGGTCACGTACTCTCACTGCTCATATCCCCAGCAGAGAAAGAAGTAATCTTATACAATTAAGAAAAAGGTAACAAATTAATATAGGCCAAAATTACACTACAAGTAGCACTAGTAATTTTGGTTCCAGTTTTGCATAGCTCTTTAGGACATAATTAATCTGTCTGTTTTTCTGAATCAAAGTCATAATTAAGATGTTCTTAATCACCTCTTTTAGTTAGTGAAGGAAAATTATTTTAAGACCAAATCAACTGGAGATTACATCTAAAAAATCTAATAAAAATTATGAAACTGAGTGATTGGTGAAAAACATGCATCTAAACTTTAAACCACGTTTTAGAAACATGTTAATAGATAATTATTATTTAAATATTACAATACCTAGACCCCCTCACCCTCTTCCTACCTTCCCTTCAGGCTAGCCACCATTCGTGTAATTGGCTGATTTTCTAAATGCATCCTCCTTAGGAGGATTCTTAAGGCAGATGATCTGAAGGAGTGGAGCATGAATGGCTCTCCAAATAATTTCAAGGAAGGACCTCCATAAACACAGAGCAGCACAGAGCAGCAGAAGTCGATGACTTCTGTACCAGAGACTGACAAATGCAAACTCTGTGGGGAAGGAAGGTGGCTGCTGCAGAGAATTCTCAAGGACCCATGAAAGTATGGACAAAAAGCATGGGGAGCCAGAGGAAGTACTTAGTTCAGGCAGGAAGCTGAGGTGATCCTTTGAACCTTGATTGTTACTGAACCATCAGAGTTCAGGCTGAAAGAGTTCTGTGCATCCTTTGCAGGCCTGATGAGAGTGTTGTGCTTTCTTCCTCTCCTGTGACAAGGACAAGTTACATCTCCTCCTCTTTGCTGTGTGTAAAGAAAATGTTGAGGAACCGTGTAAAAATCTCAGAGGAGTTATTTTGACTCTTGTGTTCATGATAGCTGACAGGGCCCTGAATGCTCTCATGGGTTCTGCAACCTCTGGAGTCTGGCTGCCTGTACCTAAGAACAGCTACATCTTGGTGCAGTGGTGTCTCTTTGGTCAGACTATTGGGAAAGAGCTGTGACAGGCCTCCATGGGTCCTCCAATATTTGCCTTGTGAGATACCTTCAGGCTTAGGCTCTTGCTGTTGCTTTAGAGGTGTCTGCTTTATAAATATTTGTGCCTAGATCCCATAATTCTCTTCTCAAAACTGAAGACAGCTAAAATACCCAACAGCTCCTTCTACCTGCTTTGAAGACAAACCTCGAGGTGCAGTAGCTAGATTAAGGAGAACGCTCAGACTGAGGGCTCATCTCCACATGAATGGAGAATTTCTTGACCTCTGGCTAGTGGTTAACCCAAATAAAATACCTCCAAATGAAACTCAAAGCATTTCTGTCAGTAGAGAAAGGTGTGGCAAGACATGAGGCCAGACACCATACCTCTTCGAGTCATGAGGGAGAAAAGAGACGATAAAAACAAGAACTTCTCAGGTCTCCTTTCTGGATTTGTTTTATTCAAATTATCCAAAACATAAGTCGATATACATTTTTGTTCGTTGGCAGGGTGTTAGATGTGTGGTAGACAAAAACACAGACATAATACCTGTGTGTAATAGCCCACTCAGAGCTGAGTAGCTACCTCTCAACATGCACACTCACCTCACCCCCATTTTCCACCTCTTTGATCCCTGAAAATATTTACTTTACACTGAAAGCCAAAACCTCCTTCTACCCAACTAAACTAACAGCTGCACAAACTTCTGAAAAACAGCTCTGAAGTCCTTTTCTACAAAAAAAAAAAAAAAAAGCCCAACTTGATCTGTTTGGGAAGAATTATTCTCTATAAACTACTTGTCTCTGTTCCCTTCTGGAAATATAGGTTGCATCTCCTTGTTTGGTTGTAAAGGGCTTCTGTGTGATGAATCACTTCCATATATGAGGTGCATCAAAAACTGGCTTAACACTTTGGATCAGCAGCTACAAGTTTAGGTCTGACTGGGAGCTTCTTAACACTTTATACTTTGGCCTGTGTTGTATATGTTTTGAACAACTACAGCAAAAAAGAAGAGAAAAAGGAAAAAAGCAATTACTCCAGTATGTACAATAGCACATTTAAGTTAGCAAACTGGTTCCAAATAACCAAGAGTAAAATGAGGGTGTTCAGTGCATTCTGAGCATAAATGTCCATGTCCACTGAAGTCTCTTAGGCCTGGGTGCCTGAAAACAAGGCTGTGCTATCTCAATTAGCCAAACAAAAAAAGAAAAAGAAAAAGAAATCCCTGATATGGCTGAGGGACTGACTGAAAGCCTCTATATTTTGCAGCAGACAAAAAGGAAAAGAAAACAAAGATGTTTCAGGAAACATGGAGAACTGGCACAAGAGATGGATATTTTTGGTGGTTACAACAGAATTCCCACTAGCAATTTACACTTCGAATTTAATAGCATAAATATAAAGTATTCATGCAGTTTCACCTGCCATGTACACCATGTGGCTGTGCTGTCAATTTTGTCTACGGAAGGGATTAGACTGGGACGCCTCCACAAGCAGCAGTGATCTCTCACTCACAAAAAGCAGCATGCAGCTTACTATCAATAGTCAAGCAAACCATGTTTTACCTTTATTTATCACAGCATGGTTCAGCCGGCAATTGGAGGTTTCAAAAAAATGAATAATTTTACCAGTAAGCAATACAAACTTGAGATGCCCTTCACCGGTCCCAAAATATCTTGTTTTCCTGGATGGCATCCATAGCCTGTATGTCAATGGTAGCTGTAGTCTAGCTGAAGTGACTCAGATTCAAAGCATGAAGTGGGGGGTTTAACACAGGAATTTACACTGAACCTACGATTACTTCATTTTCACATAAACTTGCGGCATTCTGGGTGTAGCTCGGGGCCAGCTCTGATCGCGTTTGCTGCACCGCGCTCCCTTAACGCACCCCGGGGGACACCAATTTTAAAACCAAGGCATTACCCCGTGCTTCGAGACGCTTTGCTACGAGGAGCCTAGTAAAAATCCAGCGGGGCTGGTGGAAAAACCCCGAAGTTGCTGGCGGGCCGGGCAGGCGGGGCTCGGCTTCCCAACCCAGCTAAACAAACGGTTGATAAGGCGGCGCGGGCGGCGGCGCGGAGCTCGCTCGGAGCGGGGCCGCGTCTCTCCCAAGGTCAGCTATTTAGGGACAATAACAGGAACACGCGGCGGCGGCGGCGGCGACAGCGGCAGCGCTGCCCCGCCCAGCGTGCCCGCCGGGCCCGCTCCGCCACCTGGCGGCCCCGGCCCGGCCCCAAACCGAGCCCGAGCCCGGAGCCGGAGGAGGACGAGCTCCCACGTCGCAGTCGGGCCTGCCCAGCGCCTGCTGCAGCCTGAGGGCAGCGCCCGCCGAGGCCTCCCTGCTCTCAGCGTCCCTGCAGCCCGGCGTCTCCACGGTTCTCCTGACGGTCGCATGTCTTCTTTCTTGTGAAGAAATGGTGGGTTTAGATGAATTTTCACAGGCACAGTAGTTGGCTTCAAGGAAGATGGAGAGCCCGGATAAATACCTTGATGCTATGTGCTCTTTATCGAAGTACATGTGTTGTACTAAATGCTGGGGGTTGGCCACCCCCACTACAGCCCATGCACACTGTGCCCTTACTCCCATGTGGGGAGTTCCTGCACTGCCTGCAATGTCCCATGAGTTACATGTGCTGTGTCCAATGTCCCATGAGTTACATCTGCTTCCCTGGCCTGTGACTGCAAATTACAGGGGCTTGCCATATTATACCAACTGTTCGTGTGGTAGGGGAAGCCCCTCCATGGTACCGAGTGAACATGTGCTCAAACTCACATGTGAGTAATTCTTCGTAACAAGAAAAACTTTGCATTTCCTGGTGAACAGGATAAGCAGAGTGTTTAAACATACTTGTTTCAAAGAACTCTGCTTATTCTTCTGGATAAATCGTTTCAGAGAATAAGAGCAGTAACAATGTATTCATTTTAGTATTAAATTAGCAAGAATGTATTTTAAACTAACTATTTTTTTCTGTCCCAGGAAACGGCCTCCCTACCTCCTTTTTTATATACTATTTTTATTCTCCTGGTGGCCTGGATTCAGGATGGAGTTAATATTTTTCTCCATGACGCAGTAGGCAGAACATGCTGAAACTTTATGAACCCAGAAGCATGTTCTCTATGATAAACAAAAACAAACTAAAAAAAAACTTATTTCAAGAACTCTGCAACTCATATGGCTTTTACCATCTGGCAGCAGTCCTTGCACACTGTAAATCCTTGCAAGTGGTATCTCCTTTACAGACCCTAATACATAAAACCCATATGCCAGTGGCTTGTAGAGGCCACCCCCTCAAGTTGCAGTCATCATATTGTAGCTGTGTGAGATCTTCTATGAAGCCAAAGCTTTTATGGTATTTCAGAAGGTAAAAAAAAATCCATCGCCTCCAAACTGTAACAGTGTGGACACTGACAGTGAGGCTACTTTCAGTCATGATGCCTTTCTTTGGAAATGTCACCCATCACACTCAACACAGAGAGCTGTGAGTTAAGCAAAGGCAAAACTGGAGAGGGAGATTGAATGTTGAGTGCTCTAAAGATAATTCCAGGGTTATCTCTGGAAAAAATTAAAACAACTCGCATTGAGACATTTAGTAATACAAGATACCAAGGTTACATTTGATGAATACCAACCCTAATGACAAATATACTCTGTGTAAATCTGAGCTCCATGACTTTTGGCAAGGATATTTGCCAGCAGCTCAAAAGTCCTGGCACAGGATATCCACATGCCCATAAATTTCTGCAGGCACAAATACATCTGTTAAATCATTCCTTCATGCTTCCCTTCAATATATAAAATCCTAAGTGTTGAGCACTTCATCACTAAGCTGTCATAGGCCACCCATGACCTCCTCAGCACAATGGGACTGGAGGCCTGAGGGAGCTCAGAGTGGTTTCCCTGGAGCAGTATGTCTTCATCTGCAGCAACTGAAAGGACACTGAAAAGCAGAAGGCCCTTTAAAAGTTAGATTACTCTGAATGAGGGCTGTCTTCATGGATTACTACTAGATTTTGATGCCAGAAGGCATAATCAGGTCTAACCCTATGAATAATACACATGTGGTATGATCCAGCTCATCTTCTCTCTGTACTCAGGATCTTTTTGATCTGCTAAAATGAGGCTAATGAAAATAAGGAATGTCTATGTCTTACCGAGACCTTGTTTGCTTTCTGTGAAGAGCTGTCATCATTTCTTACCTGAACTGGGCAAGCACTAAAACTGTCATAGGCAAAACACAAATTATTTAATCATTTACTTTATACATATCTCTATCTTCTACATTTGTCTCAAATGTTGAGGTCACACAGCCGCTCTTTCTGATGGCATCACTGATGAAGGAACATCCTGTTAAATTGCTGCTTCTGGATTATCCTAGGAGGTGGGTGTTGAGCAACAGGGCTTCTGTGCAAAGCATCAGCCTGTACGCACACAGACGGATACACATCTTAAGGAACATGTTTAGGGTGAGGTATAATGAGAAAACAATCCAATCTGGAAAAACGGTGTTTCTTCTCTATTCATACATACACTTCAAATCTGCTATTACTTTTTTGTCCATAGATAATTAGATAACTTGATCTCTTCTTTTTATAAAAAATTCCTACCATAATAATACTAGCAGCAACTTCCATAGCCATTCATGGCCCTTTTCTTTGACTAAGAGCTGTACCAAGAGAAGTGAAAGAAAGCAACTTGTTTGTGTGCCATCCAGTGACTTTTATCCCCATTCCCCATCACCTGCAATTTTTGATTACAGAAACTCTGCCAATGTTTTTGTGTTATTATAATATTTTAATTGAAAGAGAGAATAAATTTTTGAATAGATAAATCTTTTTTTTTTTTTGATAAAACATTAACATTTGTCTGGTCGCAAATGTAATACTAGAGCAGTAAAAAAAGACAGAGTTTGGTTACGGTATGTTATTTTTATATGCTCAAATTAATAATTGTTAATCTATTATAATAGCTGATTTTTTTACCATAGCAGCTGTCTGTGTCATAGCTGAGATTTCTCTGTAGTAAGTACTGTACCATAGGAAAAAGAAGGAAAAAATAACCCATTCCCCAAAGCCTTTAAATTTAAGGGTACATACAGCAAGTCCTTTGTAGTTCAGGGGTTAAAACAGGGAAGTTCAAGAAACAGTAAAGCCAGTTCAATCAATATGATGGATTGACAGCCTTTGACAGAATCTGGCTGCTTTCAAGAGGTTTGCAGAAAATGTTGCCCAGGAGAGTATAAAGGAAATGTTTACAGGCAGATGACATGCTAAATTTGCGCAGGTTAGAGGGACAACCCATGGCCTTCTCACTATGTGAAAGGCAAACTCAAAAAGGCGTATCCAAAATGTTAACAGGTGGATGATAGATGCTAGAATCTTAATGTGACAGGAAGCGGAGGCAAGATTTTAAACCTGATCTAAAGAGATGAGTGGGAGAAATGATACGAGAGGAAGCCTGAGTGGGAAGAGCAGGCCACTGCTCTATATGGTTGAAGAACAGGGAGGCCCCATGTTGATGCACAGGAGCAGATGAGTCTGTCAAAGACAAGAAAGAGAAAACCAGCCTTTGCAGCAGAATTTTCAATGAATCTCCTTGCTTTTGTCAACCTTAGAGGGAAAAAGAGAAGAAATAAATATTAGTAAATGTTAAAAACAAGAATAGTTTTGAGATGTAGCAGGTGTCTCACAGGGTAAAAATAAGTGGCATATTCAGAGATGCTATAATGGAAACATTTGAGGATTTAAGCACAGCACTACAGCACAGTTGTAGAGAAGCCTGAGTGATATCAGAGGCATGTGTGATGTTGAAGAAAGTGGGGCTACTCATAGTTCAATGCTTAATAGCGAAAGATGCTCCCAACAAAACCTCTTACAACCTTGCCATATTCAGACAATGTCTAGGAAAGACATTCTGGATAAGGATGGAGAATTACCTCTGAGCCTGAATATGGGAAGGTTGTAAGTGCTTTTGTTGAGAGCATCTTTTGCTATTAAGCATTGAACTATGAGTTCTGATATTAATAGGAATATATATGTATCAGTAGAAGTCATGACAGCAATATCTATCACTGATATAAAGAGCAACACCATGGTAAAGTGAGTGATTGAAAACAGGGACTATAGCTGAGGAAGTGAGGGAAGGTAAATATGATTCTGGAACCCATGTTCAACAGATGTAGCAGAAACTGTAGTCCAAAATGTTCTCTATGTCCCCCTGTCATTAAACAAGGAAGAAAAGTGAATAAAAGTGTCAGTCAGAGTTGGCTGAGAAATTTCCTTTCAGCATTTTTTATTGAAGTGAGGAAACCAAAGCCAGTTCATATTATATTTTTTAGACATCTTGTTGAAGATCAGTTTCATGATGAATTTAAGCTGACCTAAAACCAGCCTGATATCAAGATGAATGGTCTAGCTTTCACCACATTTCTGCTGCTTCTTTTCTATTACCAAGGTAAATGAATTTAAAGTTAACCCTGGAAGAATATCATGAGTTTTAAGCAACTTTAGTGTATTGACCTGATCTCCCTGAGACTGAGCAAGTCACTGTAGCTGCTGCAAGGGAGTGGGCAGATATTATCAGTTCTGGGTGGGATGGAGAGGGAAAAGACAGGACTGCTCTTTTCCAGGGCAACAGTATTAGATCAACTTCAAAACAGCGATATCAAAGTCAAAGCTGGTGTCAAATTTAGATGCTCTGAATGTTGATTAGGACTACCTAGGCTTTGTACATTTCTCTTCTCTCTTCAACAGCTTTACAGTAAAGGAGAACAAATATGCTATATAAAAGACCAATGAAAAAAGACATATTCCATAAATAACATTTTTCATGGAAGTTTTATTTTCCATCAATTTTATTCCACATTTTTCTTCCACATTTTTCATTAATTTCAGTCCTTACATTCCACAGAAGTGCATACTTATATTACAATAATTACATAAGTCTGATTGTTGGGGATTCAAAGGCTGTAGCAAATTTTCACTTTTGACTACTTTGTCTATCCTTATTGTATTTTCAGATTTAGCAAAATACAGTATCTTAGTCTGAACAATTGAATTTGCTTGCTGTTTTTTCAAAGTATCATAAAATATTTAGGAAGTTGTTCATATCTTCTGTATTCTGGCTTTTGTTTCATCATTGGTGTTTTTACACATAAATAGCTTTGAGCTTGTGCCTAGTACAGTGATCAGGCAAAAAACAAGAGAGAAAAACAAACGAATAATAACAAAAAAAAGTGTATCAGGATATTGTTGCAAAAACTCAACAATTATTCAATCACCCATGTTAAAAATAAATAAATAAATTAATAAATACAGCCCCAGCACATATTTTCTGGGAATATTTAGCAATTAAATTTGGGACGTTCGTGTTCGCTGAACTTAAAAACTGCAGGCTTGAGCTCATAGTAGACTTTAGACCATTCATTATTTTAGTAATACCTGCTTGCATGCTCATCCTATCAAGTAACATGAATAATGTGTGACTTACCATGATTACTCAATTAAGCATACCAGTTCATATTTTAAATGTCTAATAATTATACTTGAGCAAATTATAATTGAATTTAAAAATGCTTTGAATGCATTCTCATTGTGGATAATTTGGGGAGGGCACTCTTATTTGTTTTGGCTAAATCTCAAGAAAAAAAAATACATTGCCTTTTGAATTAAATGTTTATGTCTATCAAAATGACAAAGAGCTGACTTCAGTTATATCCATAGATGCCAGTGAGGAACAGCATTTTCCTTTTAAACATGTTTTATCAGCTTTGGTTTGCTGTCTAGTCTTAATTCCTTTCCCTCTTATTTTTTCTTCTCTTTTACAGCTACATTTCTATTTTTAAATACTGGGATCTGAGTTATGCTGTCCAGAGTTTGCACTTTGATTTTATATCAAAATAATGTATTTTTTTTATCTTTCCTATCAACATGTCTTAACTCTGTGGAGGTTTTGTGAGAACCATGACATCATAAAAATTGATCTAAATTTAATAATAAGAAACCAAGTGGGGAAAAAACTTTAAAAAAGTAAACAAAGGCTTCTATTGTAGTAATTGCCATGAAAATTTTGCAACATATCTATTCTTAATGAAACAATATGCTGAACAATGTTCTAACAACACAGGCGTACACAATATCTTTCTTCTTTTAAGAATCCATGCAACATCTAAAAAAAAGATGTTCAGAAATCAAACAAATAGATTATGTAATTCTAAAGTATGCAATTATAAAAGAAGACAAAATAAAAAGCGCTGAAACAATTCAAACTTACAACAAAATTTATTAAAACAATTTATATATTCAGATGGTATAAGCAACTTTGTTGTGAATTCTGAACAGAATGAAAACTAATAAAGAGCAAAACCAAAAAGGCAGGATTGTTCTTATCATGTGCTGAACCCAGGCATAGATGCATCTGTGGCTTTGTGTTTGCTGTTGTGATTCTTTTAGTGGTTCTGGTGGTACAAGAGACGCTGTTAGACATCAGCTCGTAACTTCTGCCCTGTTCTGTTTGGGAGCCTGGCATATTTCAGAATATCCTGTATCCCATTTTCAGAGGCCCATATTAATTTTTAAAGGCCTCCATTTCAGGAAAGTAGACTTTAAGCATGTGCCTAATCACTTTCCTGAATCAAAACCTAGAAAATCAACTTTTTAAATGCAATTTTTAATGGATTTTGTTTGCAGAGCATTTTTTTATTATATTAGTAGAATCAATCCACCTTGATGCCCATAGCCTTTTTAATAATTGACATTCTCATTTGGCATTTTCACAATCCTACATTAAGCATGAAGATTCCTATTGGAGGTGTAAAATAGCCCTTCTGAAAGACATGGGAAGGGAAACACCCCAGCACTATTTTTGCTGAAGCTATACTGATTCTGCTTTGACATTCACCAAAGACAATGAGATACAGTTACCTACTGATTTCTTATCACTTTTGTTATTCCTGAGGTTGAAGCACTTTTTCCTCCTATAAATCTTCATGTGCATATTTACATGAAATCAATAGCTTAAAAAACACCAAAATCCAAACCTAAGGCTTTTTATTTTCAAAGGACATTCATTTTTTTGTACTGCTCCTGATGCAATTCTTTGGGCTTTCGTGTGCAGGGCCAGCAGCTGGACTTCAATGACCCTTGTGAGTCCCATCCAACTCAGAATATTCTGTGATTCTGTACTATTTGACCCACTCTATTAGACTAAGATGTTCTATCCATCAATAAAATTAGCTTTATTGCCTAGAAATTATGATAAACGCTAGGATATAGAAAAGCTATCCCATGATATGGGATGTTGTTTAATCAGTCTCTGTATTACTTGAAAAGAAGTTCACCTAAATATAAAGTATTCTGATAAAATCATCCCACTGGTCTCTGAGATTCTGATCACTTTATTATTCTCAATCCTTCAAAATGTAAGAAAAATTACATCCTTTGAACAATACATAAGGAGTATGCTTTTCTTTTTACAGAAATTCTTGCCTGTCAAACTTTGTAAAAAGCAACAAATCATCATGCGCCATCCAGAGCATCTGTTGCTAAATTTGGCTCTTTTCTATTTACTCAAATGTGAGGAATATTTCTAGAGGCCTACATTTTATAGAATTGACATGCCAAAAGTTCACTGACCACACTGTCTTCATAAAAGCTTTGTTTGCTAGTTAGTTGTTTCTGAGTGCACTTATTCAAAAGGATTTTGAAGCTGCTGATGTGTTGTATTTGGTTCTTTTGAAATGCTGAAAACAGTGTCTTATTATGTTTAGATTTTAGCTTACCTTTGTAACCAGTTCTAATTGTTTAATTTACTCATGCTCTTTTAAGGTGGACAGCAGAAAAAAAAACCTTCTCTTTTCAAAATACTTAAATTACTTGAAATTACTCCTTCAATCAAATGTCATTACGTCGAATTAGTAAATAAACAGCTTTTTTATTGAAACTAAAATTTCAGCTGTCAGGTAAATGTACCCAGATGAATCTTTAGAGTTCAGGGCTTGGCCAAGATTTCCCTGCCCAGCTTGGACAGGACTCTCCATCTTCTTGCACCTAAGTTTACCCACTGTAAAATGGAAAAAAAAGTGGCTTATCTCTTAGTCCCCATCTTTGTGCCTTACTGCAATTTTATGCAATGAGAATCAAGAGCTTGCACTAATTATACAATAAGACCCCTAATTTATGAACAAATTTAACACATTCGTGTTTTAAGAATGAGAGTAGTCCCACTGAGGTGCTCTCTACTTGGCCTGTCTTTATAGGGTCCTGAGGATAAGTAACAAAGTATGAAGACTGCTGTGGTATATTTGAAGTTAGATGCCATTACTGTGGTATATTTGCAGTTAGATGCCATTAAATTGCCTTCTTGATCCCATTTTTAAGAAAGACTTAGAGACAGCTCCTGACTTAGCCTGTATGATAATGACCAAGATAGAGTGAAAAGAAACTGCATTTCCCTTTGTATCATGACATTCTGAATCCAGGCTGAAGGTTAGATCTAGCCTCCCTTTTTTTTGACACTGAAAATTATACGTTTATCTCTTAAGTATCAGGTGTACTTTTCTTCAGCTGTCAGTTAGATTTAATTCTGTTGTTAAAGGGTTTGGCAGTTTGGGACTGTTAAAAACAGTTTGCAAGGGATATTGTTGCCCTTGGCTGAGTTTTGCATTTTAGCTGTATCCCTATTTAAAACCTCTGTATTTTCCATGTCGCATGAATTGTCAAGTGTCATCTTTCAGAAGAATGGACAGCAGCCTTCACTACAAGCATACAGAGTATACCTATGTTCCCAGGGTGCTGTTTATGTATTTTATAGATTGGCTTTGTATTTACTTAAATGCACATGAAAAAAAGATAATATTTGTATGCTTCAACGGTGAAAAATAATTGATAAAAGCATCACAAAAATGAAAGTCAAAATGACAGAATATTCTTTGTATATGCACATCAGTAACAAAATGTAGAAATGATCTAAATTAAATCTTCCCAGATCTAAAACTTCCAAGTAAACACCAACTTGGGATGTTCAGCATTTCTCATTGTAAAATAACATGCCTTCTAGGAGAACACATAAATTTAAGCTATTTTAGTTTTGACAGAAAATTAACTCTAATTTGCAGATATCTTCTCAGAGAAACCTCTAACAGTAATGCCTATTCTTAGCAACAGAGGAAATTCTGAGTACCTCTGTGACTTATGTTATCTGATACCCAATGTTTCTGAGCAGTTTTGCGGGGGGGTTGGGGGCAGCAGGGTGAAGTCCTGCATGAAGACACCACAGGTATGTAAGTATTTCTCCACCTGTGATAGAGTAAGTTCCTTTTAGAAGAGAAGTGTCTAAAGTAAAAAGTATGTATTTCTTTAATTGAGATAAGCTAGCCCTAACAATTGATTTGAAATAATGAATTTCTGCTTGGAAAATGTGCACTATCTGCATTTGTATCTTGTTTAAATAAGAACTGACATTCTTACATTGATTGTGAAGCCCTTAAAATGAAAAAGAGTCATATCTTATTCTGATAAAATACATGTGTTTACATTAGTATATTTTGTGTATATATATATATATATACACACGTGTGTATATATGTACATATATATATATACACACATATTTCCAAGAAAGGAGTAATTAAAATTGGCTCAAAATCTTTCTCCAATCTCTTACTTTCTAATATGTTATACCCTTAGTAAAGGGAAGCTTTGCAATATTTGAATATTTAAACTGATATCTGTCAACATTGAGTATGAAGTTAACACCAGTTATGAATACAGCCTCCCTGCTGGGCAGCCATTAGAAAGTTGTTCTTTCCGATTCCTGTGTAAATATTTAGGTTAGATTCCTAATAAAAATTCTGTGAACTTTAGCTGAAACAAAAATAACAGAACTATTTGAGGTTTGTTACAGTCACTTCTATATCCAGCTGACCTTGTCCCAATTTTAGCTTTGTTTCCCTTTTCTGTGTGGCTTCTGGGAAACCGCCTTAAAAATAAAATCTACTCAGAGGATGAAATACTGAACTTCTTATTCTGATAAAACTTCTATCTAGCTCTGCCTTGCAAACAGTTGCCTTTGCACTCCTCATTATTTTCAGAATCAGTGCTAAAGTTCTGCTGCAAAGGCAATGATAACCTAAAACAAATTAGGATATATTGAACACAGTCAATTTGTGCCAAATGAAGATTCATAATACTGGAAAAAAATTACCACCAGTTCAAGCATACAGGAATCTTAATAGTAAATAATGGCTGTACATTGAACATTAGGAATTTATTTACTTTTTTTTAAGGTGTAGAAAAAGTAGTAAAGTAACTTTACCTGAGAAGCTGATATTAAGTTCAGCAAAGTATTTTCATTTTAGACCATATGTTAAGGACTAGACTATGCCTTTAAAAAGTGAATATAGAGCACTTTTCCCAGGTTTTCATCCTGAGATAAAAAGGGAAGAAAGAGATAGAATGTGTTGGTTCCCTCCTCCAAAGGAGAAGCTAAGCTTGTCCAGTTTTTAGCTTTGCACTGGGCTATAAAGCAAGATCAACACAGGACTGCCTTTTTGCCCCTTCATGTCCCATAGTGGGAGTATGAACTACTTTGGTTACCTACCTGGCAACACTGAGAAAAATATTGGGGGGCTATATTCCTTTTTTCCTTTGCTTCTTGCTCTTCCTCTTTCTCTATTATTATTATTATTTTGACCTCTTCTGTAAAGTACTTTAAAATATTTAATGAAAATTCTACAATCCTTATATTTATTTTTAATTTAAACAATAGGAGACAAATGCAGGGTCACTGTTAATTGTTAGAGCAATTTTCCTTTAAATAGTAAAGACTGTCAGTCTTTTCAGTGATGATCAAGTATGTACCAGCAAAGTTTAAATTCCTGTCCCTGTTTCTCAAATATGCTAAAAATTTATATTCTGTTCTGGTAAGCTAAAATAATCTTAAAACTTAAACCTCAAAGCTCTCATAAATCAGAGTTTTCCCAGGGATGTAATATGCACTTATTGTGAAATACTGTAATAAAAAAATCAGGAAGCCTAATTTGTACCCACCATTGCACTTGTGGGCGTTTTGTAAGCAGAATACAAGACTTCTAACTAAGAATTTACACATAAACTCTTCTGACCTTGTAAGCTGTCACAATAGACAACACAAACATTCATGTGTGCAGGCCTGGCCCCTGTAAGTGTTGCAGTGCTCCATTAAAATGCTTGCTTGCTAAGCCTCAAATGCTGCTGCTCAGAATACTGTCAGTGGCTAAGGATAGATCTTTCACAGCCGCACAAGGCCACAGCAAATGAAGCCCTCCCTAGTGCAGACCTGAGCTGCTCTGTCCTCCACAGTGGCAGAAGTGCACTGTACAGGCTCACTGGCTGCCCTTGCCCTTTCCCAAGTCAGCTTCATTATATGGTACAAAAAAAGGAAAAAAATTGCTGAGGATTGCATAAGGCATTTTTGAAAGGTATACTGTGCAAATCCTTTCTCTGTATCCTGTTGTTTTTACCAGAATCACACAGGGAAGTACAGCTTTTGCATCCTCCCCACTTTACCCAGAGTAGTAAATTCCAAAGTCTAATAGAAATAGCCGAAGGATTAAGACAAGAAGGACCTGTAGGCCAGTATGTCGTCCTTATCTGATGTTTTTTTCTTCTAGTAATACAGCTGTTGATGTTGTGTGGGGCTACCAACAAAAACTGGACCAGATGTTTTATCTCCTGGAGTAAATGCTAATACTCACCCATAAGGGGAGCAGGCGCCAAGAACTTGTGAAACAGGTGCTACAAAACACATAGCTATATTTGGAAGAGATTTTTGGATACCACCTACATGGAAAAGCATGAGGTATTGATTTCAAACTTTTTGAACATTCATCTTGTGGAAAACCCCCACAAAAAATATTTTCGGAGGAAGTCTGCAACAGGATGGATACACAGTCACAAAAATACGGCAACAATTTCATAAGATGATACACTACTAAATGAACAATAAACTACCTATTCAAGATATAACATTCTCCATGTTACATTTTATGACCAGAAAAACATTTGCAAGAAAAATATGACACACTTAGAGTTTTGAAAAATGACCCTCTTGAGCATCCAGTAGGATACAAATCATTCCCCTAGAGCACCGTGAGTTCTCACATCTTTTAAAGAACAACAATGGAGTAACCTTTTAATGCATGTCACAGGTAAATTACGGTCTGTTAACTGAATAGATTTTAAAGTGATACACTTGATTTCAAATTAAAATTGTCTTAAAATTTCCTACACTAAGGTAGGAAAATTATAAAATGTAATGAATTAAAGAACTTTGATTTGACCTACTTGAACATATGCACTGTAACAGTCTTGTTCTGCAGTACACAAAAGTTCCTGGCAAAGTAAAGCTTTTGCAGATCTCACTTTGGTAAATCTAAGTAAAAGAGAAAATCTTTTTCTTCTCTCTGTCTCTTTTGCTTCATTCACCATCTATCTCAAACTCTAAATGGCAGAGAGGAATATGGTGTAAATTGGGCATATAAATTAACCAAAAGAAGGTTACACAACATGTTATGTGCACAAAATTAATGACTTGAAGTGTTTAGTCAGGAAGTGCAAATGAGAAGTTTTGAGACCTTTATCAGTATATCTTTAAAAAACTCTGCTGAGGATATAGAAATTACCTCCTTAAAGGTTTATAATTTAGACAATTCTGTCTGGATGTTCCTTAGATTGGCATGTTCATCTGTCTTATTTCAGGACTGTTTTTCTATCTCTAAAAGTAATCTTGATGGCAATGGTAGGGTTCTAGTAAATAGTGATTTGCAAGAAGAGGAGATGACAACATTTGCAAACACTTCTTTACCCTTCATTCATTATTTTTCTTTTGAATTTAAGTTAAAATAAAAAATCTGCTTGGAACAAAGAATAAATGTGAATCCTCAGTTCCACCTACTTGGTGGCAGCCCATTTCAATGCCCAGTCACTCCTTCTGTGAAGGACTTCTGCCTAATACCCAACCTAAACCTCCTCTGGCACAGGTTAAGACTGTGTCCTCATGTCCTGTCGCTGGTTGCCTGGGAGAAGAGACCAACCCCCACCTGGCTACACCCTCCTTTCAGGGAGTTGGAGAGAGTGACGAGATCTCCCTTGAGCCTACTGATTGAACACCCCCAGGTCTCTCAGCTGCTCCTTATAGAACCTGTGTTCCAGACCATTGCCCAGCTCCATTGCCCTTCTCCGGACATACTTCAGCGTGTCAACATCCTTCCTAAATTTAGGGATCAGAACTGGACACAGGACTCCAGTTATGGCCTAACCAGTGCTGAGTGCAGGGGAAGAACTGCTTTCCTGGTTCTTCTGGCTACGCTATTGCTGGTACTGGCCAGGATGCCTTTGGCCTTCCTGGCCACCTGAGCACACTGCTGGCTCATGTTCAGCCAATTGTCAGTCAGTACCCACAGGTCCCTTTCTGTCTGACTGCTGTCCAGCCACTCTGTCCCCAACCAATTTTGTTACAGAGGGTTGTAGGGGAAAAACTGCAGGACCTGGCACTTAGTATTGTTAAAGCTCATATTGTTGGATTCAGCCCATGTATCCAATCTGTCCAGGTCCCTCTACAGAGCCATCCTACCCTCCAGCAGATCAACACTTGCACCCAACTTGGTGTCATCTGCAAACTTGCTAATGGTGAACTCAATCCCCTCATCTGGATCATCAATAAAGATACTAAACAGCAATGGGCCCAGTCCTTGGGGTACACCACTAGTGACCAGACACCAGCTGGATGCAGCACCAATCCCCACCACTCTCTGGGCCCAGGCATCAGCCAGTTCTTAACCCAGCAAAGAGTGCGCCTGTCCAAGCCATGGGCTGCCAGTTGTCCAGGTAGACAACACCAACAGCCTTTCCTGCATCCATCAGGTGAGTCACCTGATCATAAAAGGAGATCAGGATGGTCAAGAATGACCTGCCCCTCCTAAACTCATGCTGGTCTGATCCTCCAGCCATCCTGTAAGTGCCGTGTAATGGCACTCAAGATGATCTGTTCCATAACCTTGCCAGGCACCAAGGTCAGGCTGACAGGCCTGTAGTTTCCCAGATCCTCCTTTCAGCCCTTCTTATGGATGGGCATCACACTGGGCAGCGTCCAGTCATCTGGGGCCTCCACAGTGAGCCAGAACCGATGATAAATGATGGAGAGCAGCTTGGTGAGCTCATCTGCCAGCTCCCTCATCACTCTAGGATGGATCCCATCTGGTCCCATAGACTTGTGAGCATCCAAGTGGCTCAGAAGATCACTAGTTGCATCCTCCTGGATTACAGGGGTCTATTCTGCCCCCAAAATTGTGCTGATGGGCACCATCCCTTTAGACATTTACTGATAACATGGGTTTTCCTGTTCCTTTGATCATCCATCCTTACTACTTAAGTAATTGAGCAGAATGCCATCTGTGCTCCTGTCCCATCAACCAATCGAACCCAAAGCCTTGAAGCTCATTTAAATTATCCTGGTACTTTTTTTATCAACCTCATCACTGCCAATATGGACAACCAGCAGAGAGTAATAATCAGAGGGCTGAATTCAGGAAGCCTCCTGGTGATATCCCATATCTGGGCCCCAGGGAGGCAGCATGAAATTGTCTACTCCATAATGAGGAAATGTGTTGGAATTAAGGCATTTATGGAATGTTATAATATATTCTCAATTATTGATTATTAATCAATTCATTTGAAGAATGTAAGGATCAAATTCCTCCAAGAATAATTAAAGCAAGGTCAATTCCAGTGGTCAGTACACATCCTATGACTTCTGTAGCAGTCTTTTTGAAAATGGAGACTAGAAGGATGGAAAGAATGAAGAAGAATGAAAAAAAGACTATAAGGTCTGACACTATGAATTCTTCATTTCCCTCTTCTAGCTGGTTTAAGGACTCTTTCCTCATTCTTAAGAGTGCATTCCCCAGAAATTAAGTAAAATCATTCCCTATTTTGCTTACCAAAGGGCAGAGGGAACCAAGCCAAGGTCTGTTTCCATCCTGTTCTGGCTTATAAAGAAAGTCTTCATTCTTGGTGGAGTCAACTGCTCCCAAAGGCATGTAGCAGTACCATAAATATTTCAAATACCAACTGTATGCTGGGAAGCTCCAGGAGGCATTGGGGTCTCAGTGGAACAAGATGCCTCCCCTGGGAAGTCATGAGGTTGTGTAATGCTGAGCTGTGCTTACAGGGATAACCAGACTTCCTGTGTTGCTTATTAAAACTTAGATTACTTCTTGTTCCTTTTAAGTCTACATTTGTGGTTTCTTATTAACCATTCCTTTAGCATATTATCAAAGTCTGACAATACAAAGTCCAGTGTGTGCATTCCTTTACTTTTAGTCCAGTTTCCCCAGGAATATGGCTTGCAGCTATAGCATTTGTAAGCTTTCATGTTGCCTATCTGCCAGCCCCTGGAAAATCTGTTAGCTACTTCTGCCCAAATTCAACAGGGAGCTGAAAGACTCTTCTGTATACATTTCCTACAAGTCTCATGAAAATAACTGGCCGCAAAGGTCGAGGGGATACAGACATTGCTGTCCTGGCAGCAAAGGCTGCAGTGTGAGCGCAATCATGGTTAGGCATAGGAGAATCCACATGGAAATTCACCCTTAGAAAAAAATCATATAAAAATAAGACTTCATTAATTCCACTGTTTATGGAACTACTTGATTTAGGTAATATATCTACATTGGAAAATCAGATGACAGGAATATCTTTGTTGATTTATGGATCAGTAACAATTTTGTATACTAATGTATTTGCCTGATCCTGCTCCCATCACCATCAAAGGGATCTTTCCACCAAGTTAAGAGGTAATTGGACTAGGCCCATGCATAAACATTTATAATACTAACATTAAAACATAATTATTTTGTAAAAGGCTCAAAAGCAGAAACAAAAGAAACATTTTAATCCAGTTTTAAATGCTGTGGTAGATTTCATTTATACAAAACAACAGCATAAAAGAAAACCACAAATTCATACTCATAAAGTCATAAATGAGTGTACCATAAGTGCAAGTAATGTTCACTTCCTTCACTATTCCTGCATTTTTATTATATTTTGGAAATGAAACTTTCCATTATTCAGTAACACTCAACTTACAGAGGAGGTTTTCATTGAAGTGCAAGATGGCCAAAGTTATTCTGCTGGATGGAAAATTAATGTATATGAGGTATGGGATTCCATGACTCCTTTTTAAAAACATCTATATAAATTAACATGAGAATATTCAGAAGGCTTGGCTTTCACAGATTCATGGAAGTCCTACAGAGACTTTGGTAAATGCCTCCATTGAGGAAATATTTCATATCCTCCAGTAGCCTGCTATTCTACCCAAGAGATCATTCCTATTCTTTTGAACCTAAGTTAAAGCTCAGCTAAGAAGCCATTAACTGTCCACATTAATCCTGTATTGGAAAATCCTTCAGGGGGGATGGAAATTCCATGGCAAGGTCTTAGCAGATTTTCCGCTGTATTGTTCTTGTAGGGGAAAAGAGGGGTTGTGTTCTCACAGTGATCAGTGGGCCCAGTCCAGGGGGCTCTCACAGGATTCATCAGGGTCTAGAAGCAGCAATCTCACATAAAACTCCCATGTCTTCTGATGGCATTTTTGATCTACTTCTCCCAAAAATTGTATTATCAAGTTCTCCCTCTCTTGTTGCTAAATGGCATATATAAAATTATATATATTAAAAACAAAAAAAGAAAATTAGGTGGTTTTGCTTAAAGTGTGACCACTTGAAGTGTCTATTCTTAGAGAAAGTCCTCAACTGGTTGCTGATTCTATTTGAGACCAAATTAGTTGGGAGAAAAGGCTTCAGGTGGGAAGGTGTGAAAAAGTTATGGCAGCAGTATTTAATTTAAAATATGTACAAGCAGACTCCTAGTTTACCCTTCTTTAATTCTGGGTAAAGTTCTTTCTGTAAGATCACCATGTCCTTCAAAGAGCTAAAGAGGACAGCATGACACTCAGAGCTTAGGAAACTGCATTACACTTGGTTTACCCAATATATGTGAGGAAAAGAGAAGACTGCTGTAAAGGAGGCCTGACTGGCACAAGAGAATACAGTATGGAAACTGGATCAAATTATTACCAAAACAGCAAGAAATCAGACTTCATAAAATAAATTATCATTGAAACAACTATATCAAGCAAGATTATCTGAATGATCATTCTTTTCCTAAGAAGGCAGAAATAGAAATGAAGTGTTATGAATTCCTGATTTATTCTGGGTGGCAATAATTCTGTAAGTATTCCAATGGAAATGGCTTTCCCTGGATAGTAGGAGTGAAATGCAGTACAGTTTTTTATTTGTAGAGTTCCCTCTTCTATTTTTATGTTTCTGTAATATTTTAAAGTCTTGTTTACTATCACTCGGAGTGTGTTTAGACTGCTTGTAGTGGCTTTGCTGCAAAGGAACTGACATTATACGTTAATAACATTTTGAGAGGATGTCACCAAAGCACACAGAAAGTGGTCACTAGTTTGGTTTGAATTTGCCAAACAATATTAGCAGAATAATTTTTAAAATATCAAAAACTAGTAATTGACATATCTACATAATGGATTGTTTCAACATAATATTTTTAATATGTATATGTTTATATGTTTTCTGTATGTATGTGACAGAAAAGTCAAAGAAAAGAAGGGCTACATCATCCAGATGAGAAAGCATGATGCATGCTGCTCTCCAGCTTCTTGAGAAGTTTTGAACTAGTGTTACTCAAGCGTGGCACTATCCCCTCACTGTTTCCTAATATGCTGTGACTGAGGCTTTCTCCATGCTGTAACTGATACTGTCCATCATGAGAGGCCTATTAGAAAAAGAGACATGTAGAGACAATATAGTGGTTGGTGGCTGGAAAAGACATGAAACATCTGGGCTCAGTGTTGTGCTTTCATACAAAGTGGAAGCATCCCCACCTAAAAAGACTGAGGATCTGCCCAGAGTCATCTGTGATGTGCTGTATCCATGCTTTTCAAGAAGGAGGATAATACAGATTCTAATCCTCTCAAGTAGAGAAAAGATCTCCTTAACACTTCCCCCCTTCCTGGGCTGATATAAGGAAAAGCCCTGATATTAATACCACTAGAAATCCAATTTTCCATCTCCCTGACTTTTATCAGTGTGTACCTAAAACCCAAGATACTTTAGTGTCCTAAATGGCAAACTAATGACTAAAAGCTACCAAAATATTTCAACATTGGACAATCAAAAATCGGATTTCCCCAATGTGGATGAATTGGGTTCCTTTCAATTTTACAGATTTTCATGTTGACAACGAGAAATAAAAATACTCAAAGGCTTTATTGTCTGTGTAATTGGTTTGACAGCTGAATAAAAAATTGCCACAAACCAAAACCCAAAAATAAACAGAAAAAAACCACCAAAAAACCACTTCAGAGTCTTTGTCCCCCAAGCAAAGTTCTTTGTGTAATGCAGCAGAAATGAGTGTCACCCTTCAAAGACAAACTCTTTCAGATTGTGTTGAATAATTCATTTTCTGTTTTCTGACTGAATTTCATAATGGTTGGCTTCTCAAGAATCCGTGTGATCACGTAGAGCAACTTGGATACATGCAAATATTTTCAGCTTTCTCATCTGCCTTGCTGGGATATAAAAATTGTCACATTATCCCTTAGGTTTCCAGCTAATTTTTGCTGATGGAGGTAAATGGTCACTGAGACATAGTATTATCATTGTTGCCATACCTTCTGTACTGGAAAATATGTTATTACTACATTTTGCTGTTGTTTGCTTTTGCATAAAAACAAGAGACTTGAGCTAAAAAACGTCATCTGTTGAGCACATATGCTTCTATTTCCAAGAATCTGGATAATTTAATTATATTATCTGTTACAAAATGTTCTTCATACAAAAAGTGGTATTTGAACAAATTATTTTAATTGATACTGAATTTTAATGCATGTCCTAAAATGCCATTTTTTCCCAGACAGAATATACTCTTGTTGACTGATGTGATATGGATAAATTAATGTAGAATTATAATTTAGCTATTAACCACCACTTCTCCCAAATGCCAACATTCACTCTCTACCTATTTTTTGCAGTATGTATTTGGTGCCAGAGGATGCTGTATATAGGAACTTATCTTCAGCCTCTCTTGTGAGCTACTGCTCTTCTCTCATTTACTGCTACATCCTTTGCCTAGTGCCTCAAATTATTTACTAAGGTTACACTTTTAGACAGTACTTTAAATAATTCCAAAAATCTTTGGGTGAAATTATACATAACATAACAGAGTTAATTCAAATAAGAAATTAGCTCGGTTAAATACCCAAAATACAGAAATATTTTTCTGAGTTTTTTATCAATTCCATTTCAATTTCACAGGACTATGTGAATAGAGATAGCTGCAATTCTGTGAAATCTGTAGAAAATGTGTGCTTTTAAACTTGCCTATCACAAATCTCTTCATAACAGTTCACATTTATGACCAAAATAATGAGGAGAGGAGAGGAGAGGAGAGGAGAGGAGAGGAGAGGAGAGGAGAGGAGAGGAGAGGAGAGGAGAGGAGAGGAGAGGAGAGGAGAGGAGAGGAGAGGAGAGGAGAGGAGAGGAGAGGAGAGGAGAGGAGAGGAGAGGAGAGGAGAGGAGAGGAGAGGAGAGGAGAGGAGAGGAGAGGAGAGAGAGGAGAGGAGAGGAGAGGAGAGGAGAGGAGAGGAGAGGAGAGGAGAGGAGAGGAGAGGAGGAAGCAATTGAAGCCAGGATGCTAAAGAAGACCAAGGCTGAATATTTAGAGGTGAGAAGTGTCTTGCAGATATAAAGGCAGCTTACAGATAGTTCCCCTAAATGTCCAAATTTCATTTCTTTACCCATGCATATGTACCTGTACCTCAGAGAAATTTTGTTTGTATTTAGTAAGACCTTCCTTAGGCCTTAGGCCTTAGGAATTCCTTAGCGGAATTCCAGCTAAAGACAGATTTGGAGGTGTTGTCTCCAGAGGTCCCAGTACCTGACAGATGAGATTAGGGACCAGTGGTGCCCCAAAGTGTGAGGGTAGCTGTACTACCCAAACAGGAAAAAAATGCCAGGTACCAACTTCCCTGTCACATCTTGCTCAAATGATGCAAATGTCCAGCCCTCCTCTTCCACCACCGCCACTCCCTTCCTTCACCAGCCCTGGCTCTAATTGCATTTAAAGCAACACAGAGATTAAACTAACATGCAATTCTGACGGAAAATCACCATTCTAGAAGTTCAGCATTAGTTAGTGGCCTATAGAAATTACCTTTTTCTTATACTAGGTTGTGATTATATTTATTTATAATTGCTGATTTTTCAGATTTTGTATTTGGAATATTTTAATAGTACAGTTTTAACCCTCATATATCCTGAAGGAAGACCTACAAATATATGTAGACACAGAAACAGCCCTTTGACTAACATTAACATTGGCCACTTCAATGTTATTTTTAAAGATACTGGTAATTTTATTGCTGTTCTAACAATAGTAATAAAGAGAAAGGAAGTGTTCTGCACACATTGTAGCAGTGAAATAAGCAGAAAAATACACCTAAATGGAGTCTTAAGACTACCAAAGAACCATTTCTCTGCCCCTCTTCACCAAACATATTGACAGTTTCTGATTTCCTCTAGGTATTATCCAGCAGTAAAGGTCATCAATAACCTGTCCCACCTGACAGAAACTGCCAGCACATGGTAGAACTTGAGCTTTCATCTCACTCATCTGAAATACATGTCACAATAGGTGACAGGCGTTGTCTGCACTGTCCCCAAATTGTTGAAGAGGCTCATTTTATAGCCCTAGTGCACCTTGGTATTGATTCCAATGAATGAAAGCTGTGAACAATAAAACAGGAAAGTAACTGAGAAAACAGGCAGAAATAAAATAGTATTTTGGAATGAATGGGAAGTTTTGCAGAAGACAGAGCACCTGATTGCTCTGATTTGAATTCCAAACCGTAATTTCAGATAATATGGCTGCAATGTAATCTAATATTTCCATATTGAATAGTGAACACTATTTTCCCCAGCAGAAGGTTTAAATAGAAAGACATACTTTGGCATTTAAAGCAATATAATCTAAAGGACAACTGTCAAGTTTAACCTTTTACATGTCACGACTGTGAAATTGTTGAGACTATTGATAGACAAATGTATAACAGGGAAAAACAACTTAAAAAAATTAACCTGTAATACCTTATAATATAAGAAACATTATAAATAACTAATGGCTGGTTCACATCTGAGAATTTCAAATGTCCTGATAATATTCTATGTGTTGACGTTTCCTGGGTAAGTAGTCTTATTTCCTATTTATTCTACATATGCTATCAATATTGTCATGGTAACAGTCCAGCTAAATTATTAATACATATGTACAAAAATTCTGAGTAGTTAGATTTAGAATGAAAGTAAGCATTCCAGATTTGTACATTCCTTCTCTGCCTACCAAAAAAAAAAAAAAAAGAGAAATCAGAATCATAGTTTAATAAAGTTACATGTATTTCACATAAGTAATTATTAGGCAGAACTTTATGAAGTTAATTAGAGCATTTTTACCAGCTTCACTAGGTGTTCTGTTCTTTAGGTATGTGCATACAGTTCTTGTTAGAACATTAGTCTCAATGGGTTTTAGGAGTGAGATAAATTAAGATTTTTCTACTAAAAATGTGTTCATCAGTTGTAGTTAAACCAAACTCTTTTTGTCTCTCTTAGGCTTTAAATCTCACTTACTAAAAACTGCATTTTAGTGGCAAAAAGACAAAAATTGAATATAAACTAAGATGTCTGTCTGAATTATTCAGGGTGTTCTGGAAAAGTTAATTGATACATAGAGAGTAATGAATGTCCAAGGAGTATTCCTTGTGATAATTTTCACTTTTCTTTGCCTATTTTGTAATTTTTTAAAATCCTTTTCTTATAACAAATGTAAAATATCAAAGGTATTATGGAATAATTAGTAATATAAATACCCAGTTGGACTTGAAATACTGCATACTGCATAATTACAGGTTTTTTAAGCTTCAACTAAAGAATTTAAAATACCTTATCTTTTTCATAATTTTAAAGTTGTGTCTCAGAATTGTTATATTGAGAATGGATACCCACAGATCTTTAAGAATTAGAGCTTTAAGAACTAGATGCAATTTGTATAGTTTTTTGCAATCATTCCAAAAGGTTCTCTATAAAACATGATCTAACCCTAATTGTATCACTTAAGCTGAATCAAGGACCATGCTTTCTTGTATAAATGAAACAAAAAACCAAAACAAACAAACAACCAAAAACCCCAACAAAGCAAAGAAACAAAAACGTCACCAAAATCTCTCTGTAATTTGAGAGATAAGAAAAAGTTATTAAAAAAATAATGTGTTGGCACATTGGTCTTCTGAAAGTAATACTGGATGACCAAGGAAAGAAAGGTGATTCAAGATGCTTTTGCCCTGCCTTGATGCTGGATATAAACATTGCTTAGAGAGGACATGGACTTTTTTACATCCCACTGCCAGCTGTTCTGAGTCTCTTTCACATAAGTCAAGGGAACTACAGATTGCTGTCCTCTTCCTGATTGCCTGCTCAAGTTCTTGAGACAGTATCAATAGTTTTATCCTCATAAAATCTACTACAAAGACTAGTATGTCAACAGGACTGGAACACCACTCTAGTCTCAGTCTGACCACAAGATCCAGCTGAAGGCTGAGAAAACATTTCCAAAATGCACATCAGTACAGTGACAGTGCTACACTTCCCCAAGATGGACTGTAGCTGAGACAGAGGATGAAAAAGCTGTATACAGCCTGTACAATAGTCACAAATGTGATCTGCTTGCTGCTTGCAAATCTAATAATGAAAAATCACCCATAGAACCAAATCAACAAGGCAGTAAAGAGTACCTTTTTACTCCTACTCTGCATGGCTGTAAAGAGTTAACCAGACACAGCATTACAGCAAATCTTTCTCCTTACTACTAAGTATGAAAACTCGAACAGCTTCACTGCCATAAGGTAACAGGAGTCCTGTAGCAGTGTTTCTGGTAGAATTCAGAGATGAGCTTGTGAGAATTGATTACCTTTTCTTTTTCAAACTTGTAACCTAAGCTCTTTGTATCTTCCTTTCTGAAGAAAAAAAAAAGATTTTTTTAATAATAAAAAAGTGAAGAGAGAGAAAAAATAACCAGACAGGCACTCAAGAGAATACATTAATTATATTAAACCTTACAAAGTCTTCATAACTAAACTCACTATCATGAATTAATGCACATTAAAATCTACCAACATGCTCTAGAACCTAGTTACTGTGGAAGTGGGTTATAAAAGGCTGTAATCAGCTCTGAGGGCTAGACCAGCTAACTAGGAAAGGAGATGGGAATGGTTGCTTTAACATAATCCCAAAAATAAGGCGTTTCCTGGAAAGGGGGTCTGCTTCAGCTCAAAAGCAATGATGACCTGAACACTGAGAGAAGAACCCTTCTGATTTAAAAGGGATGGCATTGACATGGCTGTTGACATTAATCCCATATATATTAAGAGGGAAGGACTGGGAGAATTATACTGATAATGTCTTGTGGTTTTATCATTAGGAAATGATAGAATTTGAAATATCTAGGAAACTGCTAATATATTGCAAGTTCCTACCAATGATAGGATGCTATTCCCCATAACTACATCCAACCCATCTATCCCCTTGGTATGAGAAAACTTTTCTTGTCTGCCTGTTCTCTATAGGTCTGAACTAATCACATCATCCTCCTTCCCATCTTTCTTATTGCTGAGATTTCTCTTCTCCTCAGGGCTTGTTTCTTTTCACCATCATTTTTCATCTGACATGGTAATTTGTGAGGTAGAAATGTTTTGAGAAGCAGAAGATGCTGTGTACTCTTCCTGACTGCATCACTGCCTCTGTTACCAGCAAGTCATCTTACCTTCCTGCTTGTTTCCTTAACTCCCATCCAAGTGTCTAAAGTTAAGACTCCAGGGTCACACTTGAACAGATACGTGCTGTTCAAAGCACTGGGTATACAGCTGCTTTCATTTGCTTCTTGCAGCCAAGCCTGACCAGGAAATCTACTAAACGTGCCTTCCTGCAGACTGAAAGAAAAGGTGTATGAACTTGCATGATGTTGAGTATCTCCTAATGTCAGATGGGTGTATTAATATTTGTTGAAGCCTACATTAAAATCCAGATTTGCAACATCTCTCAGGGTACTTAGCAGTTTACAATATGAATCACCATATTTCTAATTATGTACAGGAAAAAAACTCCAGGGATTAGCAAATAGATATTGCTAATATACTGAAATCAGCCATGGAAGGCCAATTTGTATCATGAAATGAATAAGAAAATATTAACAGAAAAAAATCCCAGTTATGAATAAGTAAGGCCTAAATATCCTTGGAAAAAAAGCAGTTATATGTGGGGGTTTGCCCTAAGATGTTACAAAAACTAACACGGACTAAATAATTGTTATGAATGCTGACCTATACTACCTTGTTCTCTCACTGTAAGTATACCCCAGTAACTTTAGACATATGGACTTTGCAAATGGTATCTAAACTGTACGTGGTTCCATCCAAGATATTAAAAAGCTGAGCAGATAGACTGTCTGCTAACTATCCATCAAGAGAAATAAAGAAGGTCAAACAATTTATAGAAATACACATTTACTCAGGGAAAATATCTCTGTTTTACTATCATAAGCAACATTATTTTCCTAGGATTAATGGATGAACCAGCAAAATCTGATTCCCTCAACATACTTGGTAGATACCAGAAGACAAACTTCTTAATTTGGCATTCATGAAGTTGCTATAATCAGAACAGCTTTTCACATTGTCCTAAACATTTTTGCTAACACACATCCACATTGTCATCCACAGAAACTGAGAAGATGATTATAAACATGAAGGGAATCGAGTCAGTAAGGATAGGTGGCTTTTATGGCCAGTTATATTTATCAGAATTAAAGTATAGAAAGAGCTAGAAAAAATACTGGAAATTTGGTGTGATTTCTTGGAATAAAAGTTTCTATGCAGCATCAAAAATAGGTTAATTTGATAAGTAGGTAATAGGGCACGTTGAGATTGTTGTAACAACCTCTGGCATTTGTGAGTTCCAGCCAGAATACACAAGGGTGCAAAAGTTATAGAAACATTGTCAGGAAACTCACAGGGAGTTATACAGCCCTCTTGCCATAAAGCAGGATCAGCTATAATTGCCTCTCAACCAACTGTTGATGGCTTGTCTGGGTTATGGACTGCTCATATTGTAAGTCCAGAGACTCTGGAAAGGCTCCACATGATCCAGATCATATCCATGAGAAGGAGAGTTGTGTTGGCAGGACACCAACACACTGTGTGCTCCACACCCACCAGGTCCCCCCACTGCAGTCACCACTGTCACCAGATCTCTCTTTTCCTCATTTCATTCTCATGGGGTGATCCCATAGACCTTCTTACACTCATCCTATACTTCCTGGGGTATGAGGTAGGGCTGGGTTTCAGGTGTTTTGTTTCTTTCCTTTTTCAGCATTTGATCGAGCTGAAAACCAGAGGACAAGCCATTTTGCCCCTATTTCAATCAGTCATTTGGAGAGTTTCAAGCTCAGACAAGTTTTGATGAGTTTGAACTGAAGTAGAAAGTATTACAGCTGGGCCCTGACTTACCAAGGTAACAGCTACCCATCACCTTTGTCTGTACCCACCCGCTTCAGCCCTTCTGCTTTTCCTTCAAGAGCTCAAAACTGTGTTCAGAATAGGAAGTACCTTGACTAGAATGCTGTGAACTTTCTATGGACCTACTAAACTAGGGGATTAGCTATGACAAACCCTAGTTCATATCCAGTGTATCCCTGACCCTATTTGATTTCCTCTATTTTATACTGCAGTTATTGAAACACAGCAGATTGCAGTGAAATAAACACAGTATTTTCAGATTTATATTCTAACATTTTAAATCTTATCAGTATGCAGCACTGTGAAGAGGATTGTGGATGCTGATCTAATCCACCTACTTTTCTGGTGGCCAGATTTTCTGTAATAAAAATGCAAATAATCCCTAGAATGACATACCAGTTTAAAATACTTCTACTTTTCTTCTGTAAACTGACAGCAAATTGTCTTTCCTTGCTAAGTATGCTTATTTGTTAAGAATATTTTCTTCATGCTAAAGAAGCTAAATCCAACGTGACCTTGAGTGTGATCAATTTAAATACAACACTGCACTTCTAGATATAGTAGTTATTTGTTCCAATATGTTTCTGGGTACATATCCTTAAATAGATATTGACTTCCTAGTTCCTTAACTTTGCAATTTTAAAGTTATATATTCTAGCTTGTTAAGGTCTGAAAAAATCCTTGGGTTGAATTCACAGTTTCAGTGACTTAAGTGCAATGTGAAGAACTACACATGTAAATGGCCAATCCCATTCATTTATAGCTTATTTATTTACAATTTGTATTAATTTATAGCTTCTAAATTTGAGAAAAAAATATTCACAAGTAAATTAGTCATGCAATTGTATTTTAAAATTTCTTATGCAGTTGCTCTGAGGCCATTAAAAAAAGCAGATACTTTTACTTCTATGTTTCACATGAGGAATCAAAGATGTATTAAGAAAAAGCTGCATACTTGCTTGTTAGGTATTCCAGACTTAAATTTTGAACTACTGAGCTGTCCCAAGCTAAGGATTCAACTGTGAGGAAAAACTTGCAGAGGTAAAAAACACCCCAGAGACTTTCTGATGGGATATTTATTCATTATGAAATGGTTCAAAACAATTCATACACAGATTGTTTGTATTAAAATGAACTCTTCTATTCACTTTCTCAATTTCCCACCATTTTCCATTTAGAGGTTTTGAAACACCTTGCAGCTACTAATGTAAGAAGCCCATGATATTTCTGTGAAGATAAGAGAAATTATTCTCATGAGGTTTAGACTGATGCAGCACTGCTTGTATTAGTGGCAAGTTTCATCTTGATCTTTTTCTTTTCTGGTAGTAGAGATTGCTCATGTGAATACCCTGTTTACAAAAGAGTTTATGTCAAGAGACTGCTACAAAGGAGACATAAATGATCTTAACAAACTAAAGAATGAAAAAAGAAATTTAATGTGCAACAAAGACAAAATGAGGTACAGAACAGAAATAAAACATTTGTATAGAAAAGAAATTGTCGTGATTTGACGCTAGCACAATGCCAGTGCCCCATGAAAATACTTTCTCCCTGGTGTCTACTGTGAGATGGTATTTTCACGGGGCACTGGCATTGTGTCAATGTCTACATTGACTACATCACACTGCCCAAGACACGCCAAGGCAAGCGCTACGTGCTCACAATGGTGGAAGCCACTACTGGATGGTTGGAAACCTACCCTGTGCCTCATGCTGTGGCCCGGAACACCATCCTGGGCCTGGAAAAGCAAGACCTGTGGCCCACCGGACCAGGCCTAGCCTGCGACATTTCCAGTACCAGAGGGACTGATAAGAGACTGAGTGAGCTGAGCTGCAACCCAGGGAGGGAACTTTCTCAGTTTGTCATCTCTTTTGGAGCAGCAAGAGGCCTGGCAGATTGACCACAACATCCCAAAAAACCTCACTTTCTCTCAAACCACGACAGAAATACAACCTTGGTATTAAAAACACCGATGTTCCCAAATTCAGAAATATATAGGGAGTTACCAGCATTTATCAGCACAATGGAAACAGCCTTTTGAATTGAAATGAGGACATTTTGATATTTTATTTACTGTTGCAGGGGGAGGGGGGGAGATATTTTTAATTTTGGTAGTATGAATGTCTTCAACCATGTAATAAAATGAAATAGTTTCAGTTATCACTATTGTGAATTTCAGACTCACAGGAAATTTACACTGAACATGTATTTTTCACATGAAAAGATTTACCAGAAGGAAGAGCAGTGAGTACAAAACTGAGGAATCCATGAAGGGCATGGTAGTTTTCTCATATCACTGTGTGGATTCACAAAAGCTCTGCATTCCATGATGACCAAGAAAGCCATACAGTTCCACTCAGTTACTGCTGCAACTTCATCCAACCTAGATGTGGCTTCAATACAACACTAACATTACAGGAGAACAAGCCCAGGAAATTTCAGCTGCTACAGCCAGTATATCAGAATGCTTTTCTTCCTCCCACAGTTGTATTCAGCAGTATTTACTAACCTGTTTCTAGGGGAAATAAGGAGCTGGGTTTCACTTCAGTAGCTGAATCCACTTATTCCTAAGCTATTTGGATCAGTAGAACCCTTAAATCACGAAGCAGGTAGGAGCAGGGATAAGTGAATTTTCCATCTTCCAGATGGATCCGCTGCTTCTTGCTGGGGAAAGCAGGGATATTCACTTTCTCTGTAAAGTCATCAGGTATCAGATTTGCTGATTTCCAAAGAGTACCTTATTGTCCCTGTGGACTCTTCTCAGGTTTGGGGCAAGCGAATTCTCTACATTTCTTGTTGAATCTGTGCCACTGTGCAATGAATTATTTTGGTTCCTGGGGCCAGAAGAGGGAAACACAAGCATAAGCATGAACAATTTGTGACTTGGATCTAAAGGGCAGGACCTAAGGAGATGAGAAGCCTGAATTTTGGTCCTTGTTCCATACATATCTCTGTATTTTCGTCTCTTACATGCAGCTATCACAGGATAAACAGTGCATGAATCAGGGTATTAATCCTGTTCACAGCTGAAGCCTCTCTCACTTGGCAGTCAGTTCAAAAGTTTGCTCTCTTTTTCTCAGGGCCCTAAAAAATTCTTATCTAAGCTGTCCATAGCTTTCCTCTCCATCTGTTTTTGTACTGCTTCTAGAGCTTCTTTGTTCATTCCCACACAAGCAAACAGGCACAGTAGGTCCAGTGAATTCTTTGTGTTTTGAATATACTGTACATCAGTACAGTACATGATGGGTAGGTCTGGCATGTCTGGGAAATATTGAGCTGCCTGAGCATGCAATCCAACATGTCTGGGATTTCCATGCTGGCTATGAACATAAGTCCTGGAAAAATACCTACGTATTTTTCATAGACCAGTTCATTTTTTCACATGAGGGGATTAATACATTGTAATCAGTTCACTTTTCATCTTTTGATAAACTAAGCCTATTAAATTCAAGCCTCTGACCACGTATTGTATGGTGCAGCGTCGCCCCTAGCACTAAAATCACTGTTGTGATTCCTTTCTGCACAATCTCAGGTTTGTGAACAGTGTTTTAAAAATACAGTTGCAGAAACTGTATGCCTCATTCAAAAAGCAATCTCAGCAATGCTATACATGGAAGGCAAAACCCCTTCATGCGCCTCGTCAGTACAATACATGACCAAAAGGCAGTGTTTTCAGGCTGTAGGAAACAGTAGGTTTTTACAAACTACTCTCATCCAAATCACAGCCGCTTTTTTGATGGAATTTTCTGGTGAATCAAAAGTACTCTGACCCCTGCAGGTGCTTCGGCAAACTGACACGAGAGGGCTGAGGACGAGGGGAGGAAGAATTTGCAATTTTGAGGAAACAGCACAAAACTTCTTACTTGGTGTGTCGCTTCACCAGGCAGTATCGTTCATTGGCGTAACATTCAGAGTTTGAGGCCTTGTTTAATATGACCTTCAGGGTGCTTTCCTGACGTACTGCTTTCCAGTTGTTGTTTTTGGTTGTCCTCAAACGTACACACTGGCTTTCTTTATACCAAAACACACTGCATTTAGCAAGACCAGCTTGTAATTTGCTTTCTAAATCTCTTCAAAAATACATCACAGTATTTCTTCAGATACTCTTGTCCAGTAAATCGCTGTTTATCCATTCGTTGTTGAGATATGTCAGCTGAATGGCCCTAATCCATTTAATGTATGCTGTATCAAGTGTTTTATTTGTTTGGGGTTTCGCTACGAAATAGACCAATGTCTTGCAAACTATTGAGACTAATAAAAACATTGTAGCTCTTGAAAAATATCTCCTACAATTTAGTTTTAAGTTCTGAATGGATCACAATACAACCTGATATTCTGCTACAATAAAAATATTATTTTTTTAAACTAGACAAATCTCAAAACACTTTCTTTTAGACAAATATGGGAATGCTTTATTTCTCGACATCATGTTACATGGTTGCACTGCTTCCATTACCAATGGGCCTTTTCTAGCAATAGGGAATCTTTGCTATAGTAGGTATTTAGGCTGGAGTCAACAACAGTGAATTACAGTGCTTTTAAAACTCACCTAAAAGGTGAGTGCTGACAAAGCTTTACACTATAGTGTTGTCTATTCCTGGTGGCAACTCTGCATTGCCAGTTGGAGCTTTGCTCTTCCATAGCAACTCCTCGGCTGACATGAGAACTGGTTGTGCCAAAGTGAACACGTGTGTGGGACTAGAGAAACTGTAGGAACCATGTCTTGGCCGCTCTCTAATAATCTCTATTAAGGTTCCAGACCCTCCTTCCCAAACTGCTGGCACCGTTACACGCAGTCCAGCCTTCCTAACCTGCAACTGACAAGATCCACTTGCGGAGCCAATGGTTTCATGCTCTAAATGACCCCAGTTCCGGGCATTCCTGACCGCGGAATCCATCGCTCCCAAAGCTGCCATCGCACCTTCGGCTGGGCAGGACACGGCAGCGGCAGGTCCCGCTCTGAAATTGTACCGAGGAGCTGCCCCGGGCGGCCAACTACCTCCTGTTTCCTGCTGTCTCCTCCGCCCGGTCGCTGCCGCCCGCAGACAAGGCAGCATTTTGACCTCCGGTAACACCGCTCCTCTTGGTTTCCCTCCCGCTGCCCCCTCGCCCCGGCTCGGGGCAGGCACCCTCCGCCGGAGCGAGAGCCGCGCCGAGCGCTGCCGCCTGCCGGCCTCGCAGGGCCAGCGCCGCCGCCACAGCGCCACCGCAACTGCCGCCGCCGCTCCGGGCCGTCCTTGGCCCGCGCAGCCCCAGCGGACCGGGCGGCGGCAGGGCCGCGGCTGCCCGGCCGGCTCTGGGCGGTGACGGCAGCCGTTCGGTGGGGAAGAGCGGCCGGTAGCCGCGGGCGCCTTTGCCCGTGTGCCGGCGAAGAGCACCGGGTGCCCCGGGGTGGGCTTTCGGTGCCGAAGTCGGCGGGCGAGCGGCGGCACCGCCGCTTGTTTATGAGCGGGCAGAGGGGCGGCCCGGGATAGCGCTGCGCCGCCGCCGGAGCGGGACAGCCCCTCCCGCCCCCGGGAGCGGGTCCGCCACGGCTGCCCCGCACCCGCGGGGCACCTGGGCGCGCCCGGAGCCCGGCTGCGGGAACGGAACGGGGCGGGGCGGGGAGCGACCGGCTCTCCCCTCCCGTGGCGCTGGGGCTGAGAGGGCGCGGAGCCGCTCCCCGTCCCGGATCCCCGCGCCCCTCGAGGGAGCAGGCAGAGGAAGAGGAGGAGGCTCTCGCCGCCACGGCCGGGGCGGCGAGGCCCCATTTACGGCTCCCCGCAGCATCGCCCTGCTGGGGCTGCGCCCTTTGCGGGGCCCTCTCCCTCCCCGCCCCCGGTGTCCCCCGGGCCGCCGCCAGCCCGTCCCCGCGGTCTGGCGCCGCCGCCCCGCTCCGCTCCGCTCCGCGCCCAGAGCCCCGGGAGGGGGAAGGGAGGTGCAGGGGGAGGCGGAGGCGGCGGCCGCTGTGGGGCCCAGGCTGCTCCTCGCCTCCGCTGCGCCTCTTCCAGCCCCAGGATCTGGGGCTGGGGGGGGCGCGGGAGGAAAGGGGGCGGGCCAGCCCCGGCGGTGCCCAATGAGAGAGGCGCGGACGGGCACTCGGGGCGGTGCGGCGGCGATGATCGCCCAATGCGGGCAGGGCAGAGGGCGCACTTGGAGCGGGGCGAGAGTGAGGCAGGAGGCGAGTCGGGGCTCGGGACGCGAGGGGGACACAGCCAGCAGCCGCCGCCGCGCGCAGCCGCTCGCACGCACGGCGCCGCGGAACCGGGAGCCGGCGGGCGAGGGACGACCGGGCTGAGGGACGCCGCTTCCCGGAGGGGGCAGCGGGCGGAGCCGCCACCCGGAGGAGAAGTTTGGCTGAAGCCGCCGCCGCCGAGAGAGGAAACTTTCCTCGGGGGGCCGGAGGCGGGGGCGGCGGGAAGGAGCCGCGGCACGCTCGGGTCCGCCGCCCGGCGAGGGGGCTTCCGAGAGGCTCCCCCCGGCCCAGGCCGGGCTGCGGCGGCTGGGATGTACCTGGCAGCGGTCTCTGCGGGGAGGAGACGCCCGGGCGGAGACGGCGGCTGGCACCTGGCGGCCGCGGGGTGGCTGTTCCTGCTGGCCCTGCTGCTGGGTGAGTCGGGGACGCGTGCTCTCGTCTGCTTACCCTGCGACGAATCCAAATGCGAAGAACCGAAGAGCTGCCCCGGTAGCATCGTGCTGGGGATCTGCGGTTGCTGTTTCATGTGCGCTCGGCAGCGAAACGAGAGCTGCGGGGGTGTCTATGGGCTGCACGGAGCTTGCGACCGGGGCTTGCGCTGTGTCATCCGACCGCCGCTCAACGGAGACTCCATCACCGAGTACGAAGTGGGCGTCTGCGAAGGTGAGAGGCGGCGGGACACCCTCCATCCCTCCATCCGTCCCCCGGGGTGGGGGCATCCGATGGGCGGCGGGAAAGGAAGGAGGGCGCACCTAAGACGTCTTGGGCGGCGGTGCGCCTTCCCTTCCCTTCCTGCCCGCCCGCCTGTCCCATCTGCGAGCGCGTCTTCCAACCTTCCCTGCTTAAAAAAACCCCAGAGACTCCTACTTAGAAGTTTTGCCCTTAATTTTCTTACCCTAAACTTTAGGGTTCTATTGATTCTCCGTAGCATAGTGTCACTGGGTTGCTGATAGGTTGTATCAGCTGCTGATGCCCAGCTAAAATTCCATGATAAAGGACTCGGGAAGAGTTTGGCAGATGGAGATCGGCGGAGGTCAGTCGTGCACACATGATGCCTATTCCGGATTCCCTCCTGTGTAAAGAAACAAGGAAGACTGATCATCTGTTATAAAGTTTTGTTTCCTGTTCCTGTCACTTAATATCTCTCTGCTTGTCCTGCTCGGCATATAATGATAAGGGGTGTCTTTTTCCCTGCTGGAGCATCACGGGGGCGTAAATACCCCCAGTAGAACTCCTCTCAAAGTCTCTTCAGCTTCCTACCGTCTTGTGAGGTGATGAATTGGTATGAAATGCGAAAGGAATTCACCCCCCTTCAGTTTTTTATCTATCAGAATTCCTAAGATTTATTTTTTTATGTGTTATAAATTAATGAAAACCCAGAGACAAATTTTTAGTCTCTCTTTCTCTTGTGCCTCTAATTGCCTTTTCCCCCAAGTTGAGGGAAAACATGGCGCTGCAAAGAGATTACAAATAAGCAGTAGTTTGGGATATGTATAAATGTATATGTGATTCGGAGCGGGAGCTTCGACAATTCTGGAAAAGGAGCCGGAGGCGGTCTCCTCTCTGCGGGTAGAGGGCAGTAGAAAGTCCAGAGAGCTGGTGAGGCAGCATCTATCCAAAAAACTTGCATTTAAAATTGTGCACTATTTTAAGAAAGCTAAATCCGGTCATTTTTAGTGGGCAGCTGACCTTTGTCCTGGCGCTCATTATTAGTTTAAAACTCCATTTGCCTCCATAACAAATAAATTGCAAACCACAGCAGAGCAAAGCAGTGTGTCCTGCCTGTGCTACAAACAATGCTATCAGCCTCAGGAGCTGATGCTTGGTTAGGATGAGCTCTAGATTAAAAGCTCGATTGCTAAAACATTTTTAAATGGCCCTGAACTATTTTGAAGACCTTGGTTGAGGCTATATTGCTGAATGTGTACATTGATGTAGTGTCTTATTTTTAATATGTATTGGAAAAGTTTTTGTAAATAGAAAAGTACAAATAAAGGTACTTGGGAAACTTACCTGGTTTTGCAGGAGTTTCTCTTGTCGTGTGTTTTTGAGTGAAAGCTGGGCTAAAATAGCTTCCCCCCCTTCTCGATGGTTAAAGGAACTAAGAGCCTACAGTCATTATAAGCCTTAATGCTCCAATTTCCTTACTGTATCACAGTATGGACATCTCTGGCAGTTTAGGAGTATTTCATTCCTTTGAAGTGATGCAATCTGTACGTTGCTGTAGTTCAGCTCATAACACGTCCCATCTACTGTTGAAAATAGTATGAAGCATTTGTTGGCAAGATTGTGTTTCAATTAGTGTTGTGGTTAGAAACTAGTTCCAGCTGTCCCTATAGGAATAGTCCTAGGGGAGGGAGATAACGATCTATTAACTATAACTAAGGGAGATAACTTTCCTATTTAATTTTCTTATTCTTGCTTATCTATTTAATTTTCATTCTCATAAATGAAAAGGAGCCAAGCTGAACTGTCAGCCTAATAAATAATCCTGGAATGTCTGTTAGCGAATTGTCAGGAAACTACCTCATTCTGAGGAACAGAGGTAGTATGTTGTTCTTCATGGTGCATGTTTTGCATGTGAGGTGGCAGCAAGGATAAAAGGGTACTGATTGTACTGCCTCTGATCACTAATATGGGATTGAATAGCTCTGGTTTTTTGACTCTGATGACCTAAACAGTTGTTCAGTTTACAGGCACACATGCAACAGGCTAGGCGGGTGATGCCTGATGTGAGTAGTATTAAGCCATGCCTTTATCCATTAACAGAATAAAGGCTGCACTTTTTTTGTTGTCGTGCACATTGGAAGTGCAAATCCTTTCCTTCCCCAGTCCAGGGAGGAGGAAATGGAAGTGTCTTACAGAACTGTGTGAACAGAAATTCATGTTTTTACTCTCCTTCTTGTCCCTAGTCTTTTCTTTCATTGCAATTTTTTACGCTGAAATGACCCCTACTGGCTACAGTTATAAGCATGGTTTTTTGTATCAGTTTTGAAGCTCCAACCCTGTCTTGTTTCAGACTCTCAGCATATGCTAGGCTGCAGAAGACTTTGAGAGCTGGAATAGCAACAGGTAGAAATACTTGTCTGCTAACTTGTTTCTAGCATTTAACGCACTTGACATAAATGAGTTCTGTAACATCTGACAGAGAAGTCTCTGTGGCATCTGTTGCTGGTAGCTTCTCTTTCTGAAATTACAGACTATTCTTTATTAAAGCCCTGTTTATATATGAAATCTGTTGCTGATCCTGAGGGTTTTTTCCCTTTATCATTCTGAAAGCTGAAGGAAGTTCTTGTTCATCTCATCACCTTAACAATTCACATCTCTAAGCAGTTCTAATGCTCCATTTGTGTTGTTATCCTGAAGTGGGTAAATGCCTTTCCTGAATGCAGTTGTATTCTTAGTAAGTAATAATTCTGAGGTCCTAGTGCTGGTAGCTACAGCTCCTAAATGGCATTCTTGAGAGACTTTGCACACATCCAGGCTCTGTTGACTTTACAACATCCTTTGCAGGGATTTGCTGGATTGATTCTATGAGGTGTTGAGAGCCTACACCCCCTTCCAAAGACTCTTAAGCTTGAGAAATTTTAAATGTAGAGCAGGAAGTGTCCTTACTCTCTACCTTTAAAGGAGGTCATGGGTGCACAACTGAATTAGACTGAAGTCCTCCCAAAACACCTTAGCTTTGGCTTCTGCAGCTGGGTGGGCTCTGGATTTCCAGGGGATCAGAGAGCCTTGAAAAAGCTCTGCCAAAATAGTTAGGTTACTCTGTGAAGGCATTTGTTGAGATTACTCTCTTGTGTCTGTTTCCCTGCTTCTCCAGTTTCTGATGCTATTAGATGAAGACGCCTAGATTGCTTTGCTGAACTCATCAAAGTCTTAACAGTAGCAAATAAGATAACACTGAAAATGACTGGAAATTATTTTTTAACTGTGTAACAGAAACATAAGGGCTTTTTTAATACATTTGAAATGCATACTTAACAAAACTGCTAGTCTGAAGGTGTTCTTAGTTTCTCTTTAGAATATACTTCCTTATGAATTAGCCTCTAGGTAGACATTGAAAGAAGGTATCACTCTGCCACTACCTTACCAATAATATCTGTTACATTGGTTTTGGTTTGTTGGTTTGGTTTTAGTGGGGTTTGGGTGTGTTTTTTGTTTTAGTTGTTAATTGGGTCTTTTTTTTTTTTGGTGGGGGGTGGTACAGTAATTGCTGTATTTTTTTTGCTTACTGCCTAGTACATAACTTCTGAGCTGTAGTTCCCTTGGGACCAGGAGCAGGTTGCTGTAGCAAATTTTAGGCAAGTATTGGGAAGTGTGTGTGTTAATCTCCTAGGATGATGGCAGAAGCTTTCCTTACTGTGGCGAGTCCTAGTCTCATTTACTGAACTGCATCTTTTTGGGAGTTTGGAGCATTACTGTCTGTCTGACTCCTTGCTGGGGCAAGTTGGGAGACCTTGGGATAGACCTTGTCTATTATCTTCTCCCACCCATGTCTGCCTTGTTTTCCTCCCTGAGAAATATATAAGGGCACAGTGTATGGTATGCAACTGAAGGTTAATGAAACTGGAGCTGATGAGAAGAGTTTAAACCTTGAAAGTCTGGCTTTTTTATTTTCAAAAATTGGAAGAGGAAAGCTGAGCTTGTTTTTTCTTGTTTTGTTAAGGCATTGGTATTCATGTGTGCTAATGCAGTTCTTCTCTGCTTTGCTGAAGTAAGAACAGCTTGCCTGCAGACTTGATAGTATTTGTTATCATTAGTAACTTTGGTAGCTCATACCCTTTGGGGAGCCTTGTTTTCAGTGCTGTGCTCTATAATGGGTCAGTGGACACAAAGCCCTCCCCTTGGTGCTCTGTCTCCAGACAGACTGCCATACTACATGCTTGGCTTCTTGCTTGTGATGCAGCTCAGACCCCTAAAGATCAGGCAGTATTTTGCTTTCTGTACAAGTTACTGAAGTTCAAGTAATCTGGAAGTTGCATGTGTGTAACTCAGTTGTTTACATCTGTTTGCACTGGAACAGTGCTGCCCAAATATCTTAACTTTTTGTTTGGTTGGGTTTTTTCTTTGTTAAGTAGTGAATGGCTGGGGAAATGTCCAAGTGGTTCTGATGTCCATGTGTGTGCAGAGAACTTATTTCAGTAACGTCAAGTGTTAGAATTGATAATCTAGTTGGGGACTTCATCAATATTTAGTGGTGTACCAATGGCTGTTGTTGTGAAAACAGTCAAAGTACTTTGTTCAAAGGCTGTCAGCAATCCAGACTATGAGGGAGACAAACAGAAAAATATTTATGTTGTCGAAAAAGAAAATTGTCAGAAAAATTATTTAAGTTGTGAAACTGGAATGAGAAGTAGTTCTTTAATGAATATTCAGATTCTCATATGCTAGTCTTCATCAAATTTAACAATCCCCTTCCCATACTCCTCCTCCCTGCCACCCCCAAAACACTGACTAGGAGGATGCTGACTTCTTACACACAGACTGGATAATTTATAAGCTATTTCTGCTCTGTATTCCATCAATGCTGAAATCTCAACATCAGTAAGAACATGTAACTCTGAGTGTGGCATGGAATTTGAATTGGATCAGGTGCTTATTTGACTTGGAAATGGTTTCCTCTGTTTCTGGGCATCATGTTTCAATTTTAGAAATGACTTGGTTCCAGTATTTCAGTAAAAATTAAATGGAAACATCTAACAGATATGATGCAGAAATTAGTAGGACTTTGCTGTTGTGGATCAGCACAGTAAGTTTAAAACTAGAAGTTTCAGTGTGGGTAGGCTGGATTTCTAAGTTTTTTAACTTTAGTAAGAGGAATATTCCCTTTTTATTTATTTTTAGTTTTTTAAAAACTTTGTATAAGCACCCTTTGCTTATGTGAATTTTTCTACACAGAAACGGATTATTTTACCAGGTTCCCTAAAACCATGGTATTTATAAAGATATTTTTTCCTTTTTTTATTTTTTAAACTACCTTCAAACTTGCCCCTAGGCATCTTTGCTGGTTTAAGCACCCTCTAGCTAATTCAAAGATTCTTGCATAATTTAACTTCTTGCCTGGTACTTAGTCAACCAAAATGTCATTTCACTGACAGGCATATTATGCAATAATTAACCCATTAATATGGTTCAAAAATGCTGTCCTCTTCCCCTCCTTACTTTGTGCCCCCCTTAAGGATTCTTCATCTCAATAAGGACCTTGCAGACAGAACCAAATATTTCTGTTTTAATGGATTAAATACTTTGTAGAGGTGACCTATTAAGTATCTCTTGTGACTTATAAACTGCTTTTCATTTGAGAATGCATTTAATCCACAGGGAATGTAAACTTGGAAATCACAAACTCAGGGTTTTGCCTGAGACTTTGAGTGACACTGGTTCTGTCTGACTGTACTGGAATTTGGAAAATGACTGATACTGACACAGAAAGTTTGTGTGTGTGGAGAAATTTACCGACATGGAGAAACTTACCAACATAAACTAAAATGGGAAAATAACTTGGCATAGATTAAATTCCACATAAGTGTACAGATTAAAAATAGTCCCTGGGGGAGCTCTTGTCTAAACAGACTAGTTTGGCCTTGTTTTGGGGAAATAAGCCCTTCCTAATGTTTTGAGAAGAATGGAAGAAGTTCACACCTTTACCAGAGGCAATATTCAGTCCCCAGCAGCTTTCACTGGGTATACGGGGTACTTAACTTGAGAATCTGCAAATCATGACCCACAAGGGTCATGATCGTGCAAGTCCTTATTAAGACTGAATAAGAAAACAAACTGGGGATAGAAGGATTGTGGACAGGAGGAAAAACAGTGACTGGCTCATAGGCATGCGCCAATTCCTATGTTCTTACTCATTTCCTAAACTTTAAGCCTTATATGGCCACTGTTAGGCTTCAGTTGTTGGTTGGTGTTTGTTTGTTTGAATGGGCTTGTGTTTGGTGGTTTTTTGTTTTTTTTTTTTTTTTTTGTTTGATTGATTTTTTTTTAATTGGTGAAAAATCTAGCAAGTGTAATGTTTCTGAATCCAAGAGAGCCCATTCTGTTGAGTCATTTATCCTTGAAATGAATGAAATTTCACTGTTTTGCTACAGGCTGTGTTGTATTCTCTTCAAGATTTTTTCAGAAAGGCTGGATGTGTGTGTGGAGGTATTTCTTCCCCTCGCTGATGGGTTGTTGATAAAAAGCTGGGGTCATGCTGATAATGCTGTTACATGCACTGATGTAACCTCTGCTGCTTTCTCAATAGAAATGCCGAACTTGATGTCTATCTCTAAGTTAGGTTTTAGGAAACAAAAAGAAGCCCTGAGGGTAATTCTAAATCCAGGCTTGAGATTTTCCTGTAGTCTTCTGTGACTAAGAGATGGGGTGCAATTCCTCTGGAATATGTTGTAATGATGGTGTTCAATGGTGCTACATTAATGACTGGGGGTAAAGTGGCAAAATATTTAGGATATCAGATTTCTTAAAATAGTGTGAACTGTTCTTGGTATAGGTTGCTTTACTCATGGCCCTGTTCCAGAATTTGTCTTTGACAAAACTTTTCCTACTCCTGTTAGCTTTTCCTCTGCCTAGCAGCTTCAGCAAGCTGCTAGCCAGCTACTTTTTTGCAGTGAAGCTGATGTGTGCTGCTGAACATGCAGGCCTCCGAAGCATGTAGGTTCAGAGTGCAGCTTGAAAAAAAAAAAAATGGAATTTTAGACTGCTTTGGAAAATGGTTATGAAGCTTTGGCCCTTTTCTGAAGCTTTAGCAATTATTTTTGCAATGAGTTTTCTAGAGCTAGAGGAAAAATCTGCTATGACAGCTGTAACACTGCTGTCCATGCTCGTTCTAATCAGGGGAGTACCAGCAGAGACTTTTTCTAACCAATTAAATCCTGGGACACAGTGCAGTATTTTCAGTTAGCTATTCATGAACAAGATGTGTTTCTGGTCATCGGCTTAAGATAATTTGCTTGTAAGTCTTATTTTCAGGTGTGTAAATGTAAAACTCATTTATTATTTCAGACCATATTTGGGTAAGAAGGCTTTTGGAAGTATAATTTATTTTTGCTGTGGGGAAGTCTGAAGAGTGAAAGTCATAAAAAAACAAAAGGCAAAACACATTCCTCCTCATCCCTCCCTCCTTCCATTCTCCCTTCCCCACCCCCACCCCCCCCAAAAAAAAGTGGAGGTGGAGTACCTGGAGAAGCAAAATATTCCAGATGCTATGGGGAAAACTTCAAAACTTGCAGTAGTTGTCCATGTCACATGCTTCACTTAACATTTCCACTTATCTCCTTGCCTTCCTCAAGACTTCCGTGGAGTTTCTGCTAATTCACTGGAAGTGGGTCTGTTTAAATACTTTCTGCATTCCTTAGTATGAAATAACTGTCTTCAGACACAAGAAGAGCTGCTGCAATGGAAATCTTTATCACTACATTGGGGATTTGGTCACCTGAGATACATGCTGAGATAAAGCAGGGAGTCAGGTTGGAGACAAGCATTACATGCTTGTGTTCCTGAGCTCTCTAAATGTTATGGTACAGTTCTGCTTTCTAGCTTTGACTTGGAATTTTCTCAGGAAACTGCAAAACCCTTTTGTATTGCTGTACATTCCACATGAAGATTTGATCTTGGAAAATGAACCACTCCAAGATGTGGGAACAAATGCTTTCTCACAAAACTCTCAGCTGTGTGTCTTACCATAAAAGATTCTGCCGGCTCTAGTCCTTGATTCATGAGTTCAGTGGAGGAATAAGTTGCAAGAGGGGAAAGGATTGAAGCCAGTGTATGAGCTCAAACTCACTTCAAGGCTGGTCTTTCCTTCTGCTGCTTTTCAAGGTCTGGGGCTGGGTTTCAAGCATTCTTTAGTGGTAATTAGTCATTTCTATTGTTCAGCTCCTCCAAAACATTAATTTCCTTTCCATCATTCTTTTTTCCTGTTCAAAGAGAAGCGAGAGTCTACTGGCAAGAAGCATTTCCTTTTTTTATTTTAGCAAGTTAGAATCTTTTCAGAGTCTCATACCATCTTAATGAATACCACTGATTTGAAAATGCTCTTCTGTGTACCAGTGTGCTGGAGTGGTGGTGCTCAGACCTTGGGTCTAGTTTCATGGAGGAGTTTCTGAAAGGTTCCCCCTTCTGCCTCCCAGTTCCCACAGGGCAGTACCAGTCTTAATAAGGATTGCTTCTCTCTTGTCTTCAAATGCAGATTTAAAAGGAGTCTGTAAGATGTGACTTAGACAGTTTCACTTCTAGGTCATCAATGTATTTTATGGTGTCTTTTGCTCTTTTCAGCATCCTAAGAGCTACCTGGGATGCTTAAAAAAAGGCGGAAGTAGCAGAGTAATATGCTGCAGTTAAATGTAAATTATGGGAGTTGACTCAATCCACTCCAGTTAAATTACAGTTCAAAGGGTAGGGTGGTAAACATAAGGTTATTATGGGCCAAATGCTTGTGCATTTGTTTTCAACAGTGGTACTTCAGTTTTGAGTATTTATGTATTATCTAAACTGTGAAGGTGAACAGTATAGCACTCTCCAAACAATAGCTGATATTCATTAAATGTCCAGAAAGAAAGAGAGGGGTTGAGGCACAAAACATGAGTTTCTGTGGCAGGATGAAGGAATTAAGAATTTGAAGGAATGGAAAGCAAAACTTTAGGCAGTGGAGAAGCAGGCTCTGAAAAGGTCTTTCTTTGTACTTTTAGTTTGCACCTGTTTTGAGATGATCCTTTGCCAATGGGTAGTAATGAATAACAAATGTAACCATAGTGAGGTAGTGTGTGCCTTGAAAGTAAGGCTTTAAGTTAGTTTCTCAGCACCATGCTTTTCTAAAAACACAGGCAGCTTTTCAGGCAAACAAGATGAATGCTTCAGTTGTGACCACCATGCCTTGCATGGTGCTGTGTTGTGAGTGCTGGTATGTAGGATGTAGTATGGAAGAAGTGATGGAATGCTGCTTACCAGAGACATATTTCTCAGACTGTTTCCCAGACTAGACCTGTTTAAGGATCTCTTGTTCAACTTCTTAATGCCTTAATCCTCTTCCCTACTTTAGGTGCGTGCTATGACAGGATTTGGGAATTCAGCAACCCAGAGCAGTATGTGAACTTTTAGCAAGCTGAAACATTTGCTTTGCAGAAAGCAAGTGATTGTATGAATGATAGAAGAGAAAAGGAAAAAAGTTTGGGATTAATGTGAAGTCTCCCTTCCTGTGGCTTTCTTTTGGTATGAAAGCACAGTTGGAAGAATTAAAAAGGTACTATGTCCAAGACTTAACTTTGATCTGAGTAAATGCAGAACTACTTTATTATCTGAAACTTTATTATCTGGAACTTGCCTGAATGAGTTGGAAGGAGTGGGGAATTGCATGTAGATAGAAATTATTTAAAAGAGAAATGACTTTGAAGCTGTAGTTATGAGCCTGCTGGGAGCATTTGAACTCTTTGAGGCTTGTGTGCAAAAGGTACTTGAGTGACTGTATAACAAGACTCCAGTGACAACTCAGGATGGCTAAAAAGTGCAGCCCTTTGATTTTTTGCCCTTACCTGATCATGCCAGCACAATGAGGTGGTGAAAATCACAGCTAAACAAAGATCAGTTTGGATGAAAACTAGTAGTTTACTTGTTTGTTTTTTTTCAGTTGCATTGCTTCTAAAAACTCTGGAGTGTTAAGTACACGCTTGATTTTTGTGGTTTTAGGTGTACTAGAAGTAGCTGGGGGTAGGATGTGCGTAGCAAGGTTTGAGGCATAGATTCTTATGTTTGGGGTTTTTGGCCCTGCTTGCAGAGAAATAATGCTTTCACAAATTAGTACATTTTAGTTTTTGTTCACATCATCCAGATCTGAGAGGTAGGCATTAAAAACCAGTCTTCTGGAAAGGAAGCCATAGAGGTCAAGCAGAGCATGCAGGAAAAAAGTATACAGCCTGGAATAGTTTGTGAACTGTCCCAGGTCCCAAATCACTGGTGTGTACAAGCTGTATTTTTAGAATAATCCCCAGGACATGATGATCTTTTTGAATAATAGAGGCTAGGTTATATGTTTTACACAACATATCATTCCCTTATCAGTTAAAATATTGCTGACCTCTAAAGGTGTGAGCATGCTGTACTGGACTGCTGTTTATCTGCATCAAGGAGAGCACTAGATGTCTCTGCATCAAGTATCCAAAGCTTGGAATTGAAGTGATAGGCTAGGTTCATCCCTTTAGGTCATGTGAATGCTTTCATGTGGTTGTACCTTCCATTCCAAATAATTTTGTTCTGCCTATATTTGTGACTTCTGAGAGTTTATTCTAAGTGGTAAACAATTATTAATCTAACAGGACTTTGAAATTCTGTTCATAAAAGCACTAAATCAGCTAGGAAAAGGAGTTAGTCTTTAGTCTGCATGAAAAATTATGGTAGACTTGGCACTGATTTACTGAACTAAAACAAGCTCTTGCTACATGTTTGATACTTCATTGATGGAAATCTTGTTTCTAAATAAACTTGTGTGAAAAGCAGGCTGGTAGAAGATGTACAGGCTAAGACTGAATTTGCATTCTTCCTGTCTGAATGTTACTTTTTTCTATTATCACCCAGTAATGAAAAATAAATACCTTGTTTGAAGATTCAACACGTTATAAGTATAGCCTGAACAAGTATTACTGAGGGATTTCTCTTCTCATTAAGACTTTAATGTCTACTGAGGTAATTTTTGAGGTGTGTGGCAGTGAAGACTTCAGGTGCATCTACTACTGGGCTATGTGCTTCCTGTGTACCTCCTTTTCTGGAAACTTATGAGGGCTGGCAGATGTGGTAGCAACCACTGACCTGTCCTGGAAATCAGTGTGCGCAGTGCCACACTGTGCAGTGCATGTGCATCGAGGTGTTCTGCCGCAGGAAAGGGATGAGTCTGCTCTCTGTGCCAGCTGAACCCCACTAAGTGGGGTGGGCAGCTCTCATGTAACAGGATCCTGATGATCTGTCTGCCTGGAGAAGATCTAGTGGTGAAATACCACAAGGCAAAGCAGCACAAATGCTGTGTAGTGGTTTGCCAAAAAAGCAGCAGAGCATCACTACCTGTGTGTCCTTCCAGTCTGTACTGCAGTGGCCTGGGGGCGCAGGGCTGAGAGACCACACGCTGCCTCTGGGCTCCTCTCCTGCACCCAGGGGCGCAGAAGGAATGCTCATGTCACAAACAGGGAGCAACACAAACCCTTTAAGGCTGTTGGGCTGGTGTGGATGAAGCAGTGGTCCTTGCTGTTACAGAGTTTCAAACAGCAAGTCTTGGACCCTAAGTGTAGCTTTTGTTCTCATCCTTACATGGATTAATGCTGTGACTTCTAAAATACAAATTGTCCAGGCTGTATTCCGGCTTCTCAAAAACAGGATGTGTTATTGTTCTCCAAATTCTCAGTGTTTAATTTTTTTTTGGTTGGTTTTTTTTTGTTGTTGTTGGTTTTTTGGTTTTGTTTTTTTTTTGGTTTTTGGGGGTTTGCCTTCTGTATGCATGGCCTCATCACAATGAGAGTGTCCCAAGCATTACAGGAGAGGCATCTTCCTTTGAAAGAATTTTAATAGTTTCTCTTCAGGAACTTCTGTGCTTCCTTTGACTTTCATTGATACAGCTGCTGTATTGGATGATAGGTTAACCTAAGAAAAAAAATTACTTCCTGGGGTTACTGACTACTCTTCCCTTGCTATTTTTATGGAGAAGAGTCATGAGGTTCCCATGGAAATTCCCATCTTCACATCTAAAATGGACTTTGTTGTTTATCAGTGTTTTTTGTCAGCAGGGTACTTTGCCAGCTCATAATAGAAGGCAAGGATTTTGTTGTACAGAGAGAAATATGCTGGTGAGAATTTGCTGTGGCACTTCCTGTAGATCATGTACAGCACTGAACTAGTAAACAGCTCTTTCTAAATACTTTTTTTGCCCTAAAACAGGAAAAACTTCAGGTTAGCAGATATTCTGCATATTTCTGTGAGTGGAAAGAATTTACTTGCCAGCCTCAGCATGTGTGTGCATATACTGTTATTTGCTGTTAGTTTTTAGGCTTCTGTTGAGCATCAGACTACTGAATGACAGTTTTGTATTGGCTGTGGCCTCTCATACTGGAGAACAGCCTCTGATAACCCCAACAACAAGAGGAAACCCACCATGCATAACTGGAAGATATTTTAACTTTTTTGAAGTGCTTTTTGGCAGGATCTATATTGGAAACTTGCTTGTTGATAGTAAATAAAATTGGAGTGAACTATTTAGAATGCACAATGTGAGTGCTGCTGTTGAATGTAAGGATATAAAGATTAAAAATATCTACTTTTTTCCTTTTGTCATTAGTAGAAATCAGTGGACTCTGTGCAACTATTTTGTAGCACTTAATTTTCCAAGCTAGTCTGTCTATAAAATATCTGGCATTCTGTAGCAAAGAATACCTAATGTCTAGTTTAGTTTTTTCAGTCTTGCTTAAACAAGTATGTGATAGGACAAAGGGGAATGGTTTAAAACTGAAAGAGAATAGGCTTAGATTTGATTTTAGCAAGAAATTCTGTACTGTGAGGGTGGTGAGGCACTGGAACATGTTGCCCAGAGAAGTTGTGGATGCCCTGGAAGTGTTCAAGTCCAGACTGAATGGAGGTTTGAGCACTGAGGTCTAGTGGAAGGTGTCCCTATCCATGCAGGGTAGTTGGAACTGGATGGTTTTGAAGATCTCTTCAAATCCATCTCTTCAAATAGGACATTCTATTTTTCTATCTTGATTAATCTTCTGACTTGTTGGGATGTTGCTGTATGTGTACTTGACCTAAGAAAACTGAGATATTGTAGGACTGGTAATCTTTTGGAATTCTGGATTGACTGGATTTGTATTTCTTTCTGGAGGAAAAAAAAATCTTGTTGCATGTGGCCTCCTGAAAGGAAGATGGGCAGTTACAACTGGAACACCAGTTACACACATTTGACAGGACTGATTCAAAAGGTACAGAATTATTTAAGCAGAGAGACTCATCCTGCTCCCTCTACCTATAGACCCTTGACAGCAAAGAGTGCAATGCGCTTGATCAATTCTCCAGGAATATGTATGATAATTGAGGACTGCTGGAAAACTCATTTTTGGTCATATAATGGAATCAGAGGTCTGGCATCTTGCAACTTTTCTGTAATAAAAAGTTATCTCTGTGGAGTAAATTCTATGTGATGCATTTTTTAATCATCTTTTAAAATGGTCGCTTTCTGACTCAATTTTGACTTCTGTAACAGCTGCAGATTCTGTACAATGCTCTCACTTCCATTATAAATATAACTTCAGCTATCTGCAAAAGTTATTTCTGTTAGAATAGCACTCATTTGTACTACAGCTATGTTTTCCTGAGATGACATAGTTTTTCATACAGATGGAAGTAAACAAGGCCAGTTACTTTAGCAACATGGGCAGTAGAACAGCTGTGAGATATGGTATTTGGCAAATCCCACTGTTTGGATTAGTCTGTTATTTTTTTTTTCTGTTATCTTCTGTTTAGCACTGTGTTGAACTTGAAGTGAATCCCACCCAACTCCAAAGCAGCTGAAAATTACCTACTGCAGCTGAAATCCAATAGTGAACCAGTTTGTTTGTTTCTTTTAGATGAAAACTGGGATGATGATCAGCTTCTTGGATTTGAACCGTGCAATGAAAACCTTATAACAGGTTGTAACATAATCAATGGGAAGTGCGAATGTGACACCATTCGGACCTGTAATAATCCGTTTGAGTTTCCAAGCCGGGATACTTGTCTGTCGGCCTTGAAAAGGATTGAAGGTAAGCCCCTGTTTTCAGTATTTCAGAGTTAGTAATTTTTTCTGTGCAGTGGGTGAAAAACTAGAGTGTAGTGTATGTTTAAGGATGACTTGTGTAGTTTCAGATACCTCTGGTCTTCTACATGTCAAAAAACAGGTCTGTGTTTTAGAGGAAGATAGTACTTCATAAGCTTATTATTCTAAATGCTTAAGTTTAAGATGGGAAAAAAACATGTTTTGTGTGCTGTGATGTTTGCAGATTTTAAGGCTAAACAGTATTGTTTGTAGTTTGTGGTAGCTACATTTGCTTATCTTCAGCTGCAAATCCGTGTGGAATACCCTTTAGATGTGTTGATGTGACTGAATCATGAATAAACACATTAAACACAAACATGGATTGTAAGAGTAAAGGCATAGTAAAGGAGTAGGTACTGATTATACTTATATCTTTTATTGTATCAATGTGTGAATTGCTATTTTCTTTAAGTTTACATAGTGTTACATTACCTTACTGTTCGTATTTTACAGTTCCTATGTTCCTTTGAGATTTGTATTAGGCCCCATATGTTTATGCTTATGCATACATTCATATTTGTTTTGCTTTTTTTTCTTTTTGCTGTTTATGGTCAAACTGGAAATGAGTTGGCTCAAATATATCCAGCTGGAATTAAATTTACATGGTGTATTTATGGACTGTTCTGAACAGTAATTAAAGAAGTGATCTTGGACCATTTTTTATGATGCTGTCATTACTGTTTATTCTCCAAAGTGTTCAAGAACATGCAGAATTGATTAGTGGTGTGGACCTGCTTAATTAGACTGCTTTGGAAAAAGTTAATGTATTTATAAGGCTACTGACCATATTTTAAGTTAGGGGGATCTTATACTTAAGGAAGTGTGATGTCATGTTATCTGTTGTACTTCTTTTGTGTTAAGAAAATTGGTTTTGTGCTACAGACTTTAGATAAGGAGATGTGAGAAACTGAAGAAATATACTCATGATTGTTGGTCGTGGTGTTGCTTACTAAAGGCATGCAAGTGCTTAGTCTGGGATTTTTGTGGGTTTTTTCCTTATGTAACTCTAGGAAGAGCAGAGGCAGAACCTTTGGTCTGTTGTTGGTGTGATAGTGGGCAATAGCATGTGTGGATTTATGGATTCTTCAGTCTTACCACTTCTCTTTTCACTTGTGAATATGTAACTAAGTCTGTAGTATTTCAGCAGGACTCTACTGGCATGGCAGCTCATCGTGTGCTTGCTGTGAAAATCTGTTGTTGGTTGTCTTTTTGTACTTTGCAGCCTTGGAAGAAATGGACTAAGCTTGTGGAATGGCATAGCTGAAGTAGGTTGATTCTGAGTCACTTGCTTTCAGCAGTCTTTTTTTCAGCTAAATTTTCATTTTAAAAAAACAGCATAATTATCCATGCGGTAACAATATTCTACGTGTAAACTGGCTGGTATAAAAGCTGTGGTGCAGTTATTTTTTCAGAGGTGTAATTTTTTTCCCCCCCTCTCTTTTATTTCTTTGTGGAGTGGGGAAGGTGTTCTTCCAAAGCCTCAGACTCTGGGACACCAGTAGAAGTGTTTAGGGCCTGTTGACTTTTTAATTTTTCACAGTTGGAAAGGATGGCTGATGCAAGCATTGAAGCAACAGCGGTACCTTTAAATAACAGAAGTCTGGCAGTTACAACTTGAGTGTTAAAACAGTCCAGCTTTTACTCCTAAGAATGTGAATTTGCATTTGCATCCTCAGACTATCAAACTGTACCACTGAGGGATGTTGGAAGGTAAATCCCTTTGTATTTCCTAATAGACAGGCAGAAGTCATAATGTAATTTTGATTTCTGCATTTTACAGATATTGTCTGTGAAATTTGCCTACTGGATTTTGCCCTGTAAATGTTTATTCCATCTTTCTCTGGCTAGGATTGGTAATTGAATGTTAACTGCTAATGGAGGTTGTTTCTTTAAATGCATTAGTTCTTGTTTTGGTAATTAAAACCAAAGTAATGCTTCATCCTGTACCTAAGCTAACGGAAAAGAAGAATAACTTTTTTCCACTGGTGCTTGCCACGTCCCTGTTTGCTAAGCAAGCCAAGTCTCTTAGGTAAAATGGAATAGACACTTTGGTGTGTTTGAGCCAGTATTTGCTGCTTGACTATTTCAGATTTTCAGATTTTGATAGTCTGAAAATAGAATTCAGCCACTTGGAAAGTCCACCTGAAACATGGCTTAGGTAGCACACAAACCAGAGGGCTCTATGAACATGTTAAAATAGAGAAATCTTTCAGTTTATATAAGGCAAGCTAAATCTTCAAGTGTAGTGTCATGTAAAAAGGGATGATTCATAAAATCTGTTAAATATGTCAAATTAGGATTTTCCTGAAACCCAAAGTACTGATGTATACTTCACTCCTTTGGCTGGTCTGTTAAAGATAATAGCGGGAAGATTTTAAACTAGTAATTTAAACCTTTAAATACTCTAATAGAATCTGTTGCCATGGAAAGTGGGACCAAGGGAGGGTAGTCTAACTTCTATCTCCTCACTACATTTTACATGGATAATTAAATACACAGTGTGATTAAAAAGACAAGTTGAATACCTGAATGATGGATACACCATAATAAGAGTTTCTGAAGAAAACTGCCCAGCTTGCTGAAAGCCTGCAGATAAGGAATCTGTTGCATAGACACAACCTGACAAGTAACAAACAGTGAGCTGAAGTCTGGAATCCCGTTTCCATATGGGAATGTGCTAAGGGATTGAGGCTTTTGCATGTACTTCATTTTCTTGTGCCTTTTTCTGCTAGCCCCTTCCCTTTCAAGAGCCTTTCCAGTCATCTTCCTTCTTTATCTAGTTTGTCTTATACTTAAGTTTTTCAGCTTGTGTGTGGTCTTTCCCTCTGGGCTTGATGTCAATTCTAGCTTTCTTACTCTGCTAACCCAAAGTTTTCTCATGCTAGCTTCATGTAGGATCTTTCTTTTCCTATTGGCTTGGGTTCTGCCTGCCTTCCTGGGCTCCTCATATTTCATTCCAGCTTTACCTCTCTCTATCCCTTTCTTTGCCTCCTATATAATTCTGTTTGTATCCCAGTTCACTTAAAACAACTTCTATTCCTCCTTCCCAAAATCAGGTCCCCTGGGCTCTAATGTCATGTTGTTCAGATGTCATTGACAGGCCCTGAAGCCATGTTCTTTATTTTGTCTCCCTGAGACTTGCTCTACCAGGGTAGAAAGTACTGGGAAAGCCTCTAATGAGGAGAAATTAATCTCTAATCAATTGTTCTTCCCAATGTCTATTGGGAAGAAAGTATGGCAAGGCTAAAATGCAATCTCAAGTAATGCAAGTACTCGAGGCAGTTGTCTCCATCCCTTGCCCTTGTTTTCCTGGAAAACAGTAGGATTAGATACATTTGAAAGGATTGGTTTGGTCATAGAACTTGGTAGCCACATTCTGTCTAATTTTCATGCTAGACATGCTAGAAATGTTAAAATAGTTGTTACTTCCATAGAGTATATAGCATAAAGCACATTTATGCTTAGAGGCCTCCCAATTCCTTGACCAGGCTTGAAATGCTGTTTCTCCACATGGACCATCAGTGACTTTTTGTAGAGAAGGTTTGTATAGAGGTCATGAACCATCCTACTATGAGGAAATGCACACATTTGGGCCTAGAAAGAAACTGTCTGGAAAAGCTATTGCATACCTGGCAATAATAATACTAACAATAATGGATTCCTGGGTTGAGATGTTTGGGTTTGGTTTCATTTTTGTTATTGTTGTTTAAAATGCTTTTGGTTATTGTCCTGATGAGTGCCTGTTCTGATATGGTTCAGGAAATCCTGTGTTCTTGAGCTTGGAAAGCTTGTTTCTATTCAGGAGCCTGCTAATGATGACAGCTTGGTTGAACTTGGACTGCTGGAGTGGACTGTGAAAAATATGGCCAGGGTGGAAAGTAGCAAGATGCCTTCTGTCTGAGTCACAGTTAATGGACAGGAGACTTAATAAACTGCATCTATGCATTCTTGCAGTCAAAATTTGCAAACAATTAGCTGCAGCCAGCACAAGAGTCAGTTCTTCAGACTTGGTGTGAGATGCTGAGGATGGGGAATGAGGAATTAAGAGAGGAAGTAATTTTTTTTCATCAAGGTAAATTTGTAGGGCGGTGAGAGGAAGTAGCATGGAAAACTTGTAATGTAGTGCCTGGTCAGTTAGCTGAAAATCTAGGTTCAATGGCTGTATTCCAGTTCTGCTTTCTCTCTCTCTCTGCCTGACTGACACCAGTTCAGATAGCCCTACAGGGCTTTAAAGAACAGGAACCTAAGGATGTTCTTGAAGCTGCTCCTCCTCTACTAGAGTGGGCCTGGATCTGTGCTCTTATGAGCTGCTGCTTCAGAGGCATTGTCAGGCTCACTTCTTAATAAAAGTTCCCTGCTAGGATAGCTATCTCCTCTTCCCTCAGGGGAGTAAAGAGAAAGCTGGGGGTCAGTGCATCCAGTCTTTCGCTAGGTGGGCTGTACATTAGGCTGGGTTTTCTTCAACTGATTAATAAAAACTTTGATCTGCAGATTCTTTCAAAGAATTTGCTTTGATAATGCCAGGTTGTGATGTGACACAGACAAACATGTTTTCCAGAGAGGGCATAAGTGCTATCAGTCATAGCAATGATAGTAGCTTTGCCTCATAGCTTCAGTGTACACTTGAGCTGTAAGAGGAGAAACCAGTCAACTTCATCAGTTCTACTCTATCCAAACCATAAGCAGTTTCCATGTCAATGTTACATGCCAGCTTTATTCAGAACAAATGTGAAGGATAAAATTTGTGCCTTTCTTAATAAAAGATGTGATTAATGCTTTACGTTAATGAACTTCTTTCACTTGTATCTCTGTCCCATGTAAAATGTCCTGCTGATACTAAATTATTGAAACTTTGTTTTAAGAATTGCTTCTTGGTTACCTGGCTTGCACCTTTCCAAGCTATTCACTGCTGTCCTTCATAGGTGAAAGGAAAATGCCTTTTAAGTTGCTGGTATCTATTAAGTTGGCTTATTGCAACACACTCCTTGCATTCCATTATTTTTTACATGTAACTGAATAACTTTATCCTGACAAATGTTGCAATACCTGTTAGACCAGTCCTGGAATAACAAATATGAGAAGGTAATTTTATTCTGAATGCTTGTTTGGTTGTTGTTAAGTTTGATTTTGTGTAAAACTTCACCTGTGTGGTCTTAATGGCTTTATTGAAAAAATAGAAGAGAATAGATCCAGCTTTATGCTTTATTATCAAGCAAAGAGTGGAGTGAAATACTTTCAGATGTGCTTAATCTGATATATTTTCCACTCCCCTTGCACAACAATTAACGTATGTTTTTGCTCAAATAACTGAACTTTGAAGGTTGGCATGTATTTGCAGTAAGGAATGCAGTTGTGGCAGAGATCCAGATTTTATCCTTGAACATGCTTGTGAGAGCTAAGTAGGTGCATTTGAAGGCAAAATTTCACATGAACACAGAGAAAACCAGCAGTGTAGCTTTTGGGCTTTTTTACTGAATGCATAGAGATAGAAGGGAAAAACACATTTGATATGGAAATAATACTAATGCAAATACTAAGACGAACTTCAATATACAAAGCAATTTTCCAGAACAAAAAAGGAAGAGCTGTTGATTATTAACTCAATAAGAGGGTTCTGTGACAGTGGCACATCTGGCGGTGCAGTTGCTTTCACAGCATGACAGTGCAGCCTCACATTTGCAGGACTTGTCACATTTTCCTGACTGTAGTTCCTCAGAGAACTGTTCCCTGATCAAGGAAGTATGATCTTTTTAGCCAATATATTGACTATTTTGGCATGTCCTGTATTTAAGGCAAGATACCACACAGACAAAATCTATGCCATTAGATTTCAAGCTAACCAGAGGAAAATCTTGTACGAGTTTCAGAGAGATATCAAAAGGGAAACCTGACTTTCATATTTCTGTATGATGTGGCTGGATACCTAATTTTAGGCTTAATTAGATTATGAATAATGCAGTTTGTATTAACAGGGAAAAAGCTGCATTGCAGGAACTGTTAGGAGAGAAGATTGAATATAGAACACAAAACTGAGCAGCTGGTTAAAAAACCCTGAAGTGTTACTATTGCAAAAATTGTTTACAATTCTTTTGTTGCAATTCAAATATTTTCTCTTTTTCCTTGGCATTTTATGTAACTGTGTGGTATTTTTGCAGTGTAGTAACTGAGTTTATTGCCTTACTGTGCTGCAGTTGCTCATGTGAGCTGCTGTACAGATGCCGTGCCTGCTTTTCTGCATCTGTGTCCTCAGGCATGTAGTGCATATGGACGGCGTACTGGATCTTCCATTTGTGACACTTCAGTTTCCTTCAAACTTGGCAGATTTTGGATTGCTGTGGACAGAAATGTAACCTTGTACTGTACTGGCCCTGGGATAGGACTGAGTGACAAATGCCTCCGACAAAGCCAGCAGTCAGATGTAATGGTCAAAGCAGGCTTGTTCCTAGAGACAAAGGAGCATTCTTCTTGCTTTTTTTTTGCTTCAAATGCTTACCTGCATTCACCTGAAACTGAATACAAGATAACTGATCTTAGCTGGATCTTCTATGCGACTAGGAAAAAACAGGGCAGGGATCTTGCAGCTGGTCGGATCTCGTGCTGGATAAATTGTGCCTCCCAAAAGCTCTTTTCCATGTTGGCAACTAGGCTGTGCTTGAAGTATGTCCACTTTAACTGTAGTTGCAAGCTACAGGTTTAAATGAATGCTTGACCTTACTTCTGTTCAAGTTGAGGAAGAGAGTGAAAATAGAGCTGGTGACTTTCAGCAGAATGCTTCCAGATGCAGTGTTGATTTTAAGGATCAAAAGTTAGCTACACGTGACGGAAGAGACCTGAGCAAAGATCTCGAATTGAATGGTGTGTAAACATTAGGTTAATGTTGTGTAGTAGCAGGAAGCTATATTCCTGTGGCTGGGTCACAGGTCTTGTTTTGACAGGGCAAGTCTTGTTTGGATATATGTGGCATTGATGCTGACAGAGATAACTGAGTGTTGAATGAATGCATGCAGTGATAGTGGTATCAGTGACATACTGGTCAATATGACAATTTTAGTACAGTGGCTATGTCTCTATAAATAATAAGAAACAGGTTATTGTAAAATGAACCTTTTTTGTTGGATCACTTTCAGTAACTTCACAGTTGTCTCTTTAAATGAATGATATACCAATATTTTGTGATTCTGAACAGTTGTATGGTATGGGACAAACTATTTTAGCACTTTGTCTCCAAATTTAGGCCTTGAAGTTGTTGTGGTGGTGTTTTCTTAATAAAACAAACATTATGCCACTTCCATATAATCAGACTGATTTTTCTTTTTAATAGAATGAAGCATCACCAGCAAAGTGTTTGTGTCCAAGATGTATGTATGTATGTATGGGGACTTGAATCGAAGCAAGATCCTTTGAACCAGTTGGCTTTTAGGGAAACTTTGGTTTTACATGTGAAGCCTGACCTTGAGATTGTTTGGATTTTCTTTTGAGAAAGCCATTCAAAGACTTTCTTAACCTTAATGATGATAAAAGAGAGCTCTACCCATTCCTGAATTCCTGCATATGTTCTCTTCCCTGTTGTTTTAGATTCCATCAAGTGTTCTATATTCAAAGTATTTTTAAATTGTAGCTGTTCAAGTTTATGAAACTGTCCTTCATTCAACAAGTAACTTACATAGTTTGTCTAGAATCGGATGTTGTGTAAGTTCTGCCTTTCTGTCCAGAAGAGGTAAATATTTCAATAACTCTTGGCTTCAGTAAGGAACAGAAAAAATGGTACTTTTGTATGTTTTAGACATGTAAAAATTGTTGTCATAGTGACAAACCAATCTACATAATTTAAGGTGCTAGAATTTAAATGACTTGTCAGATATATATGCCAAAATTGCAGCTTCTATAAATGACTGCACTAATAATGTTAAATGTTGAACATTTTTGGCACTAGCATGTAACTTTAGAAGGACAAAGAAAACATTCTTTTGATTTAAAACAAATATAAAAAGACCCCAAGCCCCAAACTGAAGACTCAAATCTGCTTTTGACCCCTGGTTAGGAGGCGCAGTCATACACAGCAGCAGGGGAAATGCTTGACATTCTCATCATGTGAGCTGCGGCTTCCAATCCTTTTGGCACACTTATATGAGTATGTCTGAGGTCTTTCTTTGCAGTTGTCATGTCAGGCTTCTTGTAGGCATAAATAGGGAACAGACTAATGCCAAAAGCAATATGTTTCATCTTTCTGCTTTGGATCTTTCTATAGTTTGTATTTATTGCTTTATGGGAGTTTTGAACACAAGTTGCTAAACTCTTGTTCATGTTTAAAAGTCAGGATAGAATACTAGTATCAAGGTTTTACAACTTGAGAAAAATATATATTTTTAAAAAGCTTATCTGGATGCTTCTGAAGAAAACCTCTTCAAACATCCAAAATGGTTTAACAAACTTGTGACTGTTATACCATACTACAATGATGGATAGAAAACAAGATGTAAAGTGTGTTAAACAAAATGTTCTAATTACTGTGCTGCTATAGTTTGTGGGCAGTGTGGGTATTCCTTACCTGGGTAGATCACATGTGACAGAAAACTAAAATAGTAGTCTTGATGCTGTTGCTTTTCAGTAGTCTTGCACTTCATACTGCCATCTCAGTTGAAGAGTTAAGGAGTATACCTCAGTCTGTTACATCATGCTGAGCATCTGGTCCTTACCATGGTGCATGCCACTACTCTCAGCTGCCAGCTTGCAGTAACTGGATACCTTCTTCTGGGGCTTTGGATGTCCTGCAACGTAGGGATACTGGGTAGAAAAACAAACACCTTGAGCCTGGAACTCATCTGCTAGAGCTGAAGAACTGTTGGGAGTTAAATGCTGTCAGTCTCCTTGAACTGGATCTCTCCCTGAACAAGATGCTGGCAGCTGCCAAGTCATGAGTAAGAACAGATTAAGGCAGGACTCCTCATCCCAACTTTACTAGAAACTGGAAACTCCAAGCGAGCCAAGCAAGATCAAAGTGCAGTGTGTGTGTTTGGAGGTGGGGAGGAGGGGAAAATGAAAAGAGAAAGAAATACCCATCTTTTTTTCCTGACATCTTCTCCTAGTATTGGAGAGTTAAAATGCTTAATGGATCAGCATGCTAATGCTGTTTGTTGTGTGACCTTAAGTGTGTTAAGGAAGACACTGAGTATTGAGGACAGTGGATATTCGGGAGAGCATACAGGTAACCAAGGGTGGATGGGACTCAGATCCTAGCTCAAGGGCTGTACCTGGGTAACAGGGCCATTACAAAGAAACACGTGATCCGACTGGTTCACTGGTAGGTCTGAATCTCTTACAAAACATGATATACATTACACCTAATGAATGAGTCTGAGGCATGGTAGAAAATGAGGAGAAGAGGAAAAGGTTGTAATTTTCAACATGTCAAGTCTACTGTTTTAGAACTTTTCATTACTGCATAAAGTTATTCTAACTTCAGCAAGATTTTTGTTTTCTAGGCATGTGTTTGCTTAGTCTTTTCCAAAACTCTGTGGGGTATTACTGAGATTCCTAAACCAGGTCTGTAGGAGCTAGCATCATATAAAGGAATGTTATCCATTGGTACTGCCTAAAAATGGTTAACTCTCTCCTTTGCCATTGTCTGAGCAGGACAATGCTCAGACATTCATGCTCAGACATGCTTCATTCTATTACAAAGACTCTGGCTAACCTAGTTAACAATCCCTTATGTGGATTGTCCTGTATAGGGATCTGTGCTTTTCTACTGTGTTCTGCAGGTTCCTTACACTGCAGAAGAGTTTCAACAGGTCTGTTCAGTATTGATGTGAAGTGAGATTAAGTGAATTTGAAAACTGAGCTAAAGGTGTAACTTCACAATAACACATCCTTAACTTCTTTTTAATGACACTCTGACATTCCATTAATGTGAGTAGCTGTCCTACCTGCAGACCAGAGCATGAGTGCTCATTGTAAGAAAGTCCCACACTTTCTGTAAGCCCCCACTAGTTTGGTTCAGGAGGCTGCAGACAGAAGTGTTTGTGTCTGACATTGAGTTTACTGAGTCCTGCATTTGTGAAGCATTGATTGCCAGTGTTCTCATTCCAATAATCTTTCTTCTCAATTGTGGGGACTATTGCTGTAAAAACTACTAGCTCATTGAGAAGTGAAAGAGTGCTTTCCTTTCTAGCAGAAGTCTAGTCTGTCTTTACAAATGCAGTCCAAAAAACTCATCACTGTGTGATCAAACATGGTTTCACATCAAGTCACTCATGCCCCTCTTTCCATCACTGTGGTAGTTCTTACTTGCATGATAGTTTATATAACTGAAATTCAAATCTGTGGAATATGGAGCAAGAAATAAAACTTACTGATATCTTATTTTCTCATAAAAGCCCAGTGGAAATCTGTGAATCATTGCTAGGTCTTCAGGATTAGCTCACCTGTGAACCCCTTGTGGAAGAACTTCCCTTTTTTGTTTTTTTTCTTGTCTCTTTTCTTCCCCACCTCTTAAGGGCAAAATTTTCATGGGCTGCATACAGTGAAGGAGCTTATTGGGGAGTACAAGGATTGCTGTGGAGTTGGAGGAAAAACTAGAGAAGGCAAAGGAAACTTGTCAAAAGGATAAGATAACTGTATAATTTTTGTGATTTTGCTTATGTTTTAGGGTTTGGGGTTTTTGTCCTTTTTGCTTTGTAGCATGGTGGTTTGTTTTCTTTTGCTTAGTGAGGGTCTTTGTTCTTTGGGGTTTGTTAGTTTGTTTGTCTGGACTGAAGCTAAAATACCTCAAGCTATCTGTTATTTACTAAGGTATGTGTTGTGGATACAGACCAGAAGACCTCATGGTGTTCCAGGATTACAAAAGTTGGCAAATGGGAGCTGAAATCTAAAGTAACTGTAAGGTATAGCCTAATAAGAATATGACATCAATTTAAATTTCTTTGTCTGTTTTCCCACAGAAAAAGCATAACTGTCTTAAATTAAAAGAATTTGTTACCTGGCTACATCTGTGTGAAGTATGTTCTCTGAATGTGCCTTCGATAAGGTTTCTTTTCTTAAAAATAAATAAAAAACTGACAAGCTACTCTGTGCCTTGTAGTCTGGTGGTTTTGACCCATCCTGACTAAGTTGAATGAATTGATACTTCCTTTCTCATCCATGTTTTGTGTAAACAAAGACTGACCTAGTTTAGGCATTAAAATGCTTCTGGCTTTGAATCCCAAGTGGAAAAGGGGGCTTTTGAGTTTATGGCCTGGTGAAAAGGGGGATTTCTGCTGCCTCTTGCCTTAAGGAGTGCATGTCTCTATGCTCCTTTGTGTCCCTTCTCCCTGTTGCCTTGACATGACATGCTGTGTGTCTATGCTGTGACCTGTGGAGAGGAATCCCTGAAGCTATTGGGGCCAACAAAGATTCTTTATTGACAAATTGTGATTCAGATGGTGTTGTGAAGAAATGAGGTTTTTATCATTCTGCTGCTTTTGTCTCTCAGTTTCTGCTTTTCCCTGTTTCCTGCTCATGATTTCTTTTGAGATTTATTAGATTTGAACAATTTCAATGAATGGGTAAGGACTTCAAAGATATTACTATTCTGCAAGTACTGAATATGGGCAGGTGACTGTGAGACTATACAGCAGGAAATCCACTTCAGTATGAGGCAGCAGAGAATCTGTGGCAGCTGGAGGACTGATGAAGAGAAGTATACTATTACTATTTGAACAACTAGAAAAGCTTCAATTGAAACTCTCATCATCTTGTGTGCTACAGAATGCAGTTCTGAAACGAAGCCGCAGGGAGCCAGGCTTAGTAGTTTCAGTGCTAGTGAAGCTATGTGCTCTCTATTATGTTCTCTGCTGTCAAATGCTTCCAGTAAAAAAAACCAAAAGTAATAATAATATGGTAGATACAGTAATTTGAGGCCCTAGATACCACTAGGTGGCAGAACCCCTGCATCTATTATGTGGATTTCTTTCTGTGCCTTGATTCTTCATCTGAGTATATTGAAAATATTTTTCAGCTATTGTGTAATGAGAATAGGCATCAGTAGGGATGTTTATATGCTATCCTAATTGAGCTTATATTGGCTGCTGTTGTGGGAAACATGGAGGGCTTGCAACATGCTCTTATCCTTACTTGTTCAGACTGCCTACCCCTTCTGAAAAGCCTGCTACTCAAAAAGCAGTTGCACTTAGATGTCAACACAACTCTTTCAATTTTTCTTGATTCTGTTCTTAATAGATGAGATACAAGGAGATGACAGTGACATTTAAGAGGAATGCTTTGTAAAGAATATAGTGGCAGGAGCATGGAGATGCTGAATGGTTTAACCTGTGGTAGAAGGTGTGATTTTTGAGTGTTGGAAGCTCAGTGTTTCGGAGTGAATCATTTCTGTGGGTGAGACTCGTGTAGCTGAGTAGTTATCAGTTGGAAAACAAATGTATCTTGAAGAATACTCATTAATTATTCTTTTCAAATAGGTTCTTCTTCTCTTAGTGCTAGTCTTTGATTGCAATGTGTTTGTCATCCATTCATTGTGGGAGATAATTTTAGCTTTGTTTTATTGCTGTTTTGACTTAGAGAGCAGCTGGGATTGTGGCGGAAAACAGCCCAAGAATAGGGCTATTGCCTGCCTCTATTAGTAGAGGGCTATGTAGTTGTGGGTGTAGGGGACAGGATAAATTCTGCAATTACGTATGTTTACATGTTGTATTGACTGGGATGCAGCCCTCATCTTGCATTAAGGGATGCAGTGCTACTAAGGCAGGAGACGTCCATGTCCTCATCATCTACTCATAAGTAAACCATCTCTTTTAATGAAGATATCTATGAGTGCATGCTTAGTAATGAATCTGATAAATACTGATTGATGAATCTAAAAACAGTATGGGTCTGTTTCTTTTGGTGCTGGATTTTAGGAACATCATGTAGATATTTCAATTTGGAGTATTAAAACTGAAGTGTCAGATTTCAAAGCAACTTGATTAGGGTTTTCAAAAGGTATCAGAATCCAACTTTAATCTCTAATCATTCTGTTAATTAGAATTAACACTATGTGATATCTGCTCGACATTTTGTATATGGTTGATCCTATGTTACATGAGAGAAGTTTTATTCAGATGTTTCTGACCACCTAAAAAGAAATATGAAGGGACAACAGCTTACTCCATTTGTTGGGTAAATATTGGCTAGTTTATAACTTTATTTTACTCTTCTGGAATAATCACATGAATGAGAATCACCTTATGAATATAGTGTCTTGGAGGAATTGTACAAGTCTCTTATTTCTCAGTGAGTTCAAATAGAAGTTAGCATGCAAATGGCTTTTTGCCACCTTAGTTTTCTTTCAGTGGTCCAGTCAGCTGTGCACAGTCTTCTTCACCTTTTTAGTACATCCTGCTTCTGACTACTCTTCTCCAGCCACCCTGCATCAAATCATTCCTTACTTCTGGTGACCTTCCTGGGCATGCCCACACCTCATGAATACCTCATTCCTTCCTTCATTCCCTGTGGATCTGCTCTGAGCAGCTGAATAAGTGTAAGTGCTCTTGCAGCCGCTGTCCAGCTCTGCAGGACCACTTTGGGAATGTGGTAGGGATGTTTGTGAACTTGTGCTCTTGATGGTGTTAGATGTAACTCTCACTTCTAATCTGGATAAGGTGGGTTTGGGTGGGGTATTTTTGTTTAAGGAGGAGATTTTGGGCTGTCAGATTGCAGGCAGCATGGCCTTTTTTGAAAAGCTCTTTATTTGCACACATTTCTGAAGCTCATTTGTCTTTACAGTTCCTTTTAAAATTACTAGTGTTTGTTTCTTCTTGAAAAGTGTATGGAAGTGTTGAAGGATGTACTGTGAGGGAAAGAAATTCAGCCAAAAAAAAGAGAAGTGTTCAGAAAGGTGCTACTTTGGCTTTCGGTCTCTTTATCATAGAAAGGTAAATTGAAATAACAACCCCAAATACCAAAAAGTCATCTGTTTTTAATTTAAATATATTTTAAAAATACACTATGCTGATAGAAATGCCTGAAGCATCTTGATGTTTGAGAATTATGTGTATAGTTTCTTTTGTATTCTGTTCATGTCATCGGCTCTGTATAATTTCTACCTACAAACCAATACTATGGAGATCATTCAACGGGCTTTATTTGTGGTGTAACAGCCAGGGGTATTTATGCATAGTATGCCTTCAGTTCCAAGTTATGCTCAAGTTATTGTTTTCCTACATCATATTGTAGGAAAGATGGTGTTTCTTCAAAGTTTGAGGTTGGTTGTTATAAATTACATTGTTTTGGTTTTCCTACTTTTACGAAGAACATTAAAACTTGTGCATAGAAAGCAATCTTCCTTTCAGAAAGGAAATTTGTTGACTCTGTTTTCCTGTGGCATGTTGAGAATGGCTGATCGTTGCAACTTGAGAGTTCCAACACGCAAGATCTCTGTAATGTCTGGTGGGTCTTGCTACTGTCATTTGAGACAGTGTAAATGTAGCATACTGAACTGATGATGACAGCAAGTCTGTACTGAGCAGAGGAGCAGTGATGTCTGGATGTAACATCCCAATTTTGTCACTGTTTGGAAGTGGTGGTGATTCCTGATGAAGCTATTGCAGCGAGGTAGAAGGAAAATAAGCTCCTTAAGCAGTTTTGGCAGACCCAAGATGCTCAAGAGTTCAGTGTTGGTGAAGGGGGTGACTGAAAGGAAAGGTAGCGGGCATGTGGAGATGCTGAAAATACTATTCCGAAGACAGCTGTGGAGGATGCATTAAGAACAGCATTATTAGAGATAATGGTGTGTATCTGCCCTGTTGATGAGACAATGGACATGATTGTCTGAAGATACTGAAGAGATGCTTCCCTTTGTGGTACAGGTCTTGCATGGGGTCTTGATGGGATTTTGTTTAGAGAGAGAAGAACTGGAAATCGACCATGAGGGAAAATATCTTGTGTAACTCATCAGCCTTGGGTTATGGTAGACCTTGTTTTGAAATATGTGAAACACTGTGTGATATCTGCCTATGAGATTGGGTGGCACTCTTGTAAAGAGGCTTGGCTTTAAAACACTATTTTTTCCTCCTGCATAGGGTTATACTGAGGCTGTATGAGTGCAGTGAACTTTGTTTAGAAATTCCTGAAATGATAATGATGATCCTTTTAGACTTCCTGAAACAAGATGCAGAGAAGACTGACAATGCTTGTTTGAATGTCCAGATTGTGACTGTGGTTTGAATGAATTTTCTACTGACTTCTGTGTGAAGAAATTTAATTTTATCCTTGCAGTTCATTTTTTGTTTTATGGTAGATATAATTGCTAGCTGGGATTGCAAATGTTTTAATTCTCCAGTGTAGCTTGATGTGGGATATTGTTTTTCTGCTGATTTACGAGAGTGTGTTTGGGGAGTGATGCATTACTCTGGTGTGTCCTGTGCCCCTTAGGGACCTCAGCGACCTTGGGCTGTTGGTTTCAGAGGGCTTCTGTGACTCTGCCTGGCCAAGAAGCTAAGCAGTAAGGTTCTCTAGAGATGTTACACTGTGTTAAGTGAATTAGATTTGGACTGTGCAGCCAGTGGTTCTTACCAGCTCCAGCATGATCCTTTTTAGCAGGTGGATTAAGTCTATCGGCTCTGCAGTCCCTGGCTTCCATCAGTGTTGAGCCTGTGGATTCATTGGCACTGGAAAAGGTAAGTCCCTTAAAAGGGAATTTTCTTTGGAATAAAACCACCCCATCAAACCCAGCATCACTTTCAGGTAGTTTTTGAAGAGGCAATTGTAAGAGTTAGTGCTGTGTATTTAGCCCTTTATTACTAATGCTACACATGCCAAATTACCATAACTTGGAGCATAGCTCTTGTGTTTCTCAGTGTAACTTTTTGAGTCTGACAAAGTTCTGCTGGATCCAAGGGGATCACAGAGCACTCAAGAGCTGTTCTGTGGCTCTTCCTTGTGTGGTCCTGTTTGGACAGTCTATCACAAATGATAGACTGCAATTGCTGGCACTGAGCATCTGCAGAAGCTACTTGAAGAATGCGCTCACTCATCTCACTCTGCAGTAGTGGGGCTGCTGCTGATCCAAAGAACTATGCAAGAACAAATGTGCTGAGCAGGAGCCATGCCTTCCAAATGTTTCGAGGCACTCTTCTTGTGTGTGTGAAGGCGCTGACCTCTTTTCCAGAAGATTATGGTAGAATTACCATCTTTCAAGTGCAATGAGTGGTTATTGCCTTCACTGTTCTGTTAAGACTTAGCAAAAGGAATGTTAAGTGTGCAGATGTTTGATCTGTGGAAAACATTAAGTATCTCTCAGGTACAGTCAGGTCATACAGCTTTCTCTCTCTTGTTTAGAAGTTCATCAATGGATTGTGGTTTTTAATGTCCAAAAATAATGATGTGATTGAGACTTCCACTGTCTGTGGGATAAGAGGATACCTAGATATTTACAATTCTTACTGTTCCACAGTGAACATTGTGCAGCAGTGGAAGGAGCAATGACCATTGTCTGAGTCAACTCACCTGCCCCCACCACATGTCTTGACCGCATAGGAATTCAAATGCATTTCAGTTTTTGATTCTTAATCTAGAGAATTATAAATAGCAGTTAAACAGAGGGAAAAGCAGTAAGAAAACAGTAGTAGAACAAGAATTTAAAAACTGGGAAAGCAGGATAAATGTTAAAAACTTTCCTGACTTGCTTTTTAGACAATAATGAGAAATTATCAGTTTCTGATCCATTTGAAGCATCTGTGTAGAGGATACTGAAATTGTCTTGCCATATTTCCATCCTTTTTGCTTGGAAAACAGGTGCTGAATCATGAGCAAGCATTCACTGAAATATAGTACTGGTGCACTGTAGTTTTCACTACTGAAGCTTCTGATGTAGCAAATAGGAGTTGTTGTAATCCATGTTACATTGTAAGTAGCTTGACCTGGAAACTTCCTCTTGTTAAATAAACAAACATGATGATAATTGACTCTCTCCTACTTTTCTCACTCATTTTGCTCTTACAGTTTTCTAACTGTAGTCACTTTCCTTTTTAGATGCTAACATTTGTGTTGGCTTTTTCTCACCTAGTTTAGGGAGCTTTATATTCCTGCATTTCACTTAATTTACCTCTAGGATTAACATTTTAGGGAGAAGTTAATTGTTTCTGATAATAAAATCCTTTCTTTTCTAGTCAAGACATCTGCTTTGTTCTGTTCTGTATTCCTCAGAAACTATGAAATGTTCCCCCTTCAATATTATGCTAAAATTGCTCCTTGCTAATTGCATGTGAAAGTACAGGATAAGGTTTTATCACTGTTTATAATACTTTCATTTCTATATTTTCGTGGTCAAGGGAAAAAAAATCTGAAGTTTGTTTTAGTAATGAAAGTTTTTAAAATTATATATAACTAAAAGAAAAACCCCAAAACAAAAAATCCTGAAACATCCCAAAACAAAAAAAATCCCAATATTTAGACAAGGTAGGACGAGTGACAACCACTGTCTTTTTCTTTCACTGTCTTCCCTATAAAGAGGAGATAAGAATCTAAACTGCCTTTATTTTCAGTCTTTTGCTCTTGCATGGTCATGTTTAGATTCTCTAGTATTGTGCAGCCTGCCTGTGTGCCAGTTAGACTTGAAAAAAAAAAAAGTCAACTTCTTTATTTTCCCAAAGTTCCTGGTTATATAAGAAGCAGGTTACTTTTCCTAGGTCAGCAGACATATAACAAATACCATGAAAGCCAAGTGCTTGGAGAGCTTCCTAACATTTAAGTGTGGTGGAAATTTCTTTAGTTGCAGTCTTTAGCTCAGACAAAACCTCATTCTCATGCTTTCACAGCATGCTTGTCCTTTTAGCATGAAGATGAGTAACATAAATGGCAGTACTCAATATTGACCCCTTGCTTGTTGTTTTTAATTCTTGTGTGAAGCATTTCTTCAATAAGATTTATTTTTGGATGTTGGAAATAACTTTATTCATAATTGTGACAGACTGCAGAGTCCTTTAGCTTTTCTAGTCACTTTTGAAATGTAAAATATTTGATGTGAATATTAAATAAATCTCAATTTTTGTCTCTTTGGTAGTTCCCCTCTTCCTTTCTTCCCCACTTTGTGAACAAACCTTTACCAGCTGTAGTCTTCACCTTTAGTATTTCCATCACTGTTGGAATTCTTTTTACTCTGATAAGTTTATACAAATACAATAATTTTTTGTAATTCCACATTCATAACATTCCTATTACAATGTACTCCCATTAGTTCTTAGTTCCCACTATTGATGCTGTTTTATTTAATATTGGGAGTTTTCTAATTGTTTTCTGTTATAACACACCAATTATTTTATTTGCTGAAAAGAATCCTGTTTGCTTTATGTATTTGCATATATAATGTGTATGATTTCATATTATCTGTTCTTATATTCTTGTCAACTGATATATTGCTGTCTGAATTCTCAAATATTAAAAGGTATCTTTTAAATAGTATCTAAAATCTCAGTTAAAAAAATAGAAGGACTGTCTGTCCCTGTAAGATTTGAAAAGCAACACCAAAATATTTTTGAAGTGGTATACTATTGTACTCAGCCTCATTCCTGTCTCTGCATTGCCTGCCTGTTGCCTTTTACTTTCAAAGCTGGTGGTACAGGTAAACACTTCAAAGATTGAGGAAGAGGATGCACTTGAGCTCCCCTCAAAGCACTTTAGAGAGGAAGTACAACTGACTCATCAATGAAATTGTCTATACAGCAAATGCTGGTAAGTGTACTAAATGAGCTGGAAAAACATTGTCTATAGTCTTTTAATTTTAGCAGTCCGGTAATACGACTACTGTTTAGATGAAAATGTATGTTTGCTTTTCAAGTTGAATGATGCTAAGTTAATAATTCTGTCTTTAATACATATTCTCTTATCTTGGATCTAGAGTTGTCCATTTCTTTCAGACAATACAAGTTACCTTCCCTAGCCTGTCTTGACTGGCTTTCTTCCTTAGGCTGTGTTCTCCTGTTCCTTTCACAGGAAGAGAATCCATGGAAGCATGTATGAAAATGCCTCAGATCTGCACTTGTCTTGCTGGTTATTTGCTAACTATGTTGAGTGTTAGTTACACTCAAACCATTTTGAATCCTTCTGTAATCAGATTTATTTTGTCTCTCTAAGATGTGGGGGGATACATGATCTGATAATAGGTAGGTGAATGTTATCGGATTAAATTGTAACTGCTCTTGTCCACATGCTTAGCTTTCTGCAAATGCAAACTCAAATTTATAGACTTAGTTGGAATTTGCAGTTGGGACAGAGTGAGCACCCTGTCATTTCTTGTAACCAATTAGCTGATAAGTGCTATCATTATAAGATAAGGTAATATTGACATGGTTTATATAGCATAATTTGTGTTCTTGATATCACTGGAAGTGGAAATTTAAAATTTGACCATTATTATCCATCCTCAATTTCTATTCTCATTGTGTATGCTTTATGCACTACTGCTGCTCTACATTAAACCTTTGGTTTGTAAGCCCAAGAGACCCCTTCAATAACAAAATAGATTTTTGTTACTTATTTTAGAGAAATTTTCATTGTGGCAATTTTCTGGGAAAATTAACACAGGCATTTTCAGATGCTTTGGATTTTGTTTGCTCTGAATTGATCCTCCCTACCCTTCTTACCCCTACCCTGCCAAAGTTCCAAATACACTTTTTAATGAGTTAATTCTGTCAACTCCAGACACCTTCAGATGCATAGTTTGGAGTAGCTTCAGCTGTTAGATGTTTATGTCATTGACTGAAAAATTTTGTGGAAGTTATGCTTAGACCACTATTGATTTTATCCCAGTGAGACCTAGAACTTTTGTGCACTTTTATTTTTTTCTTTCCTTTTTTGGGGGGAGCTGCATGTAGCAGGCTTTCCATCAGTATAGGCTGGAATCCTTGTTTCCCTTTGTTTTCAAACATGGTCCTTAATGGCTTGAGAGACTGAATTTTAAGCAAATCTCTGCTTGCTTATCTTACAAATTTTGCTTGCATGAACAAAAGCAAAAATACTTTCTGAAATACTAGTTGCCCCCTCTGCTGCACAGCTGTTGAAAACACTAAATAGCATTTTGCTTTTCTGGTGCTGTCATTCCTGGTAAAGCTTGTCCATGTTAGAATTACTGATGTATTAATAGTGAACCTTGAGAAGCAAACAGGCTTTCTGTGGCAATCTTTTTATTAAATATTCATAGAAACATCTGTTAACCCCAGTAAGGACTGAAGTAAATGCCATGCTGTCTCAAGGTAGTATTTTGGAGCTTAAGGCTCTAAGGGGCTTCCATCACTCCAAGTTAATTTTAGCTATAAGACAGAAAAATTCAAGGGACAGAAAACTTAAGGCCATCTATTTGAATACTGAGAGACAGATGCTGCTTCACAAAAGTTCACTTATGAACTGCTTTTGTCTTGAAATTCCCATCTTCAAGATGTCAAGTGATACCAGGCAAGTGTCCCTTTGCGTATGTGGGTTTTAACCTGCAAAGGGACTGAAAGCTCAAATGGAATAGAGTAAGAAGTGCAATGATGCCTGTTGATGGGAACTTTGACTAAAGACAGACGGCGGTGCAACCAAAAATGGGATGATTCAGATATAAAAACAGTAGGGAGAAACTAAATAGATTATAAAGTTGACTACTTAAGGTCTGTGTGAGTATCAAAGAAGAAAGGCTGAGGTGTGGTGGTAGCTGGTGTGGTGCACAGGAAGGTCTAGGAATGGAAGTAATAAAAGAGTTAATAATGTAACTGAAGAAGATAACTGAGTGTGTGTAAGTCATGTGCAGTTTTGAGAAGAGGAAAAGGGAGCAGGTGAAGAAGGCAGTAACTAAATAAAAACCTAGCTCTGTAGCTAGGTGAGGATAAGACAATCTTGAGAAGGCTGCAAGATGCTTGAGCTGCTTGAGAGCGGTTGAGAAGAGCGCCTGTCACTGCTAGTGGAAGAGTGTCACTCATAAGCAAAATTGTCTCACTGGATGATGAATCACTGACAGGGAAAAGTACAGAAGATACAACTGAGCAAAGGGAAGAGTATTCTCTGGGGCAGAAAGGTCAGCTGTGGATTTGGGATTTAAGGACTCTTTGCTTTTGATTTTGACAGAAACATGACATCTAACAGAAGTGATACTGCCATCCTAGAAAGTCATTGTAGTGTTAAATACCTGTTGGAGGGCTTTTAGCGGCCTGGTGGTTTACAAATGTGTTCAGAGAGCATTTGATGAGATAGATACTGAATAGTGGCAAGGTACAGTCTGTCAGGGTAAAGAACTGCACTATTGCCCACTTAAAAGCTGTTTTTTCTAGGTCAGTGGATCTGTGTGAAGAAATGCTCCTTCTGTTATTGTAATTAATTTTTATATTGATGGGCAGTGTGTGAGTAGTGCTTAAAGCAATGTTAGAAGCATTGGTTAGGTGTTTGAAGGTGTTTTGAGCACTTCTTTGTAGAGTACGTACTGGGTCAAGATTTTTGATCGCATAGTGTGGGTTAAATCTTCAGTGCCCTGGAGTATGGGGTTTTTTTGTTTGTTTGTTTTTAAACCAGCTGGTCTTCATGCTTAAAGAGACATATTTTATTAAGCTTTAAAGTTTTGGAGGTACTCAGCTTTTGACTTCAAACTGGGAATCTTTAGCTGCTCTTCAGTTATCCTAGCTAATTCCATGTGCAAAGGTTCTTCATTTTCATAGGAGTTGTGTGCATGTGTGTGTTGGCATGGCAGGAAGGTTGGGTACATTTCTATGTTCCTTCTGATCTTACACAAGCTTAATGCTTATTTTGTTCCCCATTTAATATAACTCCTAACTTTCCTATGTTTTACCATTATTCTGATTGAGTGGTTTTTTTAAGCACTATCCGAAAAATACAGAGGCCCAAATGTAAACATCCATCTCTCTTTTTCTGGAGAAATGAAACTATGATCTTTTCATAGAATTGGAGATTCACCAAATGGTTTGGGTTGGAAAGGACCTTAAAGATCATCCAATTCCAACCCCCTTCTCTGAGCAGGAACACCTTCCACCATCCAACCTGGCACTGAACACTTCCAGGGATGGTACATCCACTGCTTCCCTGGGCAACCTGTTAAAAAGCCTCACCACTCTCACTGTAAAGAGTTTCTTATATCCAGTCTAAACCTACTCTCAATTTAAAGCAATTCCCTCTTGTCCTTTCACTACATTCCTTTCTAATTTGTCCCTCTCCATGTTTCCTGTAGACACCCTTCAAGTAGGCTGCACTTAGGTCACCCTAAAGCCTTCTCTTTTCCAGACTGAACAAACCAAATTCTCACAGTCTTTCCTTATAGTAGAGGTGTTCCTTCCCTTTTGTGTCCCTCCTCTGGACTCAATCCAATAGGTCCAAGTCCTTCCTGTGCTGGCACCCCAGAGCTGGATGCAGGGTTCCAGGCAGGGTCTCACCAGAGCAGAGGGGCAGAATCCCTCCCTCCCTGCTGCCCACGCTGCTTTGGATGCAGCCCAGGACACGTTTGGCTCTCTGGGCTGGGAGTGGCCATGGCTCAGTCATGTCCAGCCTCTCACCCACCAGCACCCCATTTCTGGGCAGGGCTGCTCTCCATCTGTCCATCCCCAGCCTGTGCTGACACCAGGGGTGCCCCAACCCAGGTGCAGCACCTTGCACTTGCTCTTGTTGAACCACATGAAGTTGCTATGGGCCTGCTTTTCCAGCTAACATTTTGAGCTATCCCTGTGAGTATCTCTCCAGGAATACTCCTTGACAGTCTGTAAAGAAGAGAGTCCTTCAACTCTTTCCTTCAACTCCATGGTGTTAGGGTGTTGTTTGAGCCATGCTTACCTTGAGTGAAGTGAGCTTGACAGGTATCTCAGGTCAATAATTCTAACAGTTGTAACTTCATTGATGTGTTGTCTTTATTTCCTACACAGGATGTGTTCTGTGATTTAATTTATTTTATCAGATAATGACAGTTTTTCTCATTTACTATTGTTTCTCATTTCACTCCTCCTTCCTAGGTAGCTGTAGTTCCTGGATGCTTGCAACTGCATGTAATATGATGAACAGAGTTAAAAAATAAAAAGCTATTTTTTGAGGCTTTTGAGTTAGTGTTTTCTGTAAAAGATAATAAAATGTGACTGTCCTTGAAAACTTTATATCATTTGTGGAATAATCAGTGAGTTATTTTTGATTCTCAGCTCCTAAAAGATGGAATTTCAAAAACTTTATGTAGAGAAACTTTCTTGTAAAGAAAGTTAACATCTAGGGAAGATGAACCTCAAATAGAAAGATGATCTCATTCTTGTTTTCTCTCATCATCTTATGTATCATCACATCAACCTCTTGTCTGTAGTGAAGCTTTTTATACCTCTAAGTTCCACAAAGATTGAGTTTCAAATGTGATAATGCCAGTATGAGATGCCTGTCATTTTTACTTTAAAATAAAAGCCACCTTTTTTGATAAAACAGTTGTAATAGTTGTAAAAAGCATGTTAGAGGCATGAAATTTTATGACAGCTTTGTCATGTGTCCTCATTTTAGACAGGTAAATTGTCTTAAATTAGCTCACACAGTTCCTAAAAACAGTGTTTTGCACTAGTCAATACATTTTATATTCCTCCTCTTCAAAGAGAATTGATAATTTTTCCCCCTCTGTACAAAGATTGGATCAATTTTGTAGATACCTTCCTAAATTCCAACAAAAGGAATGGGTAAGTATAACATGCTTGTCCAGGCCCTTTTTAGAAAGCTGTGTGCATACAACGCAATCAAAGAACTTACTGATACGCATGTACAGACAGAATAGTTTAATATAGGAGTGATGTATAGGGAATATATAGAAGATAATCTTTGTGTGATCATCCTCTGGAGATTGCATAAGTAGAGAAGCATAAGTCCTTTCATATCCTTTGTCTTCAAAGGGCTACTGCTGCCAATGCAGCTGAATAATGCAGACAGTTGAAGTTTTGTTGCCTAATAGCACATGTTCTTGCCATAGCAAAACCAGTGTCTGTAATAGCAATAAGTTCTATTCCTGTGTAACTTGCTACACTCCATTAACTGTTCCCCTAGTGTTTCGATTGCACAGGTTTGGATGCATGCCTCAAGTGTGCATTATAGCAGTCTTTCTTTTCTCTCTGGTTTCTTCAGCAGAGTTTCCTATGTAAGAAATATGTGGCAGGGGAGAAAGAGATATCAACAAGCCAATGCTTCTCTCTAGCCTCCTATTGCATCAAGCAGTTACTTTCCATTTCTCTTCTTCATTATGGGTTGGTGAGGAGGTTTTTCTGGATTTTCACATGCAGTTTAGGTATCCATGATATGGAGGTGTGTCTGAGATAGCAGTGCACAGGCTGGTACTTCCCTGATGACCTTGATTGACAATTCTTTTGCTTCCTGGTAGGTGGGAGCCGTAACTCTTAGTATAAGGACTCTGTTGTAGGCTGGAGGAAGAGGAAGACTGCAATAAAGAGGATAACTGGTAAGTAACAATTATCCCCCTCCCATAAAAGTCCTCTCAGTTTATGGCAATTGTTCTGGAAAACAAAGTTTGATGCTGGATGAAAAAGGCCCATTCCTGAGGCTTCCCAGAAAATGTTCTATATTACCTAGTGACAGATCGTAAATGCTCAGAATGTCAGAGTAGCTAAGAATAGTTGTTTCAAGCTTTGAGGGTGCACAGTCTCAATATGAAAGGCTTCAGAGTACCAGTTATTTCCACTGTATTTCTGGATTAAAAGTGCTCAAATATGAAGTTAGGAAGTGTATTAATTTTTGCTGCAGGTGAAGAGCATGGTTTCCATGCAAAAGGAATATAGGCATTTTAAAGCTATGTCTGCTGTTTATCTGTACAGCATTTTAATGTTGTAGGCAAATGTATGTTCGTTAATTGAATTGCCTCTGATATGTGTTTGGAAATGATGTGTTTGGAATGATGTGTTTCATTCTACTACTCTTAAAATCTTTAATATTTCTTGGTGATGGTAAAATAGGCTTGAGGATGGACTACTTGGTGTTTAGATATTGGTATCAGTAAATCCCAATAAAATAGCACATGTATTTGTAACCAGAAGAAGAGAAGGGTGAAAAAATGACAGCTACCTGTCTTGTCCATCTGTACTGAGCAAAATGAGTGGTGCCAGTTAAAATCAGTATGTGTTGCCATTAGTGTAGCCTTGAAAAGCAGATGACATCCCAGTGCATTGAAGAGGATTGTGTTGAAAATTGTTCTCAACTTCTTGATGCTGTGGGATGAAAATTACTAGTTTTATGTACAGCATCAACATTGCAGTTTTTTTGGTGTTGATTTTCAGTGAAAAGTGCATCAGCATGATTACTGTGCCAGAGCTGGCACTAAAAATTACTGGAGAGGTTTCAAGAACTGTCTTGATTGCCCTTGGCTACCTGATAAGTTTCATAAGGCATTGATAGCACATGGTAAAAAATTGGTCACATTAAAATGGGAAGGTTACAGTGCTTTACAGGTAAATTTTGCAGTGTTTTTGCAGGTGTAATCACAAAAACAAGTTGTGGAATGCTCATTCATTGAGTAATAGTTGCCATCCTTCTGAGTGGGCAATGAGTTTGGGGTAAATTTGTGTTTCCAGAACATAAGTCTCCAGAAGGCCTTGAGAAGAGTTGGTAGGGTAGTTATGCTGACAAAGACATTTGCTCAGCCAAGTAGTTTTTTTTACATTATTTGCTGGAATCTACATGGTGATAAAAAACAAGCTATGGGCAAAGCAGGAGGACAGATGGGTTACAAATGAGTATCATATAAGTTTGCCTTAGGGTCTTGAGTATGCAAGGATAAATGGTTCCTTTCTACAGGATAGAATAAAGCATTGTTATGAATTAAAATTGCTGTTCCTTGCATCTTTCAGCAGTACTTTACAAGAATGAGAAACATTGGAGGATGAGATATACTTGGTTTGTTACTGGGCTTTTTGTTAAATATGTAAATATAAACTAATCTTGTAGTCTTTGCAAATGTCAAACTTTTACTTGACCTTCAATTACGTGGCAGCATTGCCTTCAAAGAGTTTTACTTAAAAATCAGTTGATGATTCATAGTTTAATACTTCCCTAGGTTTTATTGTCATCAACTTTGCAAGAGTTATTTTTGGCAACATTACCATGCTGTCATAGATTTCCACCCTTCATGCCTTGAAAGCATATTAGTGCCTTAAAACCATATTAATGTTTGATCTGACTTTCTTAACTTAAGCTCTATATGTATGTAGTCTGGTAGCTCAGCAAGTATAGGAAAACAGAATACATGAGGTTTTCTGTAAGTGTGGCAGGGTTCCTCCTAAGCCCTTTGAAATAGAGCTATTCTTTCTGCTTCAAGAGGGAAGCTGAGACACTGCTATGTATCTTCGTGAGCTGAATGAAAAATAGAGTTTTCTCATGTATTTAAGTGTCTGTAATAACCAAGGCAGTTGAGGCTAAAGGGCCAGGCTTACTGGGCTCTGAAGATAAGTGGAATTATCCCACAGTTGATTTTAGTAGACAGTTACATTCTAGTGGGGTTATTGGAGCTGAAAAGAAAATAGTGAATTAGTATTGAGAACTTACTGGCATTTTCTTGGAGCTATTAAAAGTCATACGTATTTAACTGGTATCCACTTTCAGATGTCTTGAAGGAGAAAGAACTACTTTGGCTACACATGCCAAATAAAGGCTGTGTTAAAGGCTGGCACATATGTCTTTGGCCCTTAGTTTGCTGAAAGTTACACAGTGACCCTTTCACGAGCAGATTGTCTCTTTCACTGATGCTACGGGAGAATACCCATTAGTGGTTCTAGCTGTAAGCAGCATTGATTTCTGCTTTGGTATATCTAGTTGGTACCCATGCCATCTTACTGCTTCTGATTGGGAGCAAAGGGCTTCATAGTCAGCTGCAAGAAGAAGCAAACAGATTCAATGCAAGGCAGGTCTTTTTTTATTTTCTCACTTTTCTTAGAAAACATGAGAAGTCCACTTAATCACTTTCTTCCCTCTTCCTACTCTGAGTGTTTCAGAAAATTGTAGTGGTAATATTCTTGCAGGTTTCTGTGCAGCTTTTATTTCCCATTCCACCTTTTCCCTAACAATTTGGAAAAGTGGCATTTCCCCACTCTGGCAACAGCTGATTTTCCTCCTCAAATGAATTATATGGATATAGTGAATAACTTCTACTTATGTGTGAGATTTCCCATATGGAGATGATCAAAAGATATTAACTACAAAATAGTGTATGATGTGATGTGGAAGTGCCATAGTTATTGGTACTCCCTTGCGTGCACAGGGAACCATTAGCAATCTGACTAATTATTGATGGCCTTTAGATTATTATAGCTAATGGCGGTTGTTATAAATTTTGCATGGACCTTAAAAAAAATCCTCTAAGGCCAGAAATTGTTTCATATGTATATCCTACTTAGAGTAGGGGAGAAAAGACAACTGATTAGTTAGGAAAAATTTGAAGTTTTGCAGAAAGCAGTAGGAAATAGTTGAAGACAAATATGGAATGAGAAGTACTGCGAAGTGATTAAAAAAAAAAACACAAAGAAAAACCACCACAACAAAAACCAACCCTGAAGTCTTAGGTGATGACACATGCAGCCAACTTCCTAATAAACAAGAAATGCCCACTGTAACCTACTACATTAGGCTGAAATTATGTTTGTTCAAGAAAAATCTCACACATAACAGAAGATTGTTTAGTGCTAAGAAATAAATGTAGCTGAAGTAACATTTTGAAAGTGTTATGTTTGCAGGCTGCTTTCCAGGCAGACAGATTTGGTTTGACCACACTTCTGTGAAGCATGTTTTCCATATGTTGAACTGGAGTGCCACTTGCTGCAATTTGTGACTCTGTTGCGCCCACTCTCCCACTGGGCATCTCTCTGAAGAGTTGTGTGCTGCTTTCTTTGTAGCTCCAGTCAGGCACTTGGAGCCAGCTGTTAGAGCAGCATTGCCAGTAAGGGGTCACCTGCTGCCCTCAGGGCTGTAGCCACCCTGCTTTGAGGCTGGTAGTCTATTGTGTTATTCACTGGGTTGCTGCTCTTCTTTCCTTCATCTTCTTTTTTGCTGTCATTGTAGCCTTCAGAAGTCCCTGTGGTTTTTACCCCCACTACCAGTTTCAAATACAGCTTTGGTTTTCTTGATGCCATCCAAGTGTGTCTGAGCAATTGTCTCTGAGTAGCCCAAGTCCACATACACTTTATTTTGAGCTTATATAAATTACTCAGGAAGTGCCTGGGAAAGGTTGGGTTTGCTTAGACTGTTGGTTATTGTATACTGAATATGTGAACAGGTCTACACTAGAGGCTGAGAAAAACTTTAGCCTTTTTTACAGGGACAGCAAATTTTAATAAATATTTGCAACAGTGGGGTTAGTGATCTTTCAGGTACACAAGAAGAGGGGAAGAGGCTTTTCTAAAACTCAGCATTGAAATTTCAGTGAAAAGCATTATTGTAGTCTGTCTTTGTTCCCAAGATATTATCATACGTTGTCTTCCTTGATGACATTGTATGGAGAAAAATATTCATGGTTGAAGTACATTTAAGAGCTTTAGAAAAGCATAATTTGATAAATTTTATCAGTAAAACAAACAAAAGGCCAGATGATGAGCATTTGGGACTTACTTGCTTAGTACCAGTCCTAATTGAATTGGTTTTGGCATTGACAAGAAATTGGTCTTATTCCAGCATATGTGGAAATCTATCAAAGAAAATGACAACTATTGTCTAGAATTTTGAGTGCCTTTTCATGCTTTCCTAGTAAATTCAAGCATTCAGAAAGTTTTATTAACTGTTTTGAGCAGAGGATATGCTGTACATGATGAAGGCAAGCAAGAGAGTGATGTTGTGCCCGGGTGTGTGACTAATAAACACTGCAGGGCAGAGCAGTACTTCCCACAGTCAATTGCTCAGCAAAAGGTTCAGATTAAAACATTTTTTTGAGGCTTCTCTGATGGAGATTTATCACCTTGTGTGTACACTTGAGGGAAGAACTCTGTGCTTTGTAACTCTTCTTCCCTTTGATTGTTTGCATCAGCTTGGTAATCTGTATTCTCCTCACTGTTTTCATTGGCTATGATTTACTGCAACAATTCTTCATACTTCCTTTATTAAGTAGGTGAGGTACCTATAGGAGCTGTATAGGTGGTTCATGAGTCATATACTGTTAAGCAAGATAGGAAAGAAGGGTGGCAAAAAGTGAGTTTATTTTTATAATGTTGACAATTATTCATTTTGCTCTTCAGGAATACTGAGTAATTAACACTTGCTTAATTCAGACATTAATATAATGAAGCAGGACTTCAAGTGCATTAGAAGCTGAAATAGAGGTATTGGACAGCAGCATAAGTATAATGAAGGGCAATGCTAAATGCTAGAATGTTGGATGCTGCAGTACCAGTACATTGGGATACTGTGCCATTAAAAGAGTAGATTTTTGTATTGCAATCAGTTCTGGAAGTGGCAGGATACATATTAATGCTTGCACATGATTATGAGTTGTGCAGGAAGTAAAGTATATTATATATGTCCAGATAAACCAGGAGTTTCTGACCCTGCTGCTTATATTTTGGAGGGAGGCAAAAGAGAAAGAAATCGTTAAGGGAGGGGAAGGGGAGACTAAAAACTGATTATTTAGTGAACAATGTAATGACTGAAAGTCCATTGGGATACAGTTGAAAGGGCATACTGTAATTAGATCGTTTGATGACCTGGAATAAAGGATCTTCGCTGAAGCTCTGCTGAGAGTCAAGGTTTTCATCTTCCTTCCTTCGCTAGTTTTTCCTCTTTCCAAATATATATACATGGCATCTGTTCATATTGAGAATTCAGAAATAGGCATTTTAGCTCTGGTAAATCATAATTGTTACTTCATGTATCTCCTACTTTTTATAATTAGTCTCTTGTGGCAATCTCTGCACAGAGAAGTAAATGCAGTTTTTTGCAGTTTCAGAGCTCCCTGTTTTTAAAGCAAGTATGTTTCAATGTGTGTATCAGTCATATTTTTAGGATGTGAAAGAACAGTTTATGCCATTTAAAACTTTCTGACTTGGATTGTAACATAGATCTAGCAGTAGCTTACAGGAAAATAGTGTTCTGGAAACTGCATCATTCAAGGAAACTTGGCACTTTAATTTTACTACGTCCTTAACATTTCGTTTTTCATTCAGTTGCATTGCTCAATAATTATAAATTCCTTCTTCTGTGGTTTCTTAAGCAGAGGTCTTAAGATTTTAATTGATAGTTCATCATCTTAAAATCATACTCCAATTCTTAGTTTCTAAATTTTTGGAAGAACGTTTATTAATGGAAGGAGAAATATTTTCAGCACCAAGTAGAACATTTTTGAGAGGACAAGCCAAGACACAATGTAGAAAATGCTTAGTACTCATTTTAAGGATTCTCCTGTTAAGTTGCTAATCATGTCAGGCTTCACCTTGTGCTGCAGTACAAATGTAGAGAACATAGTGCTGCCTATAACAGGTTTAACTCTCAAATAGTAGAAATTAATGAAACCCAGGCACCTATTTCTTGCATATTACTCTAAAAGAAGGGGAGATCTTATATTTGGAGTAGTAGTTCCAGTAGGGTTATTAATTATGCCTCATCTCCTACATAGTTTTAGTTGGTAGAATTCAGCATACTTTCAGGTTACTGCATTTTCCAACACCAGATTCTTAAGCCAAAAGATACCATCCAAACTGACCTCCAGCTTAGAATGACAACTATAATTTTAGCCAGTGAAACTTAATTCAAGAGACTAATAGCCAGATTACTCATATGTAATAACCAGTGAAAATACTCAGATGCAGTACACACCACAAACTGTATAACTCATTCTTTCCCAGAAAACCTTTAAATTGAAATTCAGGCCTTCCTTACTCTAAGTTGAAAATGGGCATTCAGGCTAGTTGTTTTCAGATTATGTAGTAAAAGCAAGGGTGCTGGATAAAAAATTGCATGTTTGTAACATCAAAACAAACTCTTAATAATTTTAACATTTTGGAAAGAGAAGCAAAGATCCTTTTTCTACTTGCTGTAATAGATTTTTTGGTTTGGATGCTTTGAGGTAGAACTGTCCTGTACCATGCTTACAGTAAGTCTCCCAAAATGCTAAGTTTTCACTTTAAAATTAGAATATGTAAGAGTTCAAAATACGAAGTCAAACTTCACACTGCAAGAACTCATGTCTGCATGATGAAATATTAACATCAGTGGTTTAGAATTAGATCTGTTCTGTCTTGCAGAGCTTTGCTTTCCAAACAGACAGTTTTTGCAGGCTTTCTGATTCGTGGTAAGCCTTTCCAAATCCCTGCCGAGACCTTGAGAAGATCCTGCTGTCTTTTCCACATCTGTGGGTGGTTTGTTCACCTGTTGTGTGCCTTCTCAGGGATCTCCTGTGCACTGAGATCCTGTGTCTCTGCCTGTCCACTGTCTCATCCTGAGACTGTGGCAGCTTCCCGTGGCTGGGTATGGTTAGCTGCCTCAAGGGAAAGGAATACTTTCTGTTTTTCATAAGATCTCACCTAAGAGAGTTCAACACACTGAACACAGCAAAAATGCAATCTTCTTCATGGTTCTTTAACAAATGCTGAGTGTTTGTTTAATTGACAAATAACACACTAAGCACTAAGTACTACAAGTGTAGTGAGCTCAGAATGAGCGGAGCACTGCCCTGGGGATACCCCTGCACATTCTGGGATGCCTTACTTCCATATAGGAAGAGCATAGCTATCTTAATGAGCACTTGACAGGTTAATCTGTTGTCTCTCCTTTCTGATGTGACTGTATGGGAACCTGGCAGAATTCCCCAGTGACCGTGGTCTGCCTTGGGTTGCTGCAGTGGCCCTGCAGCACTGCAGCTTCTGGTTCACTACAGGGTAGTTGCTTTGTTGTGAACCGTAGGAAGCCTGGCTTGAGACTGTTGCCAGCTGCTGTTTCCAATGCTGGTACAGCTCCAGAGGCAGGAGAAAGGCAGGGTTCTACAAATAGTAAGGCCAAGGAAATGACATAAATCTAAAAATCAGTTATCTAAAATAAACCACATATTTTTCCATTGCAATTTTTCACCAAGGCTTTGTTATAATAACCCATTCCCAAGTGTTCTATTTCTGAAGGACACTTTACTTCCACAAGGAATTAGCATCTTCAGCCAAAGCTTGAACTTTCCCTGTGGTTATTAAATATGAGATGAATTCCCTACCAGTCTCTCCCGTGCTGAGGACTTCAGTTCTTTTTCTGAGGCATAGTCAACTGTTCTGTTCTCCTGCCCTGTCATCTGTCATACTGTTTCAAAGTGCATACTTACCAGCTAGTTTGCATTGAAAGCTTAATTTTATTGAAATTTGGCTGATGTGACTGGACAGGAGTCTTGAATTACAGAAGATTACAGAAGATAACAATTTTAATATTACACCATCAGCATAGTCTTGTGCTGTAGTCATATGCTTATGAATAGTTCTTTCACTTTATTTTACCTACAGTATGTATTAAAAACCAATATTTATTTGTTGTTTTGAGTTGTTGTGATCAAATATAGTAGTTAAACAGCTTGATCAATGTAGCTAGCAAGAAAGACAGCTTGCATTTGATGGTGTGTTTTGAGGTGGTGTGCTTTTTTGATTTTTAAAAGGGCAGTGCCATAATGCAAGCCTGAATGAGCATCTCAAATTGCATTAAGGGTTATACAGATTAAAAACAAAAATCTTTTTCTGTTCAACTTATATAGACAGTAAGTGCAGGATGCCAACAAATGTGAAACTGCAAAGAGTCAGTGGAAATCTGGTTAGTATTAAGGCTAGCATTGGAAATGTAGCAGTGACATGATTTGTATTTGTATCTTAGCAAGAGCTTAATAAGGATTTAGAGATAACGACACTGTGGGACAGTCTAGCAATCTGAGGGTGGCAGCTGAACTTTTTGTGAGAGTGACCATTTGTCCTTCAGCCTTTCTATTTAATTATCTTTCCTTTTTTTCTCGGGTTGTGGTTACAGTGAGACAGAAGTAATAGATCTGAATAATTATTCTAATTGAATATTCATTATTGAATATTAAGCAGGTCATTTTACATACAGGTCATTTTGAATTATACATTGCTTTTGCATGGCAGTAGGTATTGGTGTTAGATGTGCATTCTGCTTATTTTTGTTTTGACTTGCTCTTAGTGCATAGCTCTTGTTTTTTAATCGTTTCAAGAACCTTACTAATGGTAACTAGCTTGTGCTCTTAGGAGAAGGTTCCTAGGTGTGTTTGTAACTTTTTTTGAATTGGAAAAGTTCATTTGAACTTGTTCAGTGTATAAAGAGAAGTATTACGGTTATTTTTATTACAATTCTGTAACGGGAGAAAAGATCCCATTGAATGGGGTACATACATGGATTTTAAAGATGAAGGTGCAAAAGATCTAGAGCCTGCAAACTAAAACTTAAGAAAAAAAATGCATTAATGTTAAGGCTGGTTAAGCTTTAAATTAGTATTTTTCCTATTACTCACAGTTTTAAAGTCAAGCTCTGGGTAACTTTCTAGAAAGATTCATAGGCTTAATTGGAGAAAATAGCTGCTTGTTTGTTTTGGTGGGGTGGTATGTGAGTGTTACAGAAGTCAATTTATGTAATACCAATTCTTCCACTTGGTATTGAAATAGTTTGAGGATCTATATGTATGAATGGTTACAAAATTTATTTGAATGGAGTGTAAAGCAAGGGAGTAATGGTCTACACTAGTGAAGACAAAGTCATCTGGACTACTCAGCATGGATTCACCATGGTGAAGTCATGCTTGACCAACTCAATAGCCTTCCTTAATGATATGACTGGCTTGGTAGATGAGAGGAAAACAGTAGACAGTTGCCTAGGTTGGCTTCAATAAGGCTTTTGGCACTGCTTCCAGTAAGATCCTCATAGAGAAGCTGATGAAATGTGGGCTGGCTGAGCAGACAGTGAGGTAAAAACTGGTTAAATGGCCAGGTCCACAGAATGGTGGTCATTAGTTCAAAGCCTAGCTGAGTCTGGCAGCTAGTGGTGTACCCAGGAGTGAGTACTGGAACCAGTCCTGTTGAACATCTTCATTAATGATTTGGATGATGGGGCAGATTTGTTGATGATACAGATGGGTGGACTGGCTAGTGACATGACACCAGAGGGTCATGCTGCCATCCATAAGGACCCTAACAGCCTGGAGAAATGGGCTGGCAGGATCAACAAGGTGGAGTGCTAAGCCCTGCATCTGAAGAGCAAAAACCCCAGACAGCACCAGCATATGCTCAGGGCTGCCCAGCTGGAAAGCAGCTTGGCAGAAAAGGCTCTGGCTGTCTGGGTGATCATGGGCCAGCTCTGAGCCCTTGCAGCAAAGACCGATGGTATCTTGGGGCTGCATTAGAGTGTTGCCATCAGGTGAAGGGAGGAGATCCTTTCCCATTACTCAAGCCTGATGAGGCTATACCTGGAGTATTGTATCCAGCTCTGGGCTTCCCAAGAGAGCTGTGGCCATAGCAGAGTGTCCATCAAAGAGGACAAAGATGATTAGTGACTAGAGTGTGTCTCTCATGATGAAAGGCTCGAGAAGGCTGGAACTGTTCTGCTTGTAGAAGAGGAGGCTCGGGAGTGGTCTCCGCAGTTATTACCTGAAGGGATGGCATACCGTAGACAGGGCCAGGCTCTTTCCAGTGATGCCCAGTGACAGCCGCAGGGGCAATGGTCACACACTGAAACACAGGAGATTCCCTCTGAACATCAGGAAACACTTTTTCCTTTTGAGAGTGATCAAGTGCTGGCAAAGGTTAAACCAAAGCCTTTATCCTTAGAGATACACAGAAGCCATCTAGATGTGATCCTGGGCAGCTTGCTCAGGATGGCCCTGCTTGAGTAGATTTGGACCTTGTGTATTTCTGTCTTCCTGATTTAAATAAAATAATACAACTGACTTTGTTCTATGGAAGAAAAAAAAAAGGATTTATTAAAAATAAAAATACTGCTTGCAAGGGCTCTTATGTTCTTGTCCACTCAATTGTGAACTTCAGCATAGGTCTTCAGGAACAGAAGATATATATTGCTTGGCTGAAAAAAAAATGCAGTGTTTACTGCAGGGAAAATTTTCTAGGGTAGGCATGTAAGACAGGAAGGCACTGGCTGTATCATACTGTTCTTTCATTGAACAAGGAGACTAATCATTGTTGTCAGTCCGACTTTTAAAATAAAGGATTTTTAAGGATTTTTATCCTGTGAAACAATTGTAGAGCAGTAGAAATAACATCCAATTCAGAAATTGTTATAATCATGAGCTAAATATTTTAATATATTCTTCTGTATTCTTAGCATGCTTTCATCTTACTATCGTCAAACTGCAAATGTTCTATTATGTAAAAATATTGAAGCTGCATTCTGCAGTAAATTTTTGCTTTAATAGTTGTATTACAATGCCAAAATATTGCAAGAAAATGACCATTTCCCAAACAGCTTTCATGTATTTTTGAAAGGTTATTACAATCTTTTGCCCTAAAACCTTGGATGAGAAACATTTAATTATTATTCTTTAGAGTGTGACTTGATTTTCATACTATTACCATTCAGATTTGGAAGAAAATTGACTCTTGGTAGTGTGTCTCACCTCATATACAACATCCAGATTTTAATTTCATAGTTCAATTGAGATATTCTTTTCATGTTTCAGAACTGTAGAAGAAGTAACCATGAAGTCATGAGAAATCCAGCCTTTAAAGCAAAATGTTTGAAAATATAGATCAACATTTTATCTGCATGTGTCTTTTGGGGATGGAAAAAGTCCAACAAATGTTAATATCCAAAATTAATTTTTCCAAGAAAATTGGTTGCAAGTAAATATGGAGTAACAGCAAGAGCTTTTTTGTTGTTCTGGTTTTGGGGTTTTGTACCTCTCTCCCTGCTGTTTTTCATAAGTGTCCTACTTTGCCTCAGCAATCTTTTGGTGTTTTTTCTGGTTCACCGAAAGTGCTGCGGAGTTTCGCATTTTAACAGGGTCAAAATTCTGTCTTGTACAGTAGACTAAACCTTAATTTTCTGTTATTATATGATAGCTGCTTTAAATTCAAAAAGATGAAAGATACTGTAGTTTTTTAGACTGTACTCTACTTCCCCATTAAGTGCTTAATCATTTAATTCATGGAGCTAATTTAAAGTTAAGAAAATATTGTAAAACTACAGTAGATCTTTTTTTCAAAATGCTTTTCATGTCATGCTGACTTGTTCCAGTAAGAGAACTTCAGCAGGACAAAAATAATGGTTTATTGTGTGAGAAGTGCCTTAGACACCTTGTTTCTGAACTTTCTTCATTAAAGCTTCATTGAGGAAGGTATGAAAATCAAGTTGTACTCACTCACTTTTTTCATTTGCTGCTTGCAGTATAACCTTAAAGGATGTTGTGAAATTATCATCTGCCACTTGTCTGTATTACAGTATTTGGAGGTTGACAAAACTTCACTTAGTGAGAACACTTGAACTTGCTTCTATGCCTGAAGTAAAAGGCCTTCAAAAAGCAGCCCTGTAGAAGGACCATAAAGAGGTTAAAGCTGTCCCTTCGACTAGTAATTGCAGCAGTTTAAATTGCCAGATGACTAATGGTGAGCCTTCCAGCATGGAGTTTCTCTCCTCTGCTGGCTGAACAGCTCCTCTCAGCCCTCTTCCAGTTGTCTGTCCAGATCAGCCCTTTCTGACCCCTCCTGCAATGTCGCTTCTACACTGCAGCTCTTGCCTTCTCCCATACACTTCTGTACGTGGCACAAGCAAAGTTCATAAATAAAAAATACAATTATATCTTTTCTCACTACTTCTAGATTACTTAAAACAGTCTCTTTCATAGCAGACTATGCTGTCTAGCAGCACTGCAGCATAGTCTTGGTATGGTTATCAGCATATAAACATAAGTTTTGTATAAAAAATTACTCCTAATACTAAAAATATGAGCAACTGATTAAACTGTTCCTTTCTAGAGTGCTTTGTCCTTGCATCATAATCTATTTTACCATGTCTCTGTTTGAAGAAAAGCCCAGAAAACCTACACATACATACATAGTGGTACATCTGTTCTTTGAAAGAGTTGAAGATTTTACTGGGCTGTTTGGATTAGGATCGTTTCTGGTAGGTGCAATTGTGATACATTCTGCACATTTTTTAGTGCATCACAAGTGTGGATATGTTGCATTGTGGTTAACAGGGAAAATGGGGAAGATGATCCAGGTCACCAAAGGTCTGAAATGCCTTTGCAGATATCCAGATTTGTCCATAGCGTTATGTCAGGATGGGGAAATTGGGTTCATAGGTCAGATACTTCAGCTGGATGCCTCAAGTTGAGCATGTGTAGGTGACACAACCTCCTTGTCATTGTTAGAAAAGCTCGTGCTGTGTTTTACATTTTTCTGCCTCTTTTTGCATCTTCCATGGCACCTGCACTAGAAAAAGAAAGATGCATGATATGTAATTAACAACTAAACATATGGTGACTGCCAACTATTCTTAAAGGCAAAAGAGTATTGAACTAAACAAAAACACCAAAACTGACAGCAAACAAACAAACAAAAAAATCCTTCAAACCCCCCACTCACCCCACCCCTGCAAAAAACCAACCCAAACCCAACAACAAAGAAAAGAAACCACCTTTTCTACTTTTCTGTTTCTGGGGTTACTGGATAATGGCAATAATCAGATACTTTATTCTTCCTTATCCTTAACTTTTAAGAGTGTATTTTCCTGTATTTCAAACTCCATCCTTATTTGACTGGAATTGGCAACCAGTTTAAAACCTCTCAGGTAGAGGTGCTAGCAGATTGCATGAACTTGAGAAATTCAAATAAAAAAGGATTAACTTGCTTTTAGCACTGGCAAGAAATGCCAGTATTGCTTCTCTTCTCACATTTCCTTGAAGAAACCCAAGTTGACATTGCTGAAATGTGATGGTTTTTCTCCTTAATAGAAAATACTGGTGCTGAAATACAATGAGTTCTGGGTTAAAGGGCTAAGTTTGCCAGTTAGAGGCAACTGAAATATAATTTCAATGAGAAATGATAAAAAAATGTTAGTTACAATTTCTAATGATGAAATGTAATCTGAACCAGAGACTTATAATGCTACCTTATTTTGTTGTTTTGTGGGTTTTTCCCCCCCCTCCATATAGTCTTTCAACATAATGTGCTTTTTATTTTAAAAATTTGAGCAATATCTGTGGCACTTGTGGTTTGGTTTCAAAGTAAACCAGACATGTGGGTCTGAAATGTGTTTGAAATCAAGAGTTGAAGGGCAGTGTGTTGAATGGGCTGCAGACCTAATGGCTGGGTGGCAAGCAATATAAACAAGCTATTTTAAGGCTTTTTTTTAATGGAATAGGCCAATGCTGCTTTAAAAAAAACAAATTATATTAAAAATCTTTTATCTTGACATTTCCAAAAAGTGAACAGTTTCCATTTGTAAAAGAAAATAATTGCAGTGGACTACCCAGACCTGAAGAAAAGGTTGAGAGTCTGTTACAGGCAAGTGTGTAAAGTACTGCATTGGTCTCTTGAGAACATGAAGCACATATTTATCACTGTTCCCAGTGTTATACTGGGGCAAACCTCTGCAGATGAAAGTGTAGGATTAATGCAGCAAGTAGGCAAAATAAGAGGAAATCAGCAAAAATCAAGTAAATTGGGGAAAAAATATTTCTTCACAGGGGTCAGTGTTAAATCAAAATAAACTTGATAAATTGCGGTGAAGAAAATCGAACTTTTGCTCAGAAGTAATATAGATAAAGGAAAATTACTCAGATTATTGCTCAGGCTGCTTCAGGGTAGGAGAGACAGATGAAGTTTTGGCTCTGGAAAGGTTGACATGAGCCTTTTGAAGTAAAGGCTGAATCCAAGGTGCTTGTTGCACTTGACAATCTGTTTCATATTCACCTTTCCAGGTGACAATATGAGCAGATCTCAAACGGAATATACCCAGGCACTTGAGAAACACTCCAGCCAGAGTGCTGTGAGCCCAGCTGCTTGCAGATGTACCAGGGCTCCTGCCTGGCAAGGGAAATTACCACTTCCAGAGGGCAGTTGTTTTTCTGGAATAGGTGAGGCATTGTACAGCTATAAATGCCTCCATTCGGCCTCCTGTTTCTCTTGTATTTTACAATTGCCTGTTTGTTGGATATGAGAAATAATTAAGTAATTTAAAAGATTAATTGGTTTCATAACTGAATTTGCATTCCAGGGATTCTGGAATTGCAGGAAGCTATTCATGCAAAAAATACCTTTGTGTTAGTTCTAAATAGCTCTATAAATGTGAGACTTCATTGGTTTTATGACTGTAGCCTTTAAACAAATAACTCATCTGTCTTCAACATGATTAATTATTTTAAACATTTAGGGTGAGATTGATTGTCAAAGGTGATTAAGATTTTTTTATCTAATATTTTTTCAATACACGATTTGCAATTTAATTAAGATGTTGCTAACCAGCTGTCTTTTACATGGAAGAAAATATTCTCTTTGTACACTTCTTTAATTAACAGTAGCTATAGGTATTAGATCCATTGAAGGCTTACATTGTAGCACAGACAAAAAAGATTAGTAGTTGAGTTCACAATTTTTTGTGTTTAAACCAAATGCTATAAACAAACTCATAAGTTCCTTGTCATAGACCTTATGTGGGCAATTTCATCAGTTTTTTATTAATATTGATAGATCTCAAGGCCCAGACTGGGATACTATGCTGTAATGGGTGTCACTTTGTGGTACTGTGTAATCCTCTATAATTTTCTTCTGTTGTAATATGAATTTTGAAACTGGGGAGGGGAAATATTTATATAAAGAAATACCCCTTGCATTTCCCCTAAGTCCCAGTTTTTTTCAGATAGAGCATGTGTGCTTTTATTTTGTTTTTGCCCTAGATGACAGTAAGTAATTACAAAGACATCATTGTTTTTCTGCAGATTGACATGTGTGGAAATGGTAGTACACAGAATACTGATTTAATTTAGTGGATGCAGGTTTTTCATAGTTTGTTCTATTTGGCTTGTGTCTCTTGTTCCATAAGTTAGTTTGTATGTAAACTGAATTTCTTATATAGCTGTTTATAGTTAGGATGTTTCCAGGAACTTCTTTGGGATAAAATCTTCCATTTTATTAAGAACACCTTAGACAACAGTTGCTAAACTTGAGATATATGATTTGATTTCCTTTCAAGTTTCAAATATGTTTCTATAGAATTTAGAATCCAGTGAGCTTTACCTATCTCATCTTCCTTAAATTCAGTTTCACATTCTGTTCCATTTTGTTTGTAGGTGCTCTCCCCACTTTCCTGGTTGCACAGTGGGACTTTTCCCACTGCTGCTGGTGCCCAGATGGTCTCCTTGCAGGAGGAGCAGCCTCCGCCGTTCTGTGGGTGAGTAGAGGCCATTGGGATGGAGGCTTGGACAGTAGTGCCTCTTCTCCTACTTGTCCCTGTTCTCTTCTTGCCAGGCAGCCTGTGAATTCCTCTCAAACTATATGTCTTTGGCATGCAGCATTAGCATTTCCCTCCACTTTACAGGCATGGTGGAGGAGGTCTTTTGACAAAACTTTTTATCTGGAGAAAAACTCTTAATAGCCTCCCAGAGATGTGGCAGCTCCTGGTTAGTCTGTTAACTGCAGTCAGAAAGAAGCCTCCATTCCCATGGGCCTCTCAGTGTCTGTGGTTCCTGCCATCAGAAATCTTGGTCAAAAAGCTAAAAGACCGCCAAGTGTTACAGGTCATGGGTTGAATGTATTCTGGTGCTTCCTCTGTTTCTTCTTCTTCTTCATCGATCTGTCACTGATGAAATCTGGAGTCCTGCTTTGTTAGTAGGAATTGGTGGAGATGTGCAGGACTGCTAGGTACCAATGGCTGTGGGAAGAACCAGCAAAACTTCCTATTTTTTTAGTTTGTTTTTTTTTTTACAGGGGGGCTGCTGTAACCTGTATGTTTTTGGAGGTGCCTAGCTAAAATAAAATCATAGGTTGAAAATAATATATTCAGTTCTGCTTCTTCTTAAAGACCAATTTCTTATCTTGTGTCTGAAGTAGTTCAACAACATACTTGATCACTGATCATGAAGTTTTTCGTGTTGTTTGGAAGTGATGCTTTGAAATGGTGCTTGATTCAACAAGTTAGACAAGCTTTTTCAAACTATCAAGGTTTTGCTTTCCTTAAGTGGTGGGATTAAGTCACCTTCATGCTGAGCATTACTCTGTTAGCTTGTAGCTCCATTTAGGATTTGCATAATGCTGTCTTTAAAATAAACCAATGTAGTTCAAAAGCTATATAGTAGCTGTTAGTACTAAATGAGCATCTGAAAGGTTCATATATTCAAGATTTACTGACAATAAGCTGTTAAAGCATTTAGTAAATGGGTGCTTAAATTTGTGGACCAGCACTAGATAATAATTTGTGATGACTGCAAAGCTACCTAAATGAGAGTCTAAAGAAGGCAGTGGTAAAAGGACAATTGCCATTCCTTAGCATTTTCCATTACTTAAAATAAGCATCTCACATCTACAAAAAATGTGTAAGCAAGCGAAGTAGAATAAGAGGAGACTTCTGAAGTAAATATACTTTCAGGTGGAGAAGGCTTTCATGGCATCTGCATAAGTACTTTTGTACTTTATACAAAGATTATTTCATCTTTTTCAAGACAAGATAATTTATTAAAATCTCTGTTCATTTGTCTAATTAAATAGTACTCAAATTTAGGCACTCAACATTTGAGTTGACTACTCTTTTATAGAATACCATGTTATATACAAGTGTGTGGTCAATTAAAGTAGACTCGGTGAATTCTTATTAAGTAAGAAATGTTAAATTCAGATTAAAAACTAATGTATTGTTCAGCAAATGTGATTAACTTTACTCAGATTCATTTGGAGCTTTTCTCATTTCAAGTTGTAGTCGATATGGAATCTTTGAAGAAATTTTGTCTTCAGTTTCTTGAAACTTTTTATAGCTGATGTTTCTTCAATGCTGTTTTGATCTTGATTATACATTACTTCTTGTTATCCTTTACTTTTTCTCTGTACTTGATTTTGTTAGGAAAATTCCTTCTGGGAAAATATCAGTTAACATGTACTGTTTGAACTGGTGTCCAGTCCAGTGTTAAGTAGTGCATTGCTGCTGTTGTATTAATGTTAGAAAATGCAGGAGGTTAAAAACAATCCATTACTGATAGCATCTAGGGTGGTAAGTCATAACAGATACTATTTGGTGATGCTTGTGTCTCGTTCTTTTAATGAGTTCTGCAGACTGCTGTAGTACTGTTTTATGTGTTAAATGATGAGTGGTGGTGGTGTTATAGTAAGAGTGGCTAGGTAGTGACTTGCATTTTTGTACTTGTTTTTTACATGTCTTGATCAAAAAAGTCACTTAATACTGATTAGAGACTAAGCATTATCAGTACGCAAATTACTATTAAATCATCATTTTTATCAGTCTTTTTGCTTGATATTACTACTGATTCTGGCTAATTGAATTATATTTTAGATAGATGTAAGACTTGGGGAGGGGTGGGATACTCTTATGTATTAAAGCTGACATGGTGAATGCACAAATACCACATCCACATAATGAATGTTGCTGTTTGGTGTCTGTGAAAGGAATCATCTCTGTGTTAAGTGTCTGATGTGAAGGTTTTTAGAATTCCATTACGCAATTATGTCCCTTTGCTCTGTGAGGAAAGATCTTTGCAGTATGAAGCTGCATATTACACATTTGTCAGAAATGTATCTTGAAAACATTTTTCACTATTAGAATGAAGGCTGAAAGTGGTACGAAAATTGCCTTTGATGCATATATTTTCAACCCCACCATAAAAAACTGATCAGAGGGAGAAATGGTAGGTGTGTGCTTGTGTTTATCTGCAGTGTTTGACTTCTTAGCGAGCAACAGGAGTGATTTCTGCTGCAGAGAAACCGATAGTGGGCAGGTGGCCAAAGCTGCTTTGGCTTGCTGAGACACCACTGAGGAGCAGGATGCTGGGTGAATCCAGCTCGGGATTGTTTTTGGGTTAGAAGTGAGCCAGCAGCTGTGCCCGCTTTCCCTCTGCTCTGTGTGAAGCCCTGGTGCCAGCTGCCTGCAGCAGTGGTGTGGGCGGTCAGCTGCCTTCCCTGGCACTGCCGTCAGGTAGAGATCTGAGCCGTGGCATTAATCCTCTTCTGTTTACTCTGCCTCGCACCGAGGGAGAATTTTCGCGTTTACTGCGTCACTGGATAAAAGCCTTTTACACAGTATGATACTCCTCCTCAACTTTATCACCTCGTCCACTCCTTTAAACTTCTCCCAAACTCGCCTTTTGCACATCTGATGGTGAATGTTCTTGGTAGTACAAGGCATTTTTGATATTGATTTGACCTTGAGGCAGAATTATGTTAGTCTCTTCAGCTGCCCAGTTAAACTGTCTGATATTCAAGTCAGCTCTGTGTATTTTGTATCACTATCATCATTAAAAATCACAGTAGAAGTTAATTTGAGTGTTTCTTTTCGTATGTGTGCTTTTATGGACAAGCTGGATGAGTTCATTGCTTGTTTGGTTCTGGCAGTAGCATTTAATGCAAAAAGCATATTCTTGGAGCAGTTATGTGAAATACAGCTGAGGGTTCCTTGTGGGGCGAAGGAGGCTGTGACCTGCTTGCAGGTTTGTTTTGATGTGTTCTCCATTCACGGCTTCCAGCACGCTTCTGAGCACCACACTCTGTGCCAGGCTGATCAAAACATTGGCTTTTTCTCCATTAGCTGCATCTTTTATTTCTTAGCTTCCTGTGGCTTCTGTGGTGCTGTTGCTCCCGTCAAGAGGCCAAGCCAGGGAAGTTTGCACAAGGAATGCCTGCAGTAATGCCAATGATTCTCTCTATGCAGCTTTGCCTGGTTGAAGAACAGGATTATTCTCAGTCTTCTCTGTGTTTTGCATTTGTGCCATTCTTCATGATCTATCAAACATAATTAACTCTTCCCAAATTTGTGATATTCCCAAGTAACCCTTCTGTCTCCAGACAAAACCAGTGTTTCTTGTTTGTTTAGCTTTAGCTGCTTCAGTGATGCTGCCCGAGGGAGGCGTTCTTGGTGTTCTCTGTAGGTCCAGTGCAACAGCAAACACCTTTTCTTTTGAATACAGTAGAGGTTTTTTAATTGATCTTGATATGTGTTTCTTTCTCATCTGCATCTGTGATGATGCAGAGAAATTAGAATATGACTGAAGAGATTTGAATACTTGAGAAATATATTTTTCAAAGAGACAGTAGCATGTTTTTTCTGAACGTACAGGTCTGGTAGCTCTTTCTTTTTCCCAGTGATCTTTATGCTTCTAATTTACTGTTAACAATAATAGGACAAAAATCCACTAGTACATTTCCTAGCTTTTTTCAGTAGCAGAAGATATATGAATAATGTAGCAAATTCAGTGATTTTAATGAGAGGGTTTTCCATAATGTCATGATGCTCTGGGTTATTTTTTGTTTATGTGCACACGTGTTTGTGTGTTCATATATATAAACATAAACTAAACCTACAGACCCATCCGACTAAAATTTCATAATGTGATGCAGCACTGTTACATAACCTTTCTAAAGTAGCCTATTGCTTCTGTATCATTTCAAAGAACAACTGTATGTACTACCAATGTTGTGCATAGTTCAGCATGGTCAGAAATACCTGGGGTAAGCCAGTGTGCTGGTGAGAAAAATACACTGGTAATGGTAATGGAATAGAGGTGGTGTCTGTTTTACAGATATACCCCAAAGTTTAGCAGTCTTAAATTAGTAATATAGCAATTGCTTTTTTGTTGTTGTTATTGTAATCAATGATAGTTAGCTTCATTTATTGTACAATAATATTAAGGCAGGCTTCTTTATATGTAATGAAGCTGCTATATGGTGATGCTGAAGGGATTATATATCCAGGATTAAATACATTTATGTTATAAGCCATGGGCGTTTCCAGTTCTCTGAACCTCTGTTTGTGTAAACAGAGTGACAGTTTTATTGATTAACATTCGTCTCTGTACAAGGTTTAAACACTTGTTTACAATTTGAATTAGTAAAAATTTTTTCCAGGTGACTGTTTGTATATTGCATTTACATTTATACATATATTTTCTTTTGCTGTTTATGTATGAAGAGATGTTACTGGCCATGCATATGAATAATTATGAAGCTTTGATTTCTCATCATTAATCAGAAAATTATTGGCAAAAACATTTAAAGAGTAAGATAACTTTACAACACAGGAAAAATAATTGTAGGACAAAATGAAACTCTAAAGTAAACTTAAAAAAAAATTAATCTGAATAAGCTCCAAATGTAGCTTTTTTTTTTTACTGTTTTGATTTGCTATTCTTAAACAGTGTAAATAAACAAAGACTATCTTGTTTGCAATTTTTGTTAGAAAAATTTCAATTTCTCTTGATATTAATGTGACTTCTGGTATGAGCTTGGAAACTTAGTTCAAGTAGGTTGATTTGATTATTCCCATATCCATAGAAACTCTAGCACTGTGTCCATGGGATGTTTATAGCCTCTGTTGCTGGATGCAACAAAGAAATAGCATACACATGGTGTAACATCCAGACAATTAATTTAGGTCTGTATATTCTTTCTGCTGTTTGCTTGTTTAGTATTCTAGAAGGTATTTCCATACTTTTTTCTTCTCTAATAAAAACTGTGTTTTTACCATCTGATATTAGGGAACAGCCCTTCTTAGTTATCATTCTTGTCTATGGCATTTCTGCTTTTTCAAAGAAATTGCTGTGCTTTATACTTCATTGGATTAGAGATTTTGCTTCTGCATTCACACATGTGCGTAGTTGCTTCCATTATATCATGCCTGGTACAGTAACTAAACCCATAATGTAATGGGGAGGGTGTATTTAGTGTTAAATAGTCTCTTTACTTTTCAGAACTACAAATTAACTTTCTTGAAATCTGATGCAATTATGTCAAAAGCTTCCTTTTTAATTTATGCTTCTAAGGATCTCATTTATGAGCAGTGCTTCTCTATGTATTCTCTTCTTACTACATTTTTTCTTGTATTTGCAATAATGAGTCTTTTACTCGGGCAGATTTGGGCTGGAACCAACAAGAAACTACTTCAAAAAAAAGGTAAAAAGGAGTCCCAGCAGACAGCAAATGACACAATTCTTAGTGTTTGTTGCCAGCTAGGAGTGTAAACTTACAATGTTTTACTTGTTAGGGTGTGACTGCATGTGTTTGCTCCTCTGCCATATGATCTCTAGGGACTAGCTTGTGATGTAATGTCCTTACAATTAACTTACTTCTACTTTTTAGGAGCACAGTGTTTATTCCATGGCTAATGGAATACCTCAGGTGCAGTACGTAACCTTAACAACCTAGTTTTGTTTGTAATAGTTATGGCTTTTTTTCTGTCAATAAAAATTTCATCAGGATTTAATTTCACAACATTTTGTGCTGTTCTGTGAAAATGTCTTTGTATGAAAACTGAGTAGACTTTCACTGTTATATTGCTGATGTTCTGAGAGTAAATGTACGGTTGTGGGCTTGCCTGGATTTTCTTGGAGTTTGTTGCTGAACCACTGTGGCAATTATAAAGTACTTATTAAGAGTGTAGCATTTTAACACGCTTGTCTTAGAAAGCTTTGTCCGTATGTGTAAGCACAATGGATAACTTTACTGTCATGATACCAATGCAGTCAACAGAACCAGCAGCAACTGAAGTTGCCTAAATTGTGGCGGGTTAGGCCATTAGGGCACTGTTGTGGTTATTTTTGGTACAGCTGCGCTGTGTGTGACAAGCACCCAGGCACGCTAGGTGTTCAGTTCTCTGTATATTAGTGAATAGATCAGGACTCTGTTTGTGAAACGTGCACCTGCATGTTTCAGGTGCAAATTTAGCATTACTAGCCTCTCAGTTACATTACTGTCTCCAAAAGATATTTCAACAATTATTGGGTTCTGTCTATTTGTTCTAAATCAAATCTTCTTTCAAGCTAAGGATCAGTTCTAATTTTTGTGCTTCAGCATGTATACCTTTAAACATAGGTAAATGTACCACTTAAAAGTCTTAAGAGGATGGATGAGGTGTGTTTCCTTCTACTGTTTTGTTTCTTTGTGTGCATGGTATGCTGAGGGTCAAAAAGGCCATCACACCTGCCTTGATCGTTGCTGTACTCTTCTCCTGCATTCTTGGTGGCATTTCCTATGTGAGAGAGGTAGAGAGGGAGCAAATTACAACCAGTTTTGAGATAATTCAGTGATTCAAATATTTTTGTTGCTGAACTTCAAACATGTAAATTGAAGTGCTTTCTGCTACATCTGCTTCTGGACAATTTAAAACCAAAGTAAAAACAACAAAGTGCAATCCCAGAACAAATAATCAGTTTAGGTTGGTTTGGTTTTTTTCTTTCAAGGTTTTATATTTGAGTACATTTTAATGTTCATGATTTAAAAAAAAAAACTCTAAAGAATTCTATACCTCAGATTTAACTTTGACATTGATGATTTTTGTACTTGGAGATAACCAGTAGGGAATCTGTATTCATTATATGCTTTATTTTACCAGCTGTCTCTTAGTTTCTGATATGATAGTCTCTGTCAAAATAGACATTGTTTATAATTGACCAGGATATAAACCATTCAAAAAATGTTTGCAAAAGTTCAGTAGAGATTTAAGAAAAAGCTTTTCCATCAGTGGGCTTTTGGACACTACAAGGCAAGGAAAGATTTCATACACTCTTGTAACTCTCTGTTGTCAGGTGTAAGGATTGAAAGCAAGGACAGACTTTTGGGCTCTTTCTTCTCCCCTAAAACTTGGACAGTGCATTGGAAGGAGATTGAATTAAATGGAATAGGGATGGGATCTGAAGAAGGGGAGGGAGGAGTATGGAAAAGGGAGAGAGCTAGGCAATTTAACATGAGCTGAATGAATGATGAGGGAGACAGGGTAGAATTTAGAAAGGAAGAAATAGAACAGTTGAGGGAGTGATAAGGGCTGATGTTTGAAGAGGAGGTGGGGAAGGAAGACATGCAAAGGTTTGTGGTTTTGTACTTTCATTCTCTGCAATTCAAGCTTGGAATAATTGACAGATTTAATGTATTTACCATTTGCTTACCAAGTTAGTTAGGTCTTGAGTCACTATAATGTTGGTCCAGATAGAAATTCATGACTTCCCCTGCCTTACAAAGTATTATCATTAGAAAATATTTGCAAACATTGTAAATCTATGGTAAATCTAATAAATATCCTTCTTATTAATGAATTAATACAACTTCAAATGATGCACATTCTTATTCTATTCTAAAAATAAATGCAACTTCCTAAAAGAGGTGTTGTCTCACAAATCCTTGAATTCATGTGGTACATGTAGAGTTACATTCAAAAAGATCTGTAAATGCATCTTGTATTTTATGTTTTTCATAGTCTTCCAGTTGCTGTCATGGAGTAAAATGTTTCTGCATTTAATTATTTACTAGGCAACAGTAGTGAGGCTTGGAAATGCATAAACTAATGTGGATGGAGTTAGTCTGGAAACTGAGTTGTTAGGGAAAACATTCTGCTGAAAGAAAATATGATATTTAACTAAATTCTAATTCTCTTTGAATATGTCAGAATAATCAGAAAGGGTTAATCTCTTAAAGAGCTGTACTTAAGGGTGGGTAAAGCTGTGTGCATTCTTGTGCGCAAGATAGGATATTCCAAGTTGACTTCTGATGTTACCTTGTGCTAGTTAAGAATGGGAAAGAATTTTCTCCATAGGAGTTTGTATGGGACTATGTTTTGGATTTGTGATGGAATAGTTTTGGTAACATACTGGTGTTTTAGGAATTGCTAAACAGCAATTTAGACCTGAGGCCTTTTCTGTTTCTCATGATGCCCCAGCAGCCAGTTGTCTAAGGAGATGGGAGGGGACACAGCTGGGACAGCTGACCCCAACTTCCTAAAGAAATATTCCACACCATACCACATCATGCTCAGCAACAAAGCATGGGAGAAAGGGGAGAGGTTTGCCAGCACTGCCTCTTCTCTGGTATTGACTGGAGTTCAATAGGTTGGCTGCTGATGAGCAGTTGTGAGATTTCTGCATCATTTGTGGTGGTTTGGTTTTGTTTTTCTTTGAGGGGTTTTGTTTTTCTTTTTATACTACTCCTTTTTTCCTTATTAAGCTATCTTTATCTCAACCCATGAATTTTTGCACTTTTGCCCTTCTAATTCTCTCCCCATCCCAGTGGTGGGTGGGCAGTGAGCCAGCAGCTTTGTGGTACTTGAGCTGCCTACTGGGATTAAACCATGACATAAACCTTCACAAATGAACCAAAGTTATCAAAGTGAAGTCTTGAAAAGTTTGGCTGATTGTCTGCTGAATGTTTTGAGTTAATATGAAGTAGTAATCTAGATGCTCACATGCTTTCAAGATCTGACAGTGCCTATTGCATAGATTCCTCTATACCTGCTTTAAGGGTTTGCTTGCATATTTGGAGACTTCACTGTATTTACGTTATGTTTGACATTTTGCTTCTCTATTTCACTTTGACTTCTTATTCTGGAATCTAAAGTATTACAGAATCTATTTGTTTGATACTATTGCTCATGAAGTTGAATCACCGTAGTGAAGTTGAGACTGTGGTGAGCCTGCTACAGTTGAAATTTTTCTACTCCACACATACATATTGAAAGATGATATTTGGGTGTTGTTTAATATGCATATTGTTTGGTTTTTAATATACAAGATTCTAGTGTCTTGTCACTATGTCCTCAGTATGTTGTTTTTTTTTAAAGTCCAAGCAGAATTTATTTTCTGTTTAAAAATAAAATAAAAAGAAGGGTTTAACTTTAAAGGAGAGAAAAAAGGTTCCAGTATTCTTGTGCCTCAGTGGTGCATTCACCATTTAGTCTTGTTTAATCTGTGTATAAAAATACAAATATATTAGTTAATACACTAGTTATGTTGTATTAAATATTCTAATAATGTTTAAATATATTATATATAAAGAAAATCAGTACTTGAAATCTCTGAAAGATACAAAGGTATTAAAAACTTACCAAAATAATTTGTATTTTGCACCACTGTAAAATAGATCATTATTTTTACCCAACTGTAACACAATAGTGTTATTGAAGAACAGAAGTTATGTAGCTATAGCATCTGAGCCTTGTTAGCATAACAAATGTCACTCACTTACTGTTGGCCACTGTGCAACTTTATTTTCAGATGATTACTACAGTGCTATGTTTTGTAATAGTAGCTGCATCCACAATTGAAGCATCTGTTTGACTGGTGTTACGGGGCAAACACAGAGCTGTGGCTATGGGCACAAATGCAAGTGTATTTGTTTTATTCCAGTGTTTGTCACAACCAAGTCTTTTTGGAGGCAAAGGCTTTGTATTGGAAAGGAAAATTATTTATTTTCGAAAATCTCACACTCTTAATGTTGAGTTCTTGGAAGAAGAGAAAATGTTACTGCAGGCTAGTCATTTGTGTTGTTAAACAGAGTGTAGGTGTAAATAATACATATCTGTCTACTTATTCTGTCTGATCATTTTGATTTACCACAACATGTGTGGTAAACCTCAAAAGCAATCAAAAGTTTGTGATAGCTGAACTGTGATTGTTAGTGAAGGTGGGTGTGTTTAAATGGAAGAATGTAGCCTGTTGTGTGGAAGTTTGGTATGTTGGGACTGGCCTCCTCCTTGACCTGTGTAAACATGGTGGTCGTCTTTTCAGACCCGTGTGGACGGGTGAGTGAAGATGCAGGACACGGTAACTCCTAGGCTGTGCCACCATCCAGGGTGTTGGGTTTTTTGCTTGGAAACAAATGAGCTTCTAGGATAGCCTATGTTTATATTACATATTTAGGGACAAATTAGTCTTGGAGTTGAGGGGCAGAGTACTATTGTTTCTCCTCAGCTGTTACTCAGTCCAGCACACACCCTGCACACCATCCTCAAGTACTAGAAATAGCAATGCTGAGATGAGAGGGAAGGTTGTCATATCTCACTCTAATGCTTCTGGCACTATCCCCTTATGCCAAATCTAGTCAGTAAATTATTGAAGAACATATGTTAACTCTAGGAGGAAGCTTATTGGTACATTAGTGTCTATATGGCTCTCTCAACTAATGAGCTAAGCTAAGTTCAGAGTTAATATTTAGATCAAGGGCAGAAAAGAGTATCTGATCTGACTCTGTGGAGATTATATTGCATACCAAAACTGTGAAGGGTGGATGACAAAATTCTAGGCAGGATTGTTTCCTTCATAGCCCAAACAAGCTGAAGTTCCTAATAAAAATAATAAATACTTCTCTACAAACTGAGCAGGAAATGTAGTGATGTACTCTGAAAATTTCCTCTTCTTTGTTCAGGATTTGTCTACTACAAGTAAAGTTGAATTCAGGTCACAGTTTCAGAGATGAGGAGTGCCTAAACTCCCCACAGCAGCAGCAATTTGTGGACAATATTAATTTCTATTTTTTGCAGTGCATAAGCCTGTGCTACTTCTGAATGCTTGAACAGCTTCAGGAGACATAACTGAGATAGATGGAGGATAGAAACTGAATGCAAGGTTAAAAATACGTGTCTTTGAACTTTCTTTTATCACATTTGTTGGCCGTAAGCTTCTGGCTCCAAAGTAAAATAATTAAAGATTTTGAAGTTTCTGTGTGATTGTTGCCAATGATGGGATGGAAAACCTAAAGCGCTTTTCTATGCTAAATAGTATACTATTTTACTATACTAAAATGCCCCACTGGGGCAATGTGTTACTAGTTGTAGAGGTTGTTTTGTCCTCGTGAGAAGCTGATCGGGACAGGAGCGTGCCTGTGGCGGGCAGGAGCGGCAGTGTGAGGCGCCAGGAGCTGGCTGTGCGGGTGCAGGGTGCATGGTGAGCCCGCAGTGTGCCCTGGCGGGATGGATGGCGAGCCCGCAGTGTGCCCTGGCCGTGCGGGATGGATGGTGAGCCCGCAGCGTGCCCTGGCGGGATGGATGGCGAGCCCGCAGCGTGCCCTGGCCGTGCGGGATGGATGGCGAGCCCGCAGAGTGCCCTGGCCGTGCGGGATGGATGGCGAGCCCGCAGTGTGCCCTGGCCGTGCGGGATGGATGGCGAGCCCGCAGAGTGCCCTGGCGGGATGAATGGCGAGCCCGCAGTGTGCCCTGGCCGTGCGGGATGGATGGCGAGCCCGCAGCGTGCCCTGGCGGGATGGATGGCGAGCCCGCAGTGTGCCCTGGCGGCGGCGGCCGCCAACTGCATCCCGGGCTGCGGGAGCAACGCTTCCAGCCCGCGCACCTTCCCCGCCGCGCTGCTGCACAGCCTCGGCATCCCCCCTGCCACAGCCGTGCCTCGGCAGGAGCAGGAAAACACCGTCCACAGCCAGGAGAATTTTTGTTGTGTCTAAAGAAAAGGAAAAGGAAGAAGGGACTTGGATGCTGTCTTCAGCTGCCTCGTATTTGGTCACAGAGAAGATTTAGATAGGTGCTCACCAAGGTGCACAGTGGAAGGATGAGAAGCATCAGGTGTCAGCTGCAACAAAAAGATGCCGAATATGTGGTGGGAACTTCTCGTACTGTGATCCACCCCAAGAGGAAGTGGAATTGCCATCCTCAGGGTTGTCTGAACTCACCTGGATCTGAGCAGTTAGCTAGCATAGGCTTTGCTCAGAGTAGTGGGGGGGACCAGATGACCTTATGATGTCCAGCTGGACTAGAATTACTCTGCAGTTGGCAGACTTGAAAATGACAGATCCTCACCAAAAGTGGTAGAAGGTCTCAGACTTGCCTTGAAAGTTCTGAAAGTACTTGCCATGGGGAAAATGCTAAGAAATTTGACTTAGTGGCACCATTCTTGGGAGCAGTTCTGGACTACTGAGTACCTGAAAAGGTTTGTTTTTCTGTGTATGATGTCAGTTGGAACAGATAATTTCTGTGAGGTGTAAATATATCACAAGGTCATACCTATGAGGCATTAACATATCACATAACCTGATTGGTTTAGCTGCTGTCTATATCTCCTATATCTTTATTCCTAGGATGCGTTTGAGATAGGTTGCAAATTTATTTCATAGAACTCGCCCTGCTGTGACAGTGGTTGGCTCTTCTACCTTTTCTAAGAAACAGCTCCATTCTCAAAAAATATGTTTTGGAGTGATTAACCAAAATGTGTTTTCTTCCATTCTTGTTTTGTTCAGAATAGCATGATTCTAGCAAACTCTCTAACTGCATATGAGTCTATAGCTTGGGGCGTAATGGTTAATTTAAAGAAGAGGAATGGATGCATCATGCTTTGGTTTAGACTGAATTTTGCCTACTGAGAACTGAGTGAACTGAAGTTTCTTTTCAAAACATCAATTCACAACTACTTGCCAGTGACTGAGTAGTGAATATGTGTCTGTATGACCTTCTTTTCAACTGCATCTAGTCAAGGATGACTACTTCAATGCAATTTTTCTATGGAAGAAAAACTTGTCCATTTTTTTCTCCAATACTCAGAATTTTTAGCCACTGTAAAGCATTTTCAGGTACATACTAAAAAGCTGGGATTTTGTTTAGTTTGAGTGCAGTAGGTTTTTTTGTACCACCTAAGAATCTTGACTGAAGAAAGGATCGTGTGTTACACAAAGCAGGATATCATATGCAGAACAAGTTCCCTTGTGCTTGTGAAGAAACTGTGTTGCTAAAAATGATGGTAAATTGGGGAGTGAAACAATCAAAATAGCTTGTCTGAATTTACTGAAACCACAAGTAGAAACTCAATCCAGTTAAATGTGGTCCTGAAATTTGGTCCTAAATCTTCTGGATTTTCTGAGTATCCTTTCTGTATATGTTATGTTTCCTTGCATTTGATACTTTGTTGTTATATAAGCGTCTCTATTCCTTTGGTCATGTTTTTGTTGATTTTCTTCTCTTTTTATGATGCATTTTTTAAACTTTTGGTTTTGGGTGGTTTTTTTGTTGCTGTTGTTGGGTTGTAGGGAATGGCTTTGGGGGTTTTGTTGTCTGGGGTTTGTTTGTTTTTAAATCTGTGCTCTTAGTTACCACATTGTAGTGCACAGAACAAGAGACAGAATGAATCCACACAAGTACATATAAGTCCTTTCTAAGTCAAGCAGCTAAGGCAATTTATGCTAACTGAATATTTGTTCTCAAATCTTGCCGCATAAATAATTCATTTCATAAGACAGTCTTTTTATGTTTCTTAAATGGTGCATTTACAGGTTATTTAAGTTTGTATTGTCCACTCTTATGTGATCTAGCTGTTGCTTCTTTTTGTGGCATAGTAGAAGTTGTAGCTGAACTTGACATTTACTCAGCTTAATTTTTATTTTTAAATTTTTTTTCTGAAATAGTTGGTGCTTAAATATACTTTAAAATATCCTAAAATCTACAGCATAATTCAAGAAAATTTTGTGAAATGGGAGAAGACCAGTGTATGAAAGGTGATAATTAAAATCCTGCTTCATAGGACATTAGTAGTGTGAGGTTAAGTGCAAGAGATTTATTCAACTTAACTTTTTTTCCTTTTAAGCATTCATAGATCATAGTGCATGGGGAGGGTGTGCATGTAGTAAGAAATTTGCAATGAAATTTCTAACTTTCTTCTATTGTATTTCAATTATTCTTTATTTTTATGCTGGTGAGATTCTGAAGGCATGTTTCACAAGGCATGCAGGTGACAGAATTGAATTTTTGCATCCTGTTTTGCTATTACTGATGTATCAGTATTACTCAATCTTGCCTCTCCTGCTTGGTTATATCACAGAGACTTTGGATAAATGTTAGTAAGTCTTGATCCAGGTTTCCATGAAACCAAGTTCTTACTCTGTGTTGAGAAAGTGCATTCATTGCATAGATTGAATGAAAGATTAGAGCAGAATTGTTTGATTGGCAGCGGTAATACTCAGTGGCATGCTTTGCACCTTGTTCTTTTTGTTGAAAAAAAGTTAATTTTGAGTTGTGCTAATGAAAAGTCTCCTTTAAAACTCACCTCATTAATATTGTTTTTGTTAGCCATTAGCTCCTACAAGTGCTTTAACTAAAGTCCTGATTGTTTAATTTTTTTTCATTTACTTCTGTTGCTGCTGCTTTACTTGTGAGGACTTGTGCTGTTCTCTGAAGTGTACTGTGGAGGAGATATCTTAAGTGACATGTGAGATACTTCATCTCGTAATACTAGATTTTATTCTCTCTGCTTTCTTCTTCCAGCCAAATAGGGGAAAACAGTGAAATCTCTGCTTTGAGATGTGTAAGCATCAGTGGTTGTGGTATTTGATAAGGCTTTTTGGTGGCTTTTGCTTTCTGCTGTTATCTTGTTGAATGTCAGCAGGCTTTCCTGGTTAGCACTGCTCAGGTTTTGGTCACTTCTGCAATGCTTGGCCTATAGGAAGGAATAAATTGTCAGCCTTGGGATTTCTTGAATGTATTGTGTGAGTTTATAGGATCAGTGCAGTATCATGGTTGTAAGGATCATTGCATCTTTTGAGGAAAAAAATTTCTTAGTGTTTGCTAGTAACCTCAACTTCTTTCTTCTAGTTTCATTAGTCTGTTTCAAGCAAACCAAACTTTCATTTTGTTTGCAATAGCTCTCAACTAAAATTCTGGTCTTGCTGCTCACATTGCTTACCAGAGTGTGTTTGTGAGGTAGAATCCACTGTCATTGTAGCATGAGAGTGTACAGAGCCAGTCTCTTCCTTGGGGCACTCAGTAGATATTGTTTAAAATTCCATTTGCTGTCTTCCCACTCCTAGAGTTTTTCCAGGCTTGACAAGGAGTCTGTCCTCACCAAATTCAACATTGGTGTCTCTTGACTGTTTTAAAGATGCTAATAACTTTTCTGGATAATGTGCCATCTTCATACTTGACCAATTTATTAATAAGCCAGTTTATTAATGCCTTGTTTCTGGTCACGGAACCACATACTCTGTAATGTGTGCTGCAAACCTTTATATATAGAATTAATTTACACTGATGTCTCCTGTGCTGTGCACTGTACTGAGTTTGATCTAAAAATGGAATGGCTTTGGAGGTGACTGAATCTCAAACTTGTGCAAGGGGTGCCATCATGGGAATCTTGCTGGAAATAATACTGATTTGCTTCACTTGGGAAGTGCAACTCTGTCTGCATTTCCTGGCAGTAGCTTCTTTCATGTTGCATAATGTTCCATAATGGTATGTAACCTGCATTTTAGTGCTTGTAATTTTAATCTGCATTCAAGGTTTAGCCAAGCTGCCCCAAGAGATTATGCTAATCTAAAGCTCCTACATCTGAATTTCCTAGTTTGTTTTTTATCAGTTGTGTCATGGAAGTTGATGTGTAAAATGCCACAAATATGCTTTTCCTTAGTGTTTAAGAGAAAGTAAGATTTTGTGTTAAGATAGATTTTTACACAAAACAAGTGTGTTGCTGTGTATTGTACTGATGGAGATGTACAGTAGGAAAGACAGGCTGGAAAAGATGTGAAATAAGTAGCATTTGAGGTTTGCTTTGAAGAGGACATAAACAAATACGTCGATAACTTAAGAGGAAAGGTCAATGAAGAAGAAAGAGTAAGAAAAGTGGAGGGTGAAGAATCAGAAAAAATGTCTGAGCCAGGATGATTTGTGATACTTTTTGGTAGCTATAATTAAAAAAAAATTAAACAATACACTTGGGAAAAAGCAGATTATCATGCTTACAAACCTTGAGATCATTCTCCTTTAAGCTGCTCTTGGAAACGAACTTTCCAGGTGGTTAATACACAACTGTATGCTTCAAATGAGATCAGAAACTGAATCTAATTAAAGAACATTGCAGCCAACAGCATTCTGAAACTGAGAGATTATTTTTATATATTTGGCATAGGATTGTTGGGCTTTTTCCAGACTTGCTGTCTTTTGTTTGTAGTACAAGGTGTTGGCTTTCATCCAGTTTGAAACAGAGGGGTCCAAGTTTAATGGCTACTGAAGTCAGCAAAATACTTGTACTAGTGTTAACAGAAGCTTAGTACTGTGTAAACGCTGACTTTCTGCTTTTTTGTAGTTTTGACATTTAATTCCCTCTGCGGGATATTGCTGCTTTAAGGTGGAATAAGGGATGCTGCAAGAGGGTGGTGATACCTAGTAGTATTTAATAGTGGACTTGAAGCTGTATTTAATTGGTATTGTTAAATATTTTATGTATCTGCGTAGTCCTGTGCAGTGACAATCTGAGGAATAAAGACTGTGGATATTGCATGACTCTCAGTTTTTCTTAAAAGTAATCTGGCTTCTTCCATTTGGTGCAGCAGTACTGCAGAGCAGAACAAACTTCTCACACTGTGATTCCTTGTGGTCTTACTGCGTGTGAGGGCTGGTTATGAATCCATGTGCATGTGTATTGTACATGTGCCACCCCCTTCACCCCTGAGTTGTGTAGGTATTTCTGGTTAGGACACTGCATAGTTTGAAAGCAGGACGACTCAGATGATTCTCGAATTTCCAGGTGTCTGTTTATTTTTCCAATCAACTCTCAAAAACCTTTGGTCAAGCAGTTGGGTAGCTGTCTTCTCAAGCTTAAGCTGTCTGGATCTTAGAATAAAATTAAAATTTCTTGTGGTTCTTTTGTCTTGTTTCTTTTTTTCCCAATACATACTTTGTTTTTCCTTTTTTATTTGTGTGAATGACAGTTGTAAAAATGCAGAAACTAGCACTGAAAACATGTATTGCAAGCAGGAGCTTGGAATTCAGCAGAATTACTTGCGTGATTTTAGATGCTTTTTAAATTTTATTTTATCTAGTGCAAATGTTCTCTGCAGTCAAGAAAGCACAGTTTCTATTATAATTATTTATTCCATATTTTACATGGAATATGAGAAGTTGCCTTCAGTGTAAAAACCCAAGAACAGAGTGCTTAACTTCTTTTACATTGGAGTCTTCTGATAAGCTGCTTTTTTCTGCATTTTGTATTTTAAGTGTCAAATATGGCAGTTTATTAGAAGACTTTGCCTTTAGAGAAAATATAATATTTTATGTGGAATATCCACCATTTCTGTGTTAATTGAAATGCTCCTTACTAGAGTTAAGTGTCATTTCTCAGAAAAAATAGATCAGGTAAGAACCAACATCTACTTTTTCTGGAGGACTGAGCTGTTTAAATTCCTTCAGGTTGACAATTTCTCTTCTCTTTGGAAATGTTGTAAAAAGTTTGTAGAATCTCTTCACTGCAAGGCACCAATAATTTCTACATCAGAATTTGCTCTGTCAGTATAGATTTCCCCTAAAATTATAATGGCCCCTTTTTGCTTTGCTGTCATATTTCTTATTATAGATAGAGTTGTTTTCTGTTCTCCTAAGTAATGCATGGAAATGTTATTCAATAATGATGCAGGTTTTGTAAGTGATGTGTAACAAAAGAACAAAAGAAAAGTTGGCATTAAAACTCATTCTGGGGAGACAAACTTAACAGAAATGTTAAGGTAAAAGAAATAAAGGGGAAAAGCAAGAATTTTTAGAAGAGTTCTTGTTTTATGGAAAATCTTGTACAACTGAAATGTGTTGAAATTTTAAATTAGAGAGATTATTTTGAAGGGCTTAGAAAGAAGCTAACCCAGAGAAGTCAAGAGAGATGGACCATAGTGGTTGGAGTGTGAAAATGTCTTGAAACATTGAAGTGTTGGCCTTCTCCATTGAAAGTGTTCACTTTCTGTTTGCCTGAAGGAGGGAAACTGTGTAGTTTTGTAGTTTCTCTTTGTAGTTTCTGACTACTGTGGTATCTTAGGTTAGTAAAGAGAGGACTGAAATGTTGAACACAGTTGATTTCGCTAACATCATGCATCTTGACTGTTCTTGTGAAAGAATTTTAGAAACACGTGGTTAAGCCTCTAATAAACGTACAGAGGTTAAGCTGGTAAGAGACAGAGGTTCTTTGAACATAATAACTGGGAAAACTAGTTTGCATACTAGAGTTTACTTGCCAGAAGTGTCTTAAAGCATTTAGGTCATTCTTTTACTGTGCGTGGGTTTGGGGTTGTGGGTTTTGGTGGGGCTTTTTAACATTAGCAATTATCAGCGAGAGCTAAAAGAAATCAGATACATTAAATTTATTTGTATTAACAAAGCAAAGCACTAAGGGCAGACAGGAGTTGATTCAATTTTGCTAACAACAAAAATCGCATTTCTTTGAATATCAAACCCCTCATTTCTAAGTTAATGTTTACAAGTCTGTTGCTTTTGTTAATCAGCTCTAGAAAACTGATTGCCCTTCCTGCTGTTCAGTCTCAGTTGCTAGCTTCATACATATGTGAATTCTTATTATTTGTAAACTCATGTATGTATTTTCATTATAATTTGCATTTATTGCAAATGCAAGTGCTTTCTAAGTCCTTGTTCTGCTTATGTTTTTAGGCTTTAAAGTATCAAATTATTATTTGCTTCTTACTCAGTCTGGATGTGATTGTGGGGTAGAATAAGTTGTTTGGTGCTCTTGACATCCTGAACTGCCTCTAGAGGGTTTGTCCATTGGAAGGTATATAGTGCGTCCTCAAATTCAAATCCCTTGTCACATCAAACTGTGCCTTACAGTGCTTCTCCTTCAGTGAATATTTGTGATTATTTCTCCAGATATCAGCTAGGCTCATATTGTTTTCTTAACCTGCATCAAGCAGAATTGTTCCAGATAGTTGTGCTTTATCATTACTTTGGTACTCATTCAACATTACCTTTGGTTTTGCAGCTAAATATATTCTTGCAATAAGTAATACTTTCTGTTTTACTTATATCTACTACTGGTGTACATTTTTGTAAGTCATCGAATTTTATGCAGTTTATACTCATTATAAATCTAGTATTCCCATTTTTGGTTTATTCCCAGAATGATTTGCCATTCTTCAAAGTCCTAACTCCCTAGGTGAGACCATCTCTTTAATGTTTACATACTCTTTCTTTGAAAATTCCAGTTGATTTGCCAATATAAAGATTGAGCACTAGTGGGAGTGGTACCATTCATCCAGCATAATAGGCTTTCTTATATAAAGAAATTACAATGTACGATGTTATTCCAGCTGTGACAATATTGAATACATTTTTAAATGTTATTTTTCAATAGAGGCAACACAACTGTAAATCTGACTACAGCTATCTGCTCATTTCTCCAACTAATTTCTGAAGGATTTTCACTGCTGAAGTTTAAATGTGCATTATTTCTATTGAAGGCAGTGCAGTTAGCAGTAGAAATGGATCCTGTCCCAGGCATGGCATAGCTTCCTGTGTTCTGTGCAGTGGGCTGGGCTCAGTCCTTCATGTACAGTTCTGTCAGGTAATGTTATCCATTATTAATTTGGATTGACTTGTTGGTGTCAAGCTAATACGTATTTGTTTAAAGCAGGTTTTGAGTGAAATGGAGGAAAAGTAAAATCACTTTGGAGTTTTCAAGACATGTTTTTTTCTAAGCATAACAGAGGAATGCTGTGATCTGGGAGGTTGAACCCAAATGCAACTACTACCACCAACACTATTGGTTTTATAGAACTGGCACTTCCATTTAGATGCAGGTGTTTGACAGATCCTCAATGAGTCTGTTAACTCTTTCTTTGGAAGACATCAGTTTGGGGTCAGGATTGTTTGTGATTCTGGCGTGGTATTTTTTGGGGTCTGTTAGTTTTGAATTACCACCATTTTTTTTAATATTTCCAGTACAGGAAAAGAAACTAGTTCAAGAAATGGAATTACAAAATTGAAATAGCTTTGCTGTCTACCCAAAGGGGATTATTGTCTTCCTTGACTGTAGCTGTCTCGAGTGATATAACCCTTTTTCTGGTTATTTGGTCCTCAAAATGGGAAATCTTTGGCAAATCTGTAGTGAATACTGTGTTACAAAGATGTGTATCAATGAATGGATGTTTCTTAAAACTGCTATCTGTGAATGTCTTTTTGTGTGTGACTTTTTTAACCCAGGTTTGTTCCACGCTGTTATATTATGAGAAGATTAGGCTATAATGTGAGTGAGACAGGTTGCCCCACTGTGTAGTACATAAAATGGGGAGCACCAGAATACTGGGAAGTGTAGCAAGACTCATTTAGAAAATAGAACAGATTTTAAATAAAGTTCAGTTTTAGGTAAAAGGTCAGGCTCTTGTTCGCTTTTTTATTTGTAGCTGTTCATCCGTGTACAGTACTGTGCATAATGTATGTGTAAGTTAATCTCATTTTTTAATCTACTATAACTGCCCTTTTGATTCTTGAAAATCCCTTGGGGTATTTTGCATTCCAATATCGATCCCTGTCTGTCTGACTGCTTCGGCTGGGTAATCATTTTTCTTGTTTATCCTTAATCCTTTTAATATTTCCTTCCTGCCACTGTATAACAGTACAGTATGCCTATTGTTTGGTATAGTCATCTCAATGATGACTGTAAGACTGTACAATAAAAGTGACTGTGTTTTAGCCTGGATTTCACAAAAATAGTTTACAGTGAAACAAAAATGCAAGGCTGAACACATGCCTTCAAAGTACGTGTGCCAACTGTAGTGCATTGCTTTGATTAGTCATACAAGATGTTCATCTTCATAAACCATATCCTATTCTGAACTGCTCAGAAAAATGAAATATTAAGCTTGCCATTTCAAAGTGCTTCTTATTCTGTGTTCTTTGTAGGGACCTAACAGAAAAAGAATGATTCCCTCCATCTCTGTGTATATCTATAAGCATATGTATTAAAAATTTGACTTTAAAGAATCAACTGTAGAACCATTTAAATATCTCAATGGAAACATTTGGACCTGAGAAATACCAATTTCTCTTCAGCCATCTCCTTCAATAAAACATTCTGCCCTTGTTTCTATGGTGACTGAGTAACAGCATCACATGAAGTTTTGACAAAATGATAAAAATTCCTCCCTGAAATGGTTTCCTGAGAAGCATGGATCTGTTCCGTTTCACCTGAAGAATGAGAAGACCCACCCATCCCTGTCAGGGCTTTTCTTCTCTGTTTCTCCCACACCAGATTATACCCTAACATCCTTTCACTGTTGTAAGCAATGTTTTAACTGCTCTGCTTTTCTCATTAAATAAACTTGGCATGTACTTTCTCTGCGTGTCAAAGCAGAGCATGCAAACATAATGAAGGAAAAGAATTTGATACAGAGGTGAAAGCAAAGTGTTTAATTTTTCTTAAGGAACTATTTTTATTTCCATGCTGCTTTGGTATTAACAAAGATGAGGAGGGCTGGGGGGTGGTTTGGCTTGGTTGTTTCTTGTTACAGCTGATCTACTTTAACAAAAGAAATGGAAAATGCCTGAGATCTAGACTTCTTATATTCAGTGACTGTCTTAAGGAAAACATATCTGACTAGTACCCAGTTTGAGTATTGCATAAAGCTTTCAGGAAGGTAAAGAAGCTGCCTTCTCTCAAAAAAAGCATTGGTTGCAACATAAGGCTTCAGTAACTTGCTATTTTACCTCCACTTTCTCCTAATAACTTTTTACAGTCATGGGAAGTATAATTTTAAAAATACATTGTAGTTTTTAATATGGAAAAACTTTGTGACAAAGTTCTGGGTTTATGGTTGTGGCTTTATGATAGACACTTTCTAGAGCTAATGGAAAGAAAAAAACCCAAACCATATCTTGGTTTCTTGTTATTATTGTATTCTTTGAAAGTTGTTCTCCTCCTCATGCACTTTATAACAAGTATGCTGTGGTTGCAATGAAAACTCAGTTTGAATGTTAAGCCTCAGCTTCTGAGATGCTCAACTTCCCTGTGCACTTCTGAGATGAAAGTGAGAAATTTTTTCGAGACATCCTAACTTTTTAAGTGAATGATCCCTGTTTTAATAATAAAGCACACTGTGCATTGATCTTATTTAACTATTATTTTCAGTTATACATTGTAACTTAGGTTATACTTAATTATTTTAGAGGGTACTCTCTCATGTGCTCAATAACAGCAAGTTCTTCTTGCAGGCTCTTAACAAAAATTAAGCCTGAACCTTCAGACCTACAGAAAGTAAAGTTTGTTTTGAAATGAAAAACTTCTGCCAGTAGTAATTTGTATCTAGAAATAACCCTGTCGTTGGTAAACTGAAGAACTTTATTTGAAATTATCTCTAGAACTGCCTTTTAGAGTAGTTACTAAGTTTGTTTCCAAGGCTAGAAGCCTTATCTGGAATTCATCAAAATGTTAGTTTTCCCGTCTGAATTGTGTTCAGTTTATTAAGAATGTTGTATTTCTAGCTACATTTCTGAATTTCTTAAGAAAATTGTCTGTCTCAGAATAGATAGTTTGCAAAAGCTTGATTGATCCAGACTCTTCCTTTATCTCTGTAGAGATTCTTTGTTGGCTCAGGCTGCTGAGATGTCAGGGATACCAGAACACTGGTGGTGTTTGATGAAAGGCTATAAAGAGAATGTGTCTCACATCAGAAACCTCATCAGAAAACCAACCAATATTTTCTGTTCTTTGTGTTGCTATTTCAAATGCTGCTTTTTTGAACATAAAGGCAGCACTTGCAGCCAACTATGTTTTTCTTAGTGAGTTGTAGGTTATCAGTTCAAACTTTTATCAGAATGCATTCCTGAAAAGTGATTGTTCTCTTTATTAATGGTTGGAGTATTTTTTCAAAGGACGTATTGAAATGAGATTGACTTTTTAGCTATAGCAATTTTACTGTCTCCACAGGCAGTTAGGGTTGTGTGAAATTCTTCTTGCGGAGGAATTTGCACTATGGGTGAGAACAATGTGACACATGTATCTTGTGCAATCTGTTTAAGATGCCCTATTATTCAGGAATATGTATATATTTGCTGTACTAATTTGTTTCATAGTAAGTCATATATATAATCCCATGTATAGTTCTCCCTTTCCTCAAAAGCCTAATATTTTAGGTTCACCACAGTGCTTTGAAAAATTAAGTTCTCCTCTTTCTGGACATGCATTATATTTATTTCTTTGTATTCTATTTATTATCAAAATGGAGTTTAAGTCCTGATGCATTGTTTGACTGTGAAGATGTTGGTCAGGATGAACCTGATCTGTGTAGTAGGCAGTAGCTTAAAACATCCAGGGGACAGGTTGGTGCTTTGTAGGGTCTGTGTCTATTTGACAGAGAGGCGGTAGGCTCTTGGGAATCTACTTTGGTCTGCTGAGAAGCTGCTTTGCAACGGTCTGTCTGGCATGTAAAAGGGGCAAAGTAGCAGAAATAGCACTGCTGAGTGATTTCACAGGGTTTTCTTGTGGAATACAGCTTGGCATTACCCTGCTAGCTGTCTTTTTAGGCTGTTGGTGTATTTTTAATTATTTTGTTCTTAGACGGGTTTTTTTAATGTTCCTTTTGTAAGGGGTAGAAGTGTTGGTTAATAAAGGAAAAAAGAGCTATTAAACAGTTCTTGTTTGATGAAATCTTAAATAGCTGTATATATTGGAATTAAATCAGGATTTCTGCTAAAGCAGTGACATTTATGGCTGTATTAATGTTTATAATTTATTTTGAGAACAGATGCCTTTTGAGAACAGATGCATTTCGATGGCTTCCTCGATGAAGTAATGAAAAGGTAGAACTAGTTTAGTGTAATGGATCTCTGTGGATAGAGAAGATTTTGTCATTTGCTGAGATAACAAGAAGAAAAACCTTGAAACTTTTCTTAATGGTTGCTTAGAAATAATGTGTTTTATCCAAATTTGGTGTCAAAATGAGGAGCCCACATCAGCTTTTACTGAAATGCAGTAAAACTGAACTCCCATCTTCTTCCATTGCAGTGAATTCTGGACTTGGAGAGCAGTTACACTAGCATGATGCTAGCTGATTAAAACTTTTTTAACTAACAAGTAGTAATGCTACACCTGGAGCTGCTGCTTTTTCATGTTTTAGATAAAGATGATGTTCAAAGAAACACTTTATATACTGCTGATCACACATCATTTTAGTCAGTAGCTGCTTTCCATAAAGAAAAACAACATCTAAATCAAGAAACAAATTGTGACATAGTCTGCAAAAATTTTCTTGACCTGCTTTTGACTCTGCTAGGGGGCTAGAGTTTGGGAAGCTGAAAGATAATTGTTGGTTGATCCAGCTTGGGTGAATATGTTTGACTTTCCTGTTGCTCAGTTGCATTTGTGTATTGGGAGAGGAATGTTTCAACATGTACATAGTTTGAGATGTAATTTGGAAGCACAATATTTACATGAGTATTAATAGAAGTTACTAGTAGGGTTTTGTCTGTTTATTTTTTGGGACTCTGAAGTACAAAAGTAATAGGGATGCTGGATTAAGAAGAAAACCTTTGGTTTATAAATACCTACTGGTGTTATATTACCTGGTATTAAAACATAAACATGTCTTTTGTGAGGTGGTGGTTATGTTTAAATCATTTTCTCTGAAAATGGTGCTGGCTTTATATAAGAGTCCTGTCACATCTGTAACATTTAACTCCGTTAAGCACAATACTCTAACGTGGAACAGACTATCAAAAATAACTGCAAAACACTGAGTGAATATTTAATACAAAAATACTTGTCATGGTTCTCTATTTTAAATTTCTCTCTTCTATTGCTTGTGATGCTTCTTACGTGTTGATAGTGACACATCCTTGTTTTCATATCATTGCTAGGTGATCTTACTAACTCCAGCAGCAGGCTTTGCATTGGTCTTCAAAAATGATACATCTAGAGTTCTGAATAGTCTGAATTCAAACAGTTTCATGTGCATTTCTGAAAAACCTTGCCTTTTGGAAAGTTAGCCAAATTGGTCAAAAATAGTTTTTAATGTATTTGACCAATTGCATTGCTCAAATTTTATTTCTATTGAATTATATGAGCAGTCCTTAAGGATTTATATAGACACGTGTATGTGTGTAAATGCAGTCAAGTGAAAAAGAGCAGGTCAACTTTTTAAAATACTTATAATCCAAAGTTTTCATGGGAGAGATTGCATGAGGATGGGATTATCTATTAGTCATGGAAATTGGATGGTCACTGGATGCATAATGCTAGGGCACATAAAGTAATGAACATTGGGAATTTAAGGATCATCAAGAGTACAAGTGGTCTATCAAGAGCTTATCATGAGTATGTACTTTAAGGGCTGCTACTGCAACAGTTCTATCACTTCTCTGTCCATGTTGAGCAAACATGTAGTGGAAAATGAAAATAATTTTAAAAGCTTGAGTGTCAAGCCTTTTATTACATATATAAACTAAAGGCTATCAATATAATACTGAGACTAGTGTGTTATGTGTGATTTATACAGCTCTCTGCAGTGAGCCTCTCTAACCACTAATGTTCTGTCTGAACAATGTGTTTAATAAAGCAGATAAGAACCTAAACATAAGGGTAGGTTTGAAAAAAAAAATTAGTCTTAAAAATGTTATTTAAAGTTCTAGGCAAAATACATATCTAGTCAAGGCTGTTTTAAAGATAGATGAAAATAGTAGGATTTCTAACTGTAAGAAAAGAGCTATAATGCTATCTAGTAGCACATTTAGGTTAGTAATCTTTGATGGTAAGAAAAAACATAAAGTACTTGTACATGAAGGAATCATAGAATGTCCTGAGTTAGAAGGGATGCATAATGACCATCAACAAACCTCATCATTACCATAGTCAAGCCTCTTATCTCTTAGTATTCAAGCTGCTGAGGTATGTAGGAACACCACTTCTAATGTGAACATTGGGAGTGTGTACAGGAAAAATCCTCTTCTGCCAAAGTGTTCAAATTTGTTAGCTGTTGAACTTTCAACTTGTTTTTTGAATATGTGAGAGCTCAGTTCAGGTTAATAAATCAAGCATTTAAATCAGTCCATAATGGAAGGTCTTAGGAAACGGAAGGATAGGTGTGAACATCAGGGCTGACATAATATGACAAGTTGTTTCTTAACATCCTGGCCAAATGTAAGTTCACAGCTCTACTTGAGCCTGTGTGGGTTCAACCATCACTCACATCACACAAATTTGAAATTTTGTAAAATATTTCATAAGACACCTAGCATCTTGCAAATAACTATTGTTTTTAAAGGATATTTGGTAATAGTTGCTAAGCAGTTCAGCAACAACTGTTTCCTTTTTTTTTTGTTGCTTTGGGTGCAGGGAGAAGAGAGGGACCTTTTATCTGAGTTTATCTTCACAACTTCAGTGTTTTACTGACACGTATGGCATGATGATTTTTCTCTCCCTTTCAGAAGAGAAACCTGATTGCTCCAAGGCTCGCTGTGAGGTCCAGTTTTCTCCTCGATGTCCAGAAGATTCCATCTTGATTGAAGGCTATGCACCTCCTGGTGAATGCTGCCCACTCCCAAGCCGTTGTGTGTGTAATCCTGCAGGCTGCTTGAGGAAGGTTTGCCAACCTGGCTATTTGAATATATTGGTTTCTAAGGCATCAGGAAAGCCAGGGGAATGCTGTGATCTCTATGAATGCAAGCCAGGTAAAAGTAGATACAATGTCTTTCCCATTTTTCAATTTTTTCTGTCTGACAAGCAAAATAATCTATATAATTGCATCCAGTAAAGCCCATAGAGCTTCTAAATTCTTCTGCTTATTCTTGAATGTTACTTAATATATGTGGGCAATACCCATTAAAATAACAAAGGATAAAAATGTTATTGTAAATTTTACTTTCTTTTTTCTTTAGACATTAATTTAAACTGAGTAGCCAGGGGAAAGTAACCTAGTGAGAACATTGCATTTTTGTGAATGCCACTAGTGCAAGTGACATGCTTTATATATTGGTTAGATTATACATAGGTTTTTCGTAGTAGGAATACATTGTGTATGAACAGGGAATTAGGATTTCTGTTTCAAGCTCTTTCTAGATTATCAAGTGTTGGCCCTTAAAAACTGCAGAGCAGAAGGATTATGCGGACATACTAAAAAAGGGTACAACATTTTCAGCATTTATTCATCTTCCATTTCATGAGAACACAAATCACCCTTTCTTGTGATTTCTTATTCCAAGTGAAGTGGAAGATGTAATTCACTCTTTGATCCAGGCTTTGGTAAAATAAATAGTCAAAACAGAGGACTGAAAGCAAGCATATAAAATGGTATAATCCAAAACATTATATGCAAACAGTCCTATAATTCAAGTGTGCTTAAACAGTGCCTTTCCTATGCTTGTTTAACATTTTCTTAAATCTTCCACAGAAGAACATTGTACAGTCTTTGTATTGTCTAGCGCTTCTCTTTGTGTTTTTTTCCCTAATATTCAGTGCAAATCTGTGTGGAAATTTAAACAAACTTTTTTTTACCCTGTCCTGAGTAGTTGGTGAACAAATTTTTGCTGTAATTTTTTGCGCTGGAACATTTTGTCAACCATGGGCTTCTTTCGTCTAGAAGTAGCTGTAATTTCTTGTGACATGGTCTTTCTTGACTCTTCCCTGGTTATATTTCTTTTCTAGAAGTTTTTTTTCAGTTAATCCACATTTAAACATGCGGTATCCAAAAGCAGACTAAGATTTTGGGAGACTCTTCATCAGCACTAAATACTTTAGAATAATTGCCTTCAGTTTCTCATGCAAAACTTTAAATAATATTGTAACTGTTTTACAAGAGGTAAACCAGTTTCTAGTTGGTGAACTGCTGTGATGCCAGGATCTTTCTGTAGTATGAGTGCTGCTGAACTACTCATATATTTGTACATGTTAATTCCTCCTGTATACTTCAATTATGCCTTTACTGAATTTTGTCTTGCTGACTTTGGATTATTTATCTTTTTCAGAAGAAATTTTAGCTTTTATCATGTCCTCCCAAATACTATTTGAATTCCCATCTTGTAGTTGGCAAATAAGTCTGTCCAGACTTGCCTATGGCAATTACTTCTTGAAAGCTGTTTTTAACTTGCTAGTTTTACAGAATCTTCAAATTGAATATTATTCTCTATCACATTAGTGAATTTATGTAACTGTCTGTATTGTTTTCTGAAGAGGTTTGCATTTTTTGCTGTAGGGAGTTGTAAGAGGTGAAGGTGCATGGAACTGGAAAAATGAAGGTGTGTGTTAGGAGGGTAGAAGAGCAGAGGCTTTGAAGAGATTGGGGAAGGAAAGAAACTTAACAGGATTTAAGGGAAGTATAGAGCTTTGCAAATGGGGCTTAGAAATTGAGAGACCTGGTAGTAAACCCTGCATCTCTGGAGTTTGTCTTGCTATCCTGAAGAATTGTAGGCAAGAAGAGTTAGAGAGGAGCTGAGCTGTATGAATTGTTACTGAAATGCCATATTGCTAGAAAAATATGGGTAATGAACAGAGTAAGGCCTGGGAGGTTGGTGTTCATGCAGAGACTCTTGTGGGGCTGCTGTCATCAGTTTTACTGAATGTGTCAGCAACTATATGGAGTTCACATGTTGAACAGAGAAAAATATGTTTCCATTATTTGCCACAGACCTAAAAACTTTAGTTCTGTGAGTAATGCTTCCAGAATACTCTTCCTGCACCTCCATGTCTGTATAACCAGCCTCAATAGGGGTTTTGCACCAGCAAGGGCTTTCTGGTGGAAATAAATCTGGGAGGACTACTTCCTATGACAGCAATGCTGCTGTATGCCAAGATAAAGGTCTTGTGCAATTAAAGCATAAGTTGTGTTTATTTCTGTTCTTTAAAAAAATATCACTGCTCTCTAGTTAACTCTGGCATTTGAGTTGGGAACCTTCTGCTGAGAACTGCGTATGTGCAAGTGCTGTGATTGGCAATGGAGTTAGTGAAAGGAAAATAAAGTGTTTCCTCAACAGTAAATATTAGAATAAAAATTAGATTATTCATTTTGAGATCCACTTCCTCTTCTGCCCCTTTTACTTTAGGAATACAATTGAAGGCATTGGTGTTCAGTTAAAATGAATACTGAAGAAACTTCGTAGCTTAGTCATACATGTCTATTAACCTCCAGATTAATTTGCTTTAAATGTTCTTACCTGTTGCTTCACCAAGTATCTCATCACAGTTGTAGCACCACCTGAGAACAAGTGTGTCATGCTCATTGTTTTACTGTGGTTACAAAGCTCAGAGATGAGATAACCCTGGTTTGGGTTAATAAGACACCTCTTTTATTCCTACAAGATGTGTCTAACTGTCCATTCACAAGTAGGGAATTTAGTCAATGTGCATTGAATTTAGTTTTAAGCTGGGGATTACATTTCTCAAAACGTGTTTTCAATTTTTTTTTTTCCTTAAAGATAGTTTGAATGAGCAATCTCAAATGGAACTGCATAACGTGTTTACAGCAAAAATAAAAATAACCCAAAACAAGATTTGTGGGAGTGTATGTGCTATGAACATGAACTATGAACAAGGACATTTTTAAATTCATGTTTGTTTATAAAAACATGATTGAGTTAAGATCTAAATTAAAACTTCAGTATTTTGCTGAAGTGTTGATAGGAACTCTAGCTGTCACTTCTGAATAAAACAAGGTAAATAGTTTACTTAGGCAGTTGTCCAACAGATGTTTGTTGTACCTTTTTTGATAACTTTTGTTGTTGCATATGGTGCAATGGAGAGTGACATCTTTTAGTTTCTGACATCTTTGGGAAAGCATTGGGAAATGTCTGTCATGATAGACATAACCTGTGTTGAAAAGACTACTCATCTGTCATTTTTTCAGAAGTCTTTTTAGCAGAGCTTTCGTTCACTCATCTCCAGCATGGCCTGAAAATTACTCTTTTTTTCCTCTACGAAATACTGGTTTAAACACAATTGTAAAGAAAATGTTATTGTTTGCTTTACTTCTTTGGGGAATTCTGTGCAGTCAGGGTTGATGGAAAGTCCGCAACCAGCAGCATAATTTAGTAGGTAGTGTGTAATGACGCACAGGGAAGGAGCTTGTGCTCCACCCTGATCCAGCTTCAGCACTGAAAATCAGATCTGGAGCTTATACAACCTTGCACTAAGGACAAGGGTCAGCAAAATCAAGTGTTTATACAGAGCTTAGAGAAATAGAATTCTATAATATTTTTCTTTTGGCCTCTGTTACTTACAGGATAGTACTTACATTGTTTTATTGGATGATTTGTTGAAAGCTTATGTTGACAGAACTTGAGATAGGAGTGGGAAATGATTGGACAAAAAGAGTGAGGAAGAATTACAGATACCTTTCTAATGAAGCTGGAGAAATGGCTTTTAAGTTGGCAGTGAAGTTGAGGGAGAGGAAAAAAATCAGCAAATGTGGAGATCCATGTTGGGAAATACTTGGGATAGGGCATTTTAGAAAGTGGTTCAGGCAGTGATATAGCGCTGCATTGAGGATCCAGAAATGCTGTGGTTGTATGTAATATGTACTGATTTTCATGGAATGTAAAAAGGATAAAGCCTTGTCATGGGGAGATACTTCCTTTCTACTTCTCCCACGGCAGACAATGTGACTGCCATTTTCGTGTGTGGTGGTGTTGTGTTGCGCTGTTCATGAGGAACCAGTTAAAATGCATCGGAACTGAAAGCAGAGGATGACGTGTGATGCTTCCATGCTGTAAAAGCAGACTGTGTATCCTTGTACTGAACCCTCAGAAATTTGCAACTTTTGAAGCCTTAGCCTGTGCTGACACACTGTTTCATCAGAAATGCAAATACTGACTTGCTCCTTCACCATTAGATGCGTAGGTATTTATTTAGATCTTGCCCTAAACTGTACATTGTATTAGTTGAAGAGCCAGCCATTTTATTAGTTGAAATATGTCAGGGTGGAACATAACACACTTAGTATACTTTGATAACTTACTCTACTAGAAAGTTTTATTCACCCAGTTTCATTAGTAGTTTCAAAACCTTTGGTTTTGTAGTCTACAAGGGAGGTAGCAAATGACTACAGATATGTCAGGATCTGCAACCATGGCAGGGTTTCTGCTACATTCTTTTAGGAAACTAGTAACTCTCAGATGCTTCTATATACAAATTCAGTGTATGTGAAAATTCTTGAAGACTTGTAAGCAAAGGTTGATTGGGTGGATCTTCACTGATAGAAAATTGGAACTCATATTTATGAGTTCTTGAAGACACAGATTTGTCAAACTGTATTTAAAGCGTAAAGTTTCTATGAGAGACAAAAAAAGAGTTTAGAATAAGATATATAATAACAGCTGTTATTATATATAACAATAAACTGTTCATGAAATGTACACATATTAATTATTGCAGTCACAATAGGATGTGAAAAGAAAACTAAACAGTCAGTGGCAAATATTTGCAGTCTTATTTTTCAGGACAGTAGTGCAGCTAATCTGGGAGATACCTTTTAAAGAAATGAAGAATCCAATTACAGGCTGTTCTGTAACTTCAGGATATTTTCAGCTAATCTATAAGTTTCTGTCAATACTTTTTCTAGTTTGATAAACCTGTTTAAATCTGAAAGAAAGTAGGAACTTTTTTTTCCTTTTCCAAATATTTTTCATTTCTTATCTGTCTTCATCTCTCTCCTGTGAGGCAGCTGTGAGAGATGGGACTGTTCCACCTGGAGAAGAGAAAGCTCAGGGAAGATCTTGTCAATACACCTGAAGGAGGGGGTGTAAAAGCAGAGCCAGGCTCTTTTCATTGGTGCCTAGTGATAGGACCAGAGAGGCAAGAGGCCCAAATAGAAACACAGGAGGTTCACTTTGAACATCAGGAAGCACTTTTTCACAATAAGGGTGGCTGGGCACCAACACAGGTTTCCTAGAGAGATAGTAGATTCTCCATCCATGGAGATATTGAAAAGCCACCTGGACATAATCCTGGGCAGCCAGATCTACAGGGCCTAGCTTGGGAGCCTCTAAGAGGTCCTGTCCTACCTTGGCTGCTTTAAGATTAATCTAATAATGTAGTGATAAGGAGAAAAAATGTATTTGAGTAGTCTTAACTTGGCATTTGTTTGTAATGTTTTTGAAGTTTGTACTTGATTAAAAAAGACATTCTGGGCTGCTTTTCATTGTTAGTGAGCCATGTACTATCACACTGTGACCACTACAATGGAGATACGAAGAGCAGATGTAATTCTGAGACTGATGTCTCATGATGACAGAATCAGTTATTGCTATGTACCACTGAGGATCAAGCTTGGAAAATGTAGGACCAGAAGAGGAAAAATGGCCCTTTGAAGGTTATGAGCACTTGCAAGAAGTGTAGGGTAGCATTGTCAAGCTGCTTTAGTAGTTCTGTAAGCTGCTGTGATAGTGTCAATATTGCAGTGAAATTTAATCAGTAATCAGGGGTATTGTGCTGCATAATTTGCAGTCTGATAATATTCTGTTCATCCTTCTTGCTCAGTCAGAAAGTAGTTCATTTCTTGGAGAGGGAATCGTGTTTTATTCTGCACTTTCTAAGTATAATTATGAAAAGGCATAGCAGATACACATTACCTGAGCTGATAGTGTTTGTTACATGGAAGACTTAGGACCAAATAAAAGCAAGATGTGTTTTAGCTTTCCTGAGTATAGCTTAGAACATTAAATATATATTTAGCCTGGTTTGGGTTTTCTTTTCTTTTGGATTTCTAGACATTTTTTGCTTTCTAAAAACTGTCGGTCAGGCTTCCTTGTTAAGTAGAATTCACTTCTTCTCACTAATGCAGAAAGATTTGTTAACTTGCATTTCACTTTTGCCATATATAAATATACAAACAAGACAACCTAATAAAATAGTCTTTAAAAATGTGCATTAAACATGCACAGATATATCTGTAGTGCATATCTCTTTTTTTTTCTATAACCCAAGTATTTTGCTGTTTAAACAGACTTTAATTAGTTAAAAATTGAACAATGAATTGTTTACTGTTTTAAAAGCTGTAGGGAATATATATTCTTCCATAACTAGGGTACTTCTATTAAATAATATTCACGGTTTTAATGATTGTGTAAGGTTGCCTGTCTAACTTCTGTAAATTTTTTTATTAGCTATTATCAGTTCAGTTGCTTCCTAAAAATTTTAAAAAGTGAATCTTAAAGAGAAAGGGAGGCTTTTTGTTATGCTACCTAGCAAGCACACATTCATTGGATAATTTTTGTGACTTAAAAGCTGATGCATAAGTGATTGCTTATGAGGAAGTAATTTGCAGAAAGCTTCTAAAGCCTGAGTAAAAGAAATGTTGTTCTTCCCTTCCTCCATAGTGTTCAGTGTGGATTGCAGCACAGTCGAATGCCCTCCTGTTCAGCAAGTTGTTTGCCCCCTGGATAGCTATGAAACACAAGTCAGGCTGACGGCTGATGGCTGCTGCACCCTGCCCACAAGGTTGGTGTCTCAATGGCTCAGTCATTTTTAACTTGTTCTCAACAATTCAAGCACTGTAAATACAGGATAATAATGTGTACTTCTGTGACAATAAATGCTGATACTAAATATGAATATAACCTACATTAAGTAGGTTATCTCAGTCTGGTGGAAATACAGAATCTTGTATTTTCAAAGCAGAAAAAATGTCTTCACGGGACAGATGCATGCAGTTGGTTTCTGCTAAAATTATTTGAGGAGTTCATGTCTCTAGATTGACTTTCAGTTAATTCAATTAATTTTGCAAGAGTTAACTTTTGAAGGTATTTGATGGTAAGGAGTTAAGTGATGGAGATGACAGAAGACATGCTAGAAAATATCTCATCTAGTTAAAGAAGAAAAAAAGTCTAATTTGTTGCATGACCACTTTAAAAAGTGAAAGATGGAACCTTCTGGAACTGGAACTCTAGGGGAACTCTAGGGGAATAGAAATTTCAAGTACTTGCTTGCATTTTAACTTCTGTTGTTGTTCAAGTAGGTATAACTTACTGTGATTAAAAAAACAAGGCAGTTTTAGAATTGGTTTTGTTCCACAGTTATGCAACACTATTTGAGTTAGTGTTTTTACAACAAATTTCCCAAAACCTGATTCATGCATATGCCAAATAAATACATATTCAAGCAAAAATTAACATGAATGAAAAGATTTTACACCGAAAAGAAATTTTTTCTTGTAGATGTCGCTGGTTGGCTTACTTAGTGGAAGGTCATTGCAGCCACAGAATATCGTCATATTCTCAGCCCCTTGCGTTAAGTAGTAAAAAATTTGCAAAAAATTCAGAAAGTCAAGGGTGACATAATCAAGGTTGTTCTCTTTTGGGTACCCTTTGGGTGCACATTTACTGTGGCGTCTCCTCAGTATCCTCCCTTTGTTCTGTGACATATTTTCTGTAAAATTCCTAGGAACTGCAATGATGTATTCATTCAGAGCTGACCTGGCTAGTTGGGGCTGTGCAGGAATCTGCAGATTTTATACAGTCATACTGCCATTGTTGCAAATATAGCTCAGCATGTTCAAGACAACTAGAATAAAATGCTGCTAAGGACTGTATTCAGAAAGATAGATTATAAAATCAAAGAAGCAGTCGCAGATTAATATTTCATAAATTTAGAGTTTAGATTAACATTTAATAACATTGATACATTAGAAAGATTAATGGTACAGTTTTACTTCCAGATTTGTTTCAGCTTGTTGGATTAAGTGATAGATAACCTGAATTATTTTTGTTTCGCAAAAGTAAAATTATGTTCTATTTTTATGCAGTCTAATATAACTTGTGGTTTGCAAGTGCTTGGGTGAAGAAAATTAAAAATATCCACTTCATTCTTTGTCAGTGATAATTTCAATGTTCCTTCTATCAGGAAATACAGAGTACCAAGAAAATAAATCTTCATTTACTTCAGAAAAATCACCAGTTTGAAATATCTTCTATTTCTAGTACACGTGTGTGAACTGATCTTAAATAGAACACCTAGAACAAGGACGTTCTTGAAAGAATCTTTTTATTTTGTTGAGAATGTTTAAAAATAAAGTCGGTTTGCTGAGCGCCAACCAATGACTGAAGTGTCCTTGTCAGTGATTAAAGCAGTGTTCCCTTCTCCTGTGCACAAAGGTCCCAACTGTACAAGCAGGTTTACAGAGTGTGAATTGCTAGATAATTGTGGATTCCTGAAACCTCTTTGAAATCAGTGGTTGCACATTCCTGGGATCAGAGTTTAACAAGAGGTCAGAGCTGGGATAGAGGAGTACTTAGCTCCTGGAGCCTTAGGATCTGAAAGGGGTTTTGTGTTAATACCTCTGCCCTCCTTGATGTATAAAACTGCAAAATACCTCTACAATTAGCATAACTTAGTATGTCTGCAGGCAGGTAGAAACAATTGTAGATGTCTTGTACTCCTCCATTATTGTTTAATTTAGTGGCTCAGTCTATGTTGCTGTATATTGTTATTAAGTGGGTTGCTATTTGGATTGCCTTAAATCAGCCAAAGCAATAATACATTTTTTAATGGAGTAGGTGAGAAAGAAAGAAGAAGAACTGAATCTGGCAGCAGCTTTACATGTTGTGTGCCTGCTAGAAATATATTTAGTTATTTTGATTTTCATATACTACTGTGCTTCTTAAAGAAGACAATGCCATAGTCATCATTCATTTGGTGTAAGTAAAGATTTTATTTGAAGGGGGAATAAAGGAACACAGACATGGGGATAATAGAAAACAAAGCTTTAAAAAAGATTAAGGAAAGAGAAATGCTTGTATGAAAAGAGGAAACAGAAAGGGAAACAAAGTGCAGTTAATGGAACATGAAAATTGAGCCAGTTAACTTCAGGTTCAGTGTTTCCACCGATTTGAGGAGACACCCTTTATATTTAAAAGGTCTCTGTGAAACTTGCATGTTAAAATTACAGAAAAAAGTGCCAATTTATGGATGAATGAGTCTATGGTAGGAAAATGGGATGGCTTTCCTTAATTTCAAAATTTCCAAATAAAATATTAAGAATGATGAAATATCAACATTTTCTGAGATTCAGTATAGAATCACCTAATTGCATATCACATCTCTTTTTCATTGCTAGAATTAAGTTCAAAAGAAGTGGCACTGTATTTTTTTAATGTACATTTGAGAATAATTTATTAAAAGCAGAGACACTGTTCCATAAGGTCATGGACTTTAGACAGTCATTTAGACTTGATGAAATTGTGTTTTTAAGACTACGAACTCTTTGAAGTAATTATGATTGTCTGTTTCATTTGCTACCACTAAAATAAAAGCAAAATCATACAAAGAGAACCAGAAAGTAATTAGAGGAGAATGCCATGGTTAGGGACAGGTGACATGTCACTGAGCTGGTTAACAAGTAGTTGATAATTTCACATACAGTAGGAGTAGATTGACTTTCTGCTGCACCTCTTGTTCTTGGCCTGTTCCTTGTACATAATATGCTGGGAAAATGGAGATCCTTAAATCTGATGATACACTGGCATTTCTTTTGTGAGCAAACCCTTGAATGCATACTCATAACAATGAAAACTCCTTGAGCAATGCCAGGGGAAAAGTGGGGATAGTAAACATCTTGTAAACATAAATTCTTGTTCTTGCGCTCAGAGGTTACATTTAGTGTCACAGTGATTTCTAATGCAGTGGTTCAAACAGAACAAAACATACTGATTTGGCATCAACATCAAAATACCAGTTGCTTCAGCTTTCATCAGGCTGTTATGAGACACTTATCTGAAATTTCCAGCAATTATGTTAGGAAAGCTAAATGTTTGGAAAACAGGAAAACAGCTATTATGTTAGGAAAGCTTAGAACAGTTTGTCTCTGGTCTTAGTAAAGATGCTTGCTTCTCCAAGGAGGTTGTTGAACAAAAAAGGTATTAGAGCTCTTACAGAAAACATTACTGTAGTTTTTTTTAATGTAGCATTGTGGTCTTCTATTAGAAAGTTGAATGTGTCAATATCACCTTTACAGTATCTGTTCTCTTTGAGTGTTCCCAGTTTTTCCTGTTGTAAATGAAGTTTCTTCAAATTTACAGATTCCTTTGGGAATTTATTTTTAAGTGTAAAAATCTTTATCAAAATCTGTTTTATTTTTCTATTTGTGAAAAATGGAACAGGACAATGATTATAAACTGCTTATATTTTTATTGCTCACATGGTTTTGTGCATGTTTCGTAAGATTTTTACATAGTATATGGCCTGTTTGGATAGCTTTGAACCTAATATTTTTGGATTATCTTTTTTTTCTTTGTGACTGTTGTTAGAATAATTTGGAAATTTAGTCTTTATTAGGTCTGTGCTTATTGCTACTGTTTTATACCCCTGCTTCTGTGCTATCATGTGTTACAAATTTGGTAATTTCAAGCTTTATTCAGTGCTCTGTTCTCAGGGATATTTCACACACACACACACACACACACACACACACACACACACACACACACACACACACACACACACACACTCCTCCCCCTACCCTCAGCTATTCTTGGACAGTCTTTTAATAAAACCAGACAACCAAGAAAACTCCATAGAGAACAGCAAGATGTTAGCACTGTGCCAATATTAAAAAGAACAAAACCTAAGTAATTAAATCTGCTTGTCTTGTTATCAGTTCTGAGAAAAATAATGGGAAAACTGATAGAGGGTTGCATTAAGGATTAAAGGATGTAATTATAGCTAGAAGCAACCAATGTTGCTGCAATCTGATTTGGTCTTCTGAAGATACTAAGCTTGCCTTAAAAACTTGACCATCAGAGTGCCTTCCTTTTCAATTTCTGTCTTCCATGGTCACTAGTCCTTTTTTTTTTAAAATGGATTCTAGCTAAACGCAAACAAACAAATGAAAATCAACTAGGACTTTTTAATTGATATTGTCTCACAGGGTTTACTTTATAAAATGGAAATGTATCCCCTTCCCCAAACTACTTGCCATTCAAGGACATTTCCCACACCTTCCTCAGATTTTGGGAGTGACTTAGTCTCAGTGAGTCAGCGTCATTGTCCTTTAGCTCCTGAGAGGAACTCTTGCAGCATATGCATGCTGGTTTGAATATCTTGCTGATAATATAGGATATAGGAGTATTTTTCTGAGAGGAGAGAAGCATCCAGGATTAGTATGTTCACTAAATCCTAGAAGTTAGTTTCACATGCTTCTTAAAAAGTTCACACCACAATCCTTAATATGTTGTAGATTTGAAAAAGTTCAGGAATAATTGATAAATGTTTATCTATCAAAATTTCCAGTACTTTATTTTCTGCCTGAGTCCTAGATTAAAAAAAAAAAAAAGTAGTTTCAAGAATGATGTGGTGGGATGAGGAGAAGATAAAGCAATTGTAAGTTAAGCATAGCAGGAGCAGGTAGATCTCATATGCCAGAAAAGTGATTTAAAGCTTTTTACAGATGCAGTCTTGCAAGATTGGAGCCCAAAAGGCTTGGGTTTGACGGATGAGCAAATGAAGACTTTGAATTGGCCCATTTCACTATCACTTAGTTACAGATAGCTGAATGGCATTACATATGCAAACCTCTCAGTTGGCTCAAGTAGCATGAAGGAGTAGGATTATATTTGCATTGTTTAGAAGAAAACCTCTGAAAAAAATTCTTAAATGAATTAGTCATAGAATTCGTTTTTCCTTGCTTAATAGTCTTTGCCCTGTCATTGTCCCCTTGTATGTGGCTAAAATGTCTCAATCTGGGGCTGCTGTGAATGGCAGTGCCACTGTTTGGTCTGCAGTATGGTAAAGAAGTGAAATGTGCTTGGTCAGCAAACCCAAGTGTTAAGTCTCTGGATGATCAAATCTTGTTTTACATTTTCATCACCTACTCAGCCGCATTGTAGGGTCAGAGGAGCAATGAATATGTGCATTAAAAACTTACTTAGAAAACAGCCCAGTTATTCCCCCCACCCCAAATTTTTAAATGTTTTCATTTTTATACAGCTCATGAAAATGAGTAATACCTTGATTTAGTAGGAAATAGTTATTTAGATAAGGTTTAATTTAAGCTATATATGAATAGAAATGGAATATAACTCGGAAGAGAACTAGACTAGAATTTTCTATCATATTTGATTGCCTTTCAATTTATGGCATAGTAGGAAGGAGAGTAAATCTACAAAAATGTACTTTACTTCAAGAATCTTCTTAAGAGAATGCTCTTTTTTATCTGTCCTGTACTAAAATATTTTAACATGAGTGTGCATTATTTATCAGTTCTAAAGGCATTAAGGCTAAGTAGCAATCTAGATTAGCAATCTAGCTTTAAAATTTGTGTATACCATTGCCGAATTGGTTTTGATCCCAAAGGAAGATATTACCTATTTTATTACTTTTAATATTTTGTTTCTAATAAAACTTATGTTGTCTTGAGCACAATAGAGATATCACTTGAGAAATTCACCATTAGCAGCTTCACTTGTACTTTTCAGAAAACCTATAGATATGTTAAAAGACATGCTGTCTTTTCATGTAAGTGAGTTGAAACAAGGGTCCTGTGGCAGATGATTATGCAAAAATCACATCTCTTTAGAGAGCATTTAAATTTATGTAGAATTAGTGTAGTGATAGGGCAAGTGATAATGGTTTTAAACTGAAAGAGGGTAGATTCAAGTTAGATATTAGGAAGAAATTTTCACCATCAGGATGGTAAAACACTGGAACAAGTTTCCCAGAGAACAAGTAGATGCCCTGTCCCTGGAAATGTTCAAGGCCATCTTGGATGGGGCTTTGACCAGCCTGGTCTAGTGGAAGTTCTCCCTACACATGGCAGCTGTTCTATGATTCCATGATCTTTAATCCTCCTAGATGACTTTGTTCCATAAGAAATTGCTTTGACTGTACTTTGTCTGCTTTTATGGCACTTGGACGTGTTGTTATTGTATCATATATTGTGTCCACAACCTGTCACAGCATTAGGCAGTGTTGTGTATTTCATGTTACACCAGTGTCTAGGCAACCTAGTGCCAGCAACACAAAAATCAGCACAGTTTTTTTCTTCTCATTCTGTGGCAGCCATCAGAATTGTAACTGGGAAGTTTACTGTTGTAAGTCCCCTTTTAAGCTATTATCAACTATGTTTTCATTGTATTTGAGAGCACCCATACACAGGTAGTTGTAAAAACAGAATAATGTTTTTATTCTGACAAAATCTGTAGAGGTGGCCTCTGAGTTCCTGATTAACTTTGCAGCTATCCCATTTAGTAGGGAAGGGTATTGTGCACCTGTTATGTTCATTCTTCTTAGCTGTTTGGTTGTTTCAGGTATTCTCTATGTCGTTCCTTGTAAGTCTCACATTTGTCTAGATTTTCTTAGGTCTTCCTGTCTTTGGAAGACCTTAATTTCATGAAAATGTTTTGGTGTTCCATACAGCATTCACCACTTGGATCCCTTGAGCTTTCTTCAGAAGACAGTCATGATTTTTCCAGCAAGTGTAACTTTTTCCTCATTTTCTCCTCTACCAGTAACCTCTGTTAAACAGCTTTTGCTGATACAGAGGTCTCCCTTGTATTTGATCTAGAATTTTAAATCCTCCTCCTCCACCCCTCTCATCCTCAAGAACTGGTATCCAAGAGAAAGTGGTTGTGGATCCCACTTTTTGCTAGAGGAAGGTTCAGCTGGAGCTGGTAAGACCAATCATGGATGAAAGACCTGTATCTTCCTGAGACTTCTATTCAGGGATTGGCTCCTGAGTAACCTGGGTGGCTGGATCAAAGGTCTGTTTTAAGGACTCTGCAGAAGCTTTTTTATGCCTTCAGTTCTGTCATCATCTTCTCAGAAACTCTGGTTTCTAATCCTGGCCAACTTGCTCAGGTTGTTTCTCCCATACTTTAGCTCCAGCAGACCACTTTGCCATCTCAAGTGCGTCAGTATCGTGGCAGTGTAACACTTGGTGTTGAATTGGAGATTCTGCTCCTTATCAAAGAGGCAGGGTTATATTGAAGGAAAGCTCTACACTGATGACAGCTGAACCCATCCCGTGTTCCATTCAGGCAGTAGGATTTTGTTTAATGATTGATGAATAGAACACTGCAATCTTTTGGAAGTTTCATAATATCTGGAAAGAGGTGTTTAGGCATTTTCATTCTAGTCTTTAAAATCCTCAGAAGTTAGGAAATGGTGAATATTTTTCCCAGGAACACCATTTTGCTTCATTCAGCTCTGCTGAGATATTCAGTCCTGCTTACAGACTGCACCGTACTGAATATCCACAAAATGCAAGGATAACAGGGATGGTGTGTAACCTTTCTAGGTGACCCATGTTTCATGTCTGTCTTCTCCTGATGTCTTCCAGGAGAGGTAATGAATTGCTGAACTCAGAGTGCAAGTATTCCCCTTCTTCCCTACTACAGGTGCCTCAGGAATTCCCATGTGTTCTCAGTGTGATGGTAGTTATTGCTGCCTTGGCGTTGAGCCTCACCATGTGGGTTGTTTTGGCCAGGAACCCTATTTTCCTGAAGTACAGAAACGAGGAAAAGATGATTGGTTGATTGGTTGTTTCTTTAAAGCCATCTCAGTATAAAACTTGAACAGAAGCTCTTGAAACACGAGGCATTTCTGGAGCCTGATGGCTGACTCCTGAGTGTCAGAGACCTCAGACAAGGAGAGGAAACATGAGAACGTTTGCAGAAGAAATAGCCCATAAATCTTTTGCAGAAGAACCTGTAAGACATTGTAAATACAGAGGTCCCTGCTTGCATCTTTTATAAGATCAGCATTTTGTGCCTGTATTATCTGTTAAAAGTACACATTTGTGGTCTTCCACCAGCTTCTAGGAAATATTGAATTGGAAAACCTGAAAGACAATGCCACCTAAAGCTCATTGTCCAAGAGCAAAACAAAAAAAAAAACCAAAACATTTGCACTGGGGGAGGAAGTATCAGTGATAGCTATGCAAGCAGTTTCCTTTTTATGGAAAAATATGTGTAGTATTCTAATCTGACTAGGTGCTGAGTTAATGGTATATTTACTCCTCCACTGTGAAACTTGGAAAGGAATTTTAAGCCAGATAAATTAAAGTGACTCTTAATTGTATCTACTTTTAGGTGGTGTTTTATGCTTGAAATTAGAATGAGGTTGTAGTGTCTATAGAATTTGGTTTGTTTCCATTCTTTATAAGCAAGCTGGTGTTTGAACTCTTTCGGCTTATAATAAACTGGTAGATACGTCTTTGTTTCAATTTTTGTTTTCACTTTTTGGTACAATTAGTGTGTACCTTGATCACACTGAATATTGTTTTTTCTCTTTCTCCTGAGACTTCCCACTGTGTTTTCTGTCATTTATTCTACTTAATCGGCCATTAGCTTGTTTGGAAATTGACTAAGTGATTTAGTTGAGAATAATTTCTGACTTGAACAGGCAAATTTCTGTTTGTATCACAGAGATGTTTCACTGTTGTCTTCAGACTCACAAGTGCACAGATGTCTAAAGAGACCCACGTACATAATAATGCAATAGAATTATAATTTAGATGCTTGCATTTTAAAAGCAAAGTAGATATGAGAATTCCCCAGCAGTTTCCAATTGTACTTGGAGCAGACAATAATATCAACATTACAGAGGTTGTATGAAGAGTGTGAAGTTGTGTTTCCTCTAGAAAATAGTGGGAAGTGTCATGTCAGAATTCAGCAGCCACAAATTCTGCTTCTTTCTTCCTTCTCAAATTATTGAATAGTTAAGAAGTGGAACTGAAGGTTGTGAACCATTTTAAAATGAAAAGTGGTTTCTCACTGCTGTTCTTTGAAATATCATTGGTGAATTTCAGTTTGGTTTCTACAGAAGCATCGCAGTTCTTGCATGCATGGTTTCTACTACACCAAAAGGGTCTTACTAATTGAGTAGAGTTGTTTGATCTCAAAACCACTTAGATTTTAGAGCAAATTTTGGTCTTCATTTTTATTCAAGATCAGGTTGAATGAGACTCTGAGCAACGTGATGTAGTTGAAGATGTCCCTGATCATTGCCGGGGTGGGACTGGCCTAGACAACCTTTAATGGTTCCTTTCCAACACAAACCTTTTTTTTTTTACCTTCCTTAAACTTGTACAGAATTGCCTTGAGGGATTTGAGAAAGGTATTTAATAGCATGAATGGCATGGAAAAACTAAACATTAAATCATTATTAGGGTTTGGGGTTTTTTTCTTGCAAAGAGGAGAAAGTGGTCATGAAATTAAATAGTCAAATAAATTAAACAGTAATGAATTTTTGTGAGGTTTCTGGGGTTTTTTCCTTTTTTTGTTCGTTTTCAGGTGTTTTTCTGTTTGCTTATGGCAAAACCATCTCTGATGGCTTAGTTGTAGAGAGTTATGTCAATCAGGAGTAAGAAAGTTTGGAGTTACAGGAATATGTAAGTTTATTAATTACTTATAAAACTATCATCTATAATTGATTTTTGACCAGAAGTCCTCAGGAATCGTGTTTTATTCGTAAGAGGATCAGATATTTGTAATTCCTCATTAAACAGTAGTTGAATAAGAAAAAAATTAGTTTTTCATAATATCAGAAAACTGAAATTTGTATACATCTTAACTAGTACCTTATTTTTTGATTTGTAATGTTATATTATGAAGGATGAAGCTGATAAACCTAAAAAAAGAGTAGCTGAGGTACTCAGTGGTAAAAACCACAGAGACCATCAACAGAAAAAAGCACCTGCTTGGAAAAATGTGAGAAAAACACAGGGTTGAACTAGTTTATGTTGTGTTTTATTTCCTGTACTGATGAATTCAATACATGTATTTGTGTACTTGAAAAAAATCAGCACACTTGAAATGTCAGTGTTTGGTCACTGGTTGTATGCTTGCTGCATCTCAGGCATCAGTCTTTTGCATCTATCCTCTTCTTCTGTCTGGTCCTCAGGAACACAGAGGAGTTGATTTATATTAGTCAAAGGATGAAAGGAAGCTTTTTAGTCAGATAAACTCTTTAGCTCCTAATCAGCTTTGGAATCTACTTGATGTGAATGCCGATTTTTATGACAACCTCCCTTGCTTAGCATCTGTTTGCCATTTCCTAATGCTAATAATATGCAAAAGATGCACAAAAAATGTTCCCTTTCATGGTATCTTTAATTAAAAGCTAGATAGTTGATTTTTGTAATATTTAAAAGCCCCCTGCATATAGAGCTTACTATAGTCATGGAAAAATTCACTGTTATGTTGGGTATCTCTTACAATATCTGGATTTTAAAAAGGAATTCTTACTTGGGAGCACACTAACTTTGATTTCTCAATAAGTGAACCCCCTGAAAATTTAAAATAGGAAGAACTTCCATATGAGTCTGTTTACATAGCAGTGATGTAAAACTTCTGAGCATTAGCAAACAGTCTCATAGTAAGTGTTATATGCAGCTTCCACAGTTTTTCTGTCATCTCTTTAGAGGTTTATTATTGATCTTTGAAATAAAATACTGAAAGATTTCCATGAAAAAAATAATATTTTCATTACTGATTTTCTGAATACTATCTTTAAAACCAAAACAGCATGACACAGTGATACTGAATTTGTGAGCAAAAACTCTCCAGTCTGTCTGACTTAGGAAAATTCTAGTTGAAATTCATGTATGGTGGTGTCCCAGGCTTTGGCTTTGCCTGCAGTGGAGGCAGTGGCTTTGTCCTGTCTGCTTAACTCACCTTGTGGATTGAAGTGTGAATAACATGGAAATAATTCTTCAATCATTTCATGAGATTGCTATGTCAATATTTAATTTTGCTGTATCATCATCACTTACATGGCTTGATGGTACTTGGGGTCTTGCAGTTAAACTTTCCTTTGCCACTGTCAAGCTTTGATAATGCTCTTCTGAAAATTCCTGATTGCATGGCATCCTTAAGTGCTTATATTATTAACACATCTGTGCAAGTTTTATCTACTAATATAAGTGTTAATAATGTTAATGCAAATTGTACTAGATTGCTGCAAGGGGGAAAAAAAAGGACTGTGATAAAATCTCCACAGGAATGTGATGTATGTTTCAGGAATGCTTTTCTCTAGTCTCAATGCTTTAGACTTTAATTTTGTTTTGATCCTCAGAATAAATATCCCTCTTGTCAATACCCCCCTGCTTCAACCCTCCCATTCACTGATACTAAATCTTTTTTTCCAGGGTGCCTATTCTTATTTGCATAGCCATTATGCCTTGTGCCTGAAGAACTCGTTTGATCCTACCATCAAAACAGCTTTTCTGAGGCTAAGCAAGCCCTTCTCTCTTTAAATCTGTTTAATAACAGAAGTAAATGAACCAAGATAATTGGATTTCAAGTAAAAGTTGTCATTTACAAGTATTCAATTTGAATTTTTTTTTTATCTTCTACCTTTTCCTTTTTATACTTTTGGGGACATAAAGAAAAAAGCTAAGCAATTATATTTTAAAAAATACCAAACAACAAAAATCAAACCAAAACAACCCCACCACCAACACACCTCAAACATAAACTAAACTAAGCTTACTTATCTTCTGAAGAACTTTAAAAGCTGATTTTAAAGATCAGGCCATTTATATTACCAAAGGAGTCACCTTCCTCAATCTATAAATCATTGGTTGATGGTGCATAATTTCATTTCTGCTGCTTTATATGCTGAAGTTTGCCTTGCTCAGTTTTTGAAATTTATAGGATTACTGTTGTTGGGTGGGTTTTTCTTGGGGTGGTGATTTTTTGGTGTTGGGTTGGGGTTTTTGGGGTTTTTTTGTTTGTTTTTTTTTAGCCTGAAGAACTGGAGATAATTCTATTTATCAGTCAGATTGATTTTATATTTGCAAAATTTTAGTGCAGCAATCCTCTTCCTCGGGATTCCTGGTTCCTTCCAGGCCATGCCACCACCCTTTCAGGTGCCATAAAGGATCTTAAATTGCTGTTGGATTCTTCTGATGTCTTTCTGGGCCCTCTTGTAAAGTCATGTTGTACCCTGGTACAGGACTGCTCTTCCTTGTTAAAAGGACATGTTCTTGGCTTGACTTGAGTGCTGTTATGGTAATAACATGCCAAGAGGCTTGTTTCCTTGCAACCTTTGCTAATAAGGTGTGTCTGGCAGATACTGGGTGCCAGCTTCCTGGTACCTCAAGTACTGCCCTCCCTTTAATGCTAGGACTCTTGGATGGCACAATGCCATCTGAAGTTGCAGTGGTGTCGCTGCAGGCCATGTGCAGGGAGAAGGTGCCCCGCAGCGCAGGCTTCTCTCGGGGCAGGTTTCCTTGTGGCAGCTTCTGCTGGGACTGCTTTCCTTGGGCTAGCTGCAGTTATGGGGGCAGCAGCTCAGGACCAGCCTGGTGCCTTAGTGAGCAGTCTGAGCAGCTGAATTTTAGAGAAGTTAGCCTGAGAGGGACCATGGCCACTGTCAACAGAGTTAACTCAAACTGAACTTCCTCAAACCTAATGTTCCATTACCAAGGGTAAGATATACACAGGTGGATAGCTGCCTGTGGCAGAGCACAGACCTGGGCTGCTCCATCCATCCCTCTGCTCCAAAAGGCACTTCAGAAAAATCTAGTTCTATAAAGCTTGTCTTGTTCTCTTGCTGAGAATGGGATCACTTATTCCAGATTTCCAGATGTTGTTTTGGCAGCATGACAGCCATGTTCAGCTACCAGAGTTCCTTGGGTTTCTTTCTGACAGACTTCTGTCTCCAAAACAATGTTTTCCATGCTAATAGCCTGGACAATGGTCAAAGGTTTTCCTAGCAGAGCTGGCTGAAAAGAATGAAGAGTATTTAAAAGTCCATCTGAGATCATTTTCTACTTTGACATTCTCTTATGCACGGATTATGTTTTAACCAAATGGGAGGTCAATTTATAAAATTTTGGATGTTGAGGTTTTGTTTGCTTGCACTGTGCGTATGTGAAACTTTCATTACTCTAAATCGGAGGGAGTAATTTCTGGAGAAAAAAATGTTGGCTCCCACCAATCTTTTAAATATCTCTTTCATCCCTTTTTATGGAAGATTGTCCTATCTTAAGTTATTTAAAGTGGTGATTCATAGTTTGTTGTGGTTTAGTTTTGTATTTTGGTTTTTGTTTGTTTGGTTTTTTTAAGCTGTTGACTGGGAAAAAATGAGAGCAGGAAAGTACAAGTTATTAATCTAATAATTTAGTATTGCAGTTCTATAAGTTACAAGGAATATGAGACAAAAACAAAGAAGATAGTTCTGAGAAAGCTTGTTGTGAAGGCAGTAGAACTAAGAGTGGTAATTTCAGCTCATGAAACTTGGAAAATCAAGATTCCATAGAATGTGTTCTATTTTCTCTGAATTTTCAGGAAGTTTGATTTACCTATTTTCCCAGAGGAAAATGAGAATCATTATCAGGATTTTTAATACAGGGCGATTGAACTGAAACTTCAGTTTTTATTTAGGCTTTTAATACCACTGACAGATTGTGTCTGCACTTTTTTTTCTGTCATATACATTTTAAACTTTTTCATTAGTAACATCTAGTAGGTATTTCTGGGTTTCATTCTTCTCAGAAAGCAAAAACATCTTTCAAAACAGTCTGCTTTATGGAATGTCCTGGTTTTGCATGGGAGGTCCCCATGACCCATGCAAAACCAGGACACTGGGTTAAGGTACAAATTCCATGAACCTGACAGTGCTAATTTTTCTTTTTCATTGAATACTAGAGGTCATATTTTTTCTTCCCCCCCCCACCATCTGCCTGTACTATTGGAACAGCAGAAGTGAGAGATATTAGTAATTCTCTAAAATTATTTACAGTCATCTTAAAGGGAAACTGCTGACCCAAATCCTTTGTATTTTTTTATCACGTGTAGTAGAAGCCAGAATGCCTTTTCTTCCTTCTACATCTCTGATGGCAAACAACACATGGTACAGAAATAATTAGGTTCCCTCTGTCTGTGTATTTACAAATAAGTTGAGAAGAAAATGTCACAAGCAAAGATGTGGTAAATAAAACTTTGATTTTTGTACTCTTACTTTTTTGTTTAGTCCGTTGTCCTTTACTCTTATGGGAAGCATAGTATTATTAAAACACAAACAAACAAAAAACCAATCAAACAAAAAAAAACCCCAACCAAACCAAAAGAAGAAACAACAAAACACCAAACCTTGAAATGCCTGCTTTAAAACTGTTGCTATACTGTAGCATCTATGTGCACATAAAGTTATCTTGATGTATTTAGCATTATTTGTGAAACTGACTTTATCTCTTTATAGTAACGTGCTTCTGTAATGCAGTATTTTAAGAATCCTTTTCAAATAGTTTAATAAAGGTTCTGTGAGATTCCTTTACTTAACTTGTATTTCTTGCAAATTTCGAGTAGTACCTTACACTGGAGAACATAACAATTTTATCTAACACTGATGAGGTTAAAGGGAGAGATATTAAAAACCTCTCTGTTGAGGGGTGGTTCTCCCTTATTCATTGGATGCTGATCTGAGATGAAATGGCTGTTGGGCAGTTAAGGAGACATGCATGACACAGAAGAACCAAACTTCTTGCTTTTTGAGCATAAAGAATGAGAAATGCAGTAAGGGCTGGTGCTGCTTCTTGTTGTTTAATGTGGGGATTATCTTGGGATACTTAAAATATTTGAAATGTTTATTAACAAGTAGAGTTTTTATTTCTTTAACTCATAATTACAGGATCTTATATTTCTTAAGCAGGAATCTTAAGCAGAATTATATAAGCAGGAATCATTGCTGCTTATCCCTAAAATGTGGTCATTGTTCAGGGCAAGAACTCTGTTAAATGTAAACTTATCAAAAGTCTTAAGTGTTTGACTTTTAAACTGTTATGTTAATCATAAAGCGAAGAATCTGGAAGCAAACATGACTATTGTTTCTCTACATTTTATATCTCCCAGTTCCTTAGGCTGTTTTCTTAAATGAGCAAATAAATACTACTTATATGGAGAAAGCAGTCCTTTTAGAATGATCCAAAACTGACCACAGTGTTTAATATACCTAACTTCCCACATTATTTGGCATCACATGTAATTGGTTTCACCTTCTGCAAACTGCACCACCATCAACACCAAAAGAGAACTTCCAATTATTTTCATTCAGCTTAGATTTAATGATTCCAGTCTTCCTTTCTCTTTAATTTTTCCCAAGATTACACTGGATATAATATGGTTTCCTAATGAGAGAACACCCTTCTGATGAAGGGCGCAATTTCTGTTATTAGTGTTTCATCAATTTTAATTATTCAAGACAGAATTGAAGGAGAAGTCTTATTTTGCAAATCTGGAGAACACAGTTATTACAGTTTTCAAATTTTTACACAGAGCAGAAGAGCACCATTGGTGTTGCACACTGCCAGCTTTTTGTTTCCTTGACAGCCAGTAGAGTTTGGATGGTTAAAAAGAACCCTTCAGGTTGATAAAATGTCTTGGTTGTTGAGTTAATAAAAGATGATTCTAAGACATGAACATGCCAAAGCTCTACCTTGTGCTCTGACATTTTCTCTTGCTTATTCCTTCACCTTGTACGTGGCTTGCTTTATTTACGGGTTTTCCTTGCTGTTCTTTGGTTTCAGATGCGAGTGTCTCACTGGTCTCTGTGGTTTCCCCATGTGCGAGGCAGGCTCCGTGCCCCAAATCGTCTCGCGTGGAGATGGGACTCCTGGCAAGTGCTGTGATGTCTTTGAATGTGTCAATGGTATGTGAAACTTTCTCTAGCACCTCCTCAGGAGGGGGTTTTGTCTCTCTGTGGGATGCTGGGAGTTTGCTTATTTCTTCTTATGTTGTCAAGATCTAAGAGAGTTAATATTCTTGAATTCCATTCAGTAAGAAGGAAGTGGAGGTTTAGGTGAAGATACTGATGTGGGAAACTGTCATTTTGAACAGTTTCACACTGTTTTAGTTTCTGAAGCACTTTTCTCTGTGACTCAGGGAATTATAGTTTTAGCAAGACTCCCTCAATACATGTCTTTCATATAGTCTTCTGCCAGTAGCAAACACTAGAGGCCTTCTAGAAGTGAAATTTTTGTTAACCATCACAGCTGCTTGTGGCAGCACTCTAAGTGAAGGCATGCTGTTTGGACTATGGGGTTTGCTTTAAGAATCAAATGCAAAGTAATTTTTAACACACTTGTACAATTTTTAGAAATTGTAAGACAGTGTAGGAATATTTTTATCATTCTTTGCTTCCCAATCTAAATGTTAAGAAAATACTTGAAAACCTTAAATTTTTCATGTGAGTGACTCTTATCTGAGGACTGTTCTGTATATAGGGCTGTATATATATATATGTGGTGTATATAGTGAATTGTGAAATTATATTTGACTGTTGGTAAGGGGGAGAATACTCTTGGAAGGATTGCATAATAATTTCTGACCATTAAAGATTACAAGCTGTTGCAGTATTTATTAATTGTCATCCAGCAATATTTGATCTTTAGTGCTATGTGTATCGAATGTTTGAAACAGCCTTTATTTTACAATTGTCACTGCAAATGGACAGAGAGAAAGATTTCTACAGGAGAAGATCTGTGTTATTTACACATAGCAATATTTTAAATATACAACTGCTGATTCAAAAATAATAGTACGTATAATGGGATATTATATATAAAAATTGAGTTTTCCCATATGAATAAAAGGATTTCTATCATGAAGAGTCACAGATTCTTTAGCTTTTAGAGTAATTCTTTCACTATTTGGGTAAGATTATATAAATGCAACTTATCTACTTTTTGTTTATGTACACTAAAGTAACACTCATCTTTCTTTGTTTCATATTTGTTTCATTCTGCTAAAGTATCATTTCTGAATCTGATTTACCTCTGTGAGACGCCTGAATTCAGTGTTTAATTCAAGATTTACTTTAGTAGTTTGAGCAAGAAATAGAGCCAGTTGCTGATAGGATGTCTCAAAGGTACAGACCACCATGCTAATTGCTTTTCTTCAGCCTGCATGTTATTTTTGAATACTGCTGACTAAACTGTTGCAATATATGTAGTGTAGCAGGTATGAGATGGAGCTGTTTAAGTTTCCCACTTTTTTGTGACATCTTCATGTCCTATTTCCAAGTAGAAGTTAGATTAATTTTTCATTGGTAGCAGTGAATTTGGACTGTCTTTAGCACTGTTGCCCTGGGCATCACTGCCTTATTGTGCACTGTAGCTCACTCCAAAGATCCAAGCTGCTTTTGGATCAAGATTCCTTTTTACCTCTCAGGCTTTCTATACTTTAATAGCCTATGAATACAGAGTAAATTGGAAGAAGAAATAGGAGTTTTTGAAGGGAAGGTGGTGCTACAGAGGGAAGCAGAAAGGGCGGCTTGAAGAAAAATTAAGGTTTTTAGGTTTGCCTTATATCTGTCCTTAAAAACAATTTTTAATATATTCCAGGCCAGTATCAAAATTATCTTCAATAAAGTTCCTCTTTAAAAAAAAGAAAATAATCCTGAGGAAACTGGTCAGAAAAGTGAAATACTTTTTGTAGAAAATCACATTTGTCGTTATGTTACTTAGTGCTACAATGAAATTTTATAAACTAATGCTGTATGACATGATTTTAAAGTGCTCCAAGCAAACTTCCAGGTGCAGTTATTAATGATGCTCCATTTTGGAAAGAAGAAATAGTTATAAACCTGAAGATGATCAATTTTTTTATTAACAATCCATGAGCAATTGTGAAACTACTCATGAGTGTGTGACATTTGTATTTTGTGGCGTATCATTGGTAGAGAAGACAGAATAGTCATAGAACATGATTTGTATTGCTTTATAATTCAGGTGTTTTTCAAATGCATTTTAGCATTTTTTTTTCGGGGACAACTACTGCAAATAAGCCCTCTACAACCTCTAAATTCCTAGAAAACTAATTCTGACAAGAACTTCTAATTCATGTTTAATGCAATGACAAGCTGGTACATGTGTGTGTATGTGTGCAATAAATCCCAACCATTACTTTTGTCAATTTAAGATGAAGGGGAGGGGGGAAGGTTCTGAGTGAAACCGATAGTTGAATTCAATATTCAGTTCTGGTTTTTTGCAGTATTTTGAAATACTAACAAGTGCAGAGGAGATACAATTGATATCAGTAACAGATGGAGAAAATATCTTACAGTTATAGGCTTAGATCAATTTCTTTGCTTCATTTAAAAAAATGCCTTCAAAGCAAGAAGATTCAAATATGTAAGATCTGGGACAAGCTGTTCTCAGTAGTGAGGGTGGCTAACTGTTGGCACAAACTCCTGGGAGGATGCTGAATTCCATATCTTCATCCTTTCCAATTAGGATTAGATGCCTTTTTAAAGCATGTGTTTTAATCAAATGCAATTTAATGAGTCCATAGATGGTAAGTGGGGAAGTTGTATAATCAGCATTACCAACAAGTTTTGTTAGTTACTTCTGTGTTTGAAAACCTCTGAAAACAAGCAAGAGGATGGAATAAAAAAGAAATGTGCATACTCACATAAGTATAGTTTTCCTGCTATTGTAACATCTATTGAATTAAATAATGAAATAATTTAAATAATTAAATAATTCCTTTGGCAGTGGGTGGGGCGGGGGGGAGCATTCAGGAAGAGTACTGATCATCATTACCTTAAAATAAGGATATCCATTACAAATTACTGTATGTAGACTGCAAAAAATCCAATTTTTATATTTAGGTAACCCTAATTATGGTCAGAGTGTTAAAGCAGGCCATACTTCTGTGATGTTTTTTGCAATTTTGTGCTAATGTGATAGATGCAGAATTACATTTTCACAGTATGTGTAGGCTGGCTTTACTGTGTGGGAAGGAGATTTGCTGTAGTTGTAGAATAACAGTGGCCAGTGTTGAGGAGATAGTTAATAATGGCTGCAAAATACATGTCATGGAGAGACTCTATGGTATGTTCTCTTTCTTGTTTGTCAACAGTTTGGGGACAGATCAGTTATTCTTTTGCAGGTGTTTTTCCTGGATTTAATGTAAAACTGATATAGAAGCTCTACGATACATAAATGGATTTTGTGTGGTTATCTTTGTTCCTGATACACAGTCTCAAACTAGCTTTTTGTTGGTCTAAGAAAAGCATGTTAATCTGTGGCAAAATAAGCTTCTGCAGTAATTACTTCTTTTGCAGATTGTAATGGTGGTGTTATTTGATCATAAATACAGAATTAAGTCAATACACTAGTCTTTATTTTCCTGCTTCAGATTCGTACTGGGTGTGTCCGTATGTTTTACATCATATGCAAACTGCTGCTTCTCATAGTTTATTCTATGATTATATAGACATTATAAATCACCAAAATAACATTTATTTCTGCTTGGAAAAGGATCCTTTCATTTAATTGGAGCTTTTTGTTAAGTAGCTATTGTCTGTAACTGTCCAATCTTTGCATTGATCAAACTTTTTTGGAGATATTTTTATACAAAAAAAAATTTAGAAAGTCCTGACAACAACTTTCTTATGGGTGCGAAGAAAAAAAACTACATTGCAGATAGATTACAATAGTTCTGTGTGATATTTTAAACATCATGAATGTATGCAAATATCAGAGTATTTCACATAAAACTGTTACACAGCTAGAGACATAAAGTTGTGCTTTTTAAAGCACTGCTATATTTAAAAGTTTTCACTATTACGGTTAATGCTTACTGTCATTAGAATGTGATTCTTGTTCCAGAGGTCAGTCAATTGAAAAGGTCAATTTTAAGGCATGCATTGATTCCTTTATTTTGAAGGGAAGCATCTTTGTAAGGAAAATCATTCTGAGCTGTTAAATGGTGGTAGGAAGGAATCCAAAGTTCTCTTTTGACATGATCAAGTTCCTTTGTCGTGATTTATCTAGGGTGAGTATTTGAGCCATCCCTGAGCATACCCTGCCTGGTCCTTGGATGTCAAAATGACAGCTCAGACAACAATGATGGCTGCAACATGTTATTTCTTTTTGCTCCTTTTTCCTTGTCAGGAGAAAGGTCTTTAATGTTTCATTTTTAACTTCAACTTTGCAACTCTATGGAATTGTTGGCAGTAATGTAAAATGCAATAGTGATATGATTTTGTCAATCATCAGTGCTTAGATGGCTTCCTGGCTGTTTCTCCTAATCTTACATTCTTGATGACCATCAAGAATGTAAGATTAGGAGAAGCCCTAGTTCATGCATGTAACACAATTCTAGCCTGAAGGAGACAGAAGTATGAATTTCTAAATTTAAATCTCTGCCTGCCATAAAATAGTATCGCTAGAGGTATAGCTGAATGCCAACTGAATACATCACTGCTTATTGCATATGGGAATCAGAGATTTGCACAGTGCTGTTCAGTAGTAAAGTTTTTAGGGAAGAGAAGACTACATCCATAGTCAAATGTACTCATTTCAGAGAAGTGTGAAGTCGATATAAAGGAAATAAGGCAACATGGGAAATCGATAGCAGATAATTTCATCTTACTGTATGAAACTGAACAAAGAGGTTTTGTTTGTTGTGTGGTTCTACTGCCCTGTTTCAGGGAAAGTGAGAGTCAGTATTGCTTTGTTTAAAGGCAGACTACGCCGTGAAGTTTCCCCACTTGCACTTACCTGAGAACTGCTTTTCATCTAGAGAATACTAGATAGTATGTGATACTTACTTGGGGAGAATTGAGTGAGAGATTCCCAAGATATGCAGTCTTCCAAAAAATCCTGTATTTTACAGAAACTAGTTTCTTCTGATCCATACAAAATATATTATTTACCAGGACTTCTCTCTGCTAATCCTGGTGTTCTGCTTTACTCATGGGGAGCTTGTAAGGAAAGAAAATTGATTCGGCATTCAATTACAAGGATCAACAAGTGAGTCTAAAGAGATTAAAAGCTGCATGTGCAGCAAGAGTTCAAGTGCTTGGAAACAAGAGTGAGTATCCAAACTTGCCTGTTCTCTAATTAGGTATTGATGCATAGATCTCTTGAATGTAAGTTGCACTTAAAGCACATACTGACTGTGAGCTGTGCCTTAGAAATTTGAGAGAGCAATTACCAGGCATCCTGCAGCTGCTGCCTTCTGTCAGTCAGAGCTTTCACTTCTCAGTAAGTTTCCTTGAAAACAACTGCTACTTCAAAAAATATTGTTGATTGGTTTGTGAAATATGATACATCATGTGTGTGAGTGGTCCTCATCAATGTGTCGGCATGGTTCAAGGTCAAGGGGACCATGCTGCTTTCTGCCGTGGCCATGTGTGAGCTGTGATTTTAGAGTTCAGCTCTACCAAGGATGGCTGTGGAGCTCCAATCCATTTTCCCTGGGAGTTGAGGTGTAGACTTTCATTGCCCTATCCATTGAAAGTGGGACTACTGGATGGATGCATGAAAATAACTGGCATTGATCCTGGGAAGATCAAATCACACCTTCCCTGGGACTTAAGACTTTGACCATTTCTATTCTGCTGATTTAGGCTGTACTGATAATTCCTTGGTGGTACAGAAGTGATCTCCTACATAAGTAAGACCACTTGATGTGACTCATAATCAGTATTCTATAACTGTTTCTGTGAATTTTTTTTCTCATTTGAGAAGATAAACTGGCTTAAAGGAGGCATTTCTTTTTACTCTGTGCCTTCTGGCTATTTTCACGCTTGCATCTCTATACAGCGGTACTGCATTAGAGGAGAGATTAAAAATCCTCTTTAATCACACTTCTTGTCACCTGTTGGTGCACTTGCTCCTCACAGCAATTGCAGATCCATTATTAATCTCATGGTGCAGAAAAGGATAAAGGTCATTCCACTATTTCTAAAAGGGAAGTAACAATGGCCTGTTTGTAAAGGGAGCATCCATGAGTACTGAAAGGATTTGATGGGGAATATAGGGTCAGCAAGGAAAATATTCACCTTAGAAGGAGGAATGAAGTCCAAGTGAAGTACCTCACAGACACCATCTACCATGGAGTTCCCATTATTTATTGCAATAATTTTGGCAGTCTTTATTGCACTTTCATTAAACTTACTTTGTGTGTGCTCTAAAGAAACAAGGATTTGAGCAAGGTAACAGTCTGTCTTGGAGCAGAGAACTAAACAGTCCTAATACTAATTGAACAGTACTGCATATTCCTCTTTGGCCGTCCAAAACCACAGATTTTTGTGGTGGACTTCAAATAGGCATCTGCTTTAAAAAAATTAAATGTGAAATGCATCTTCTGAGATGAAAAAGATAACAAATTGTTTGGTACGTAATAAGGTTAACATTAAAGGAGGATAATCTGATACCAAAAAGGTAGAGGGATTTAGTTGTTGTGGGCTGAGGTTTTGTTTTGAGGTTTATTGTTTTTAGTTCAGTCAGAACATCTGAAAGGTATTTGAAAATCATGGCCAATCACAGCTGGATGAGAATTTGGTCTAGTATAATGAAAAAGTAGGTGAGTCTGCCAAACCAAGTCAAATGTTTTAGATCCTCTGAACCTGTATTATACTTGCCCTAGTCAAATTGGGAAAAGTGTGTGAAACAGTGCAAGTCATTACCAGTTACATTTAAACCAAGAGGGAAAAGAAAAACACAGAAAACTGAAGGCCAGGCAACCTAAAATTCCTGGTCAAAACTAGTCTGTAGATAAATAGATAAAAGAGATGGGGTAGGGATTGTCAGGACCACAGCTGGATGTGAAACCAGACTCAAAACTCTTGAGTGGTTCACTAGGAGCAGGAGGGTTTTTCAATGGGAAGTAGAGACTGAGCTTTAAAAACAATTTTTTTTTTTTAATAAAAAGAACAAAATCTATTTTATTTCTTTTTCGTGGGTAATGAAACACAAGATGCTGTATAGACTCTGTGAAATGATATGGCATATACAAAAAACATTAGATGTCAAATGGTGCAGTTCTGCCTGGGTTTAAAAGTTTTAAAAAAAATTAAGTATATACTTCTAGTGTTTACTTTGGTGAAATAGTAATGGTTTTTTGCCAAAGTGAATTGTCTTGGTAGGCTAATATCTTCAGTGATGTTCTGGCTCAAATACTGCTGGATTTTTAAATTTGGATGAAGTTTCCAATACTTTGGAGGACAAGGTTAGAATTCAGTATTTTTCTCAAAGAATGGAAGACATGGCTAGAGCTGTTAGAACGCCAGACCACAGCCTTGTGTTACAGGTTTGGAGATTTTTTTCCCCCTCCCCCTGCAATTTTTAACTTCTCATGCACTAGAGGCTTCTGACAAATGTCCTGGCAATGCATGATGGGCTGTGCCAGTACCTAATAGTGGTGCTGTTTCAGACGTCTGTGCCCTATTGACATGCCTATGGCTAACCTGATCACAAGATGTATTTTCTCCTGTGATGGACTGACAGAGACCACTGGGATTTAAACACATTCCTCTGTTATGAAGAACATATCTTGCTTCCAAGGATTGTTTGGCAATTTCATCAAGAAAATCTGTCACTGTTTTAGAGCATAGCCACCACCCTCTGTGGCCCCAGCTCCTCCTTTGTTGTCCTGGTATTTTCCAGTAGTAGCACTGCAGGATGTTAAAAAGCAGCCCTGCTTAATTTCTAGAAGGAGTTAAGAGAAAGAAGGGGGATAGCCTTGTAGAAAATCACAGAAACAATCAAACACTAAAACACATGACCTGATGGAGAAAAATTAAAATTGAAAAGCAAAATTAAAATACATTTTATTTGTAAGAGAGGTTGTAGGCAGGGACACCCTGAAGTGTCCTGAGGATGACTCCTCTTAGCAAGAAATTTGTGTACTGGAGGATAGAAAAAACTGTAGAACATGAGACCTTGAAGATGAGAAATGTAATGAAGCTTAGGGGACACTTCCTTTCCATTTGTTTGTTGTTTCTGCCTAACCTGAATTACCCCTTCCATGATTTTTGCTGTGTTACAGTCAATCAAACTGTGGAATTGTTTAATAGGTCGGTTGCATTTCCTCCATTACTGGTGGTTTTAAAGAAAATATTAAGACAGGGATGTATCAGGGAGAGCTGAATTTGTGTTTTCTCAGCATCCCAAGTATCTTTTAGTTTCTTTTACAGACTGCAGTTGCCACAAAATAGTATTTCATTCCTTTAAGCTGTGAAGATATTTTTAAGTAATTGTATAAATAAATGCATTCATTTACAAATAATAGTTTCAGTTTTATTTTAATTCTGGTTTCTCTGTTTCTGGATCACCTTTTTATATGCACAACCGAAGGACTTTCAGAACAGTTCTGTAATTGTGTTCATAGGGAATATGCTGCAATATAATCTACTGCAGTAATAAGGAATATACTGCTTAGGAAAAATAAGCAGCGCAACCTGAAGAGTAAGAATCCAAATAGTTTTTCTACCTAGCTTGTTTTTGTATGCTGGCAAGGCAGCAACAGCATACAGTTGCCTTATAACATTATTATGGGCCAATTCCAATGATATGTAACCTTCTCTTTTTTAAACTCTATCAGCTCAGCTTTGGAAAAATGGAAATCTTTTCTGTATTTTGTTTATACAGACAAAGGATTCAAATTTTTCTGTTTCCTTCCCTTTCATTTAATAGAAAGTTCACAGCACTTACCCAAGTTCCTTCCAGGGCTCTGGTACAAATACTTCTTTATGCTGAAGGAACATTTGAAGTCCTGGAAGCATGAACCTTTTAATCCTTTGAACAACAGAAAATTGTTTTGAATCTTGCCTTCTGGTTTGGGAGAGCTGGAATTTCTGATACTACAGAAGAAAATGCCCAAACTTGTCGACAGAGGCTGATACCCTGAGGCATCTCATGTGCTTGGTGTGGCCGTGTGTAGAACTGCTGCCTTGCAAGGGACAGTTTGCCAGACTTGCATGTGTTTCTGAGATGTTCCAGGACTTGAATTAAAGAAAACCATAAGTATTAGGAAACTAAAGAAATCTCAGTAGCAGAATTTTTACTTTGGAGTAGTTCAGCCCGTAAAACTAATATGTATTTCATTAGATTTACACGTAGGAGTGTAAATCTACATGTACATTAAAAACTAATTAAATAAAAAGGACTGTGTCCCTTTGCAGTTCAGATTGGTGATAAAGGCTTAAGAAATGATCATGTAGTGTGAGGCTGTGGGGTTTAGTTTATGTAGTGTGAGGCTGTGGGGTTTAGTGCCACCTTTTTGGGCTCTCACCCCCAGGACAAAAAGGCTGTGGCCATGCAGAGCTAAATTTGTGTCAGAACTATTTTTCTTTTAACTCTGTGGCAGGAACTTTAATGCCAAATCAAGTCAATCGTAGTCATGCTTGACTTTATATAGAAGCAGAGATGTCATTTGTTCTTCCACTGCCAGAAAAAACCCTACATCTTTCTGGAGACCATCCCCTCTGTCCTGGCTTCTTTCACAGATGGGCAGCTGTGTATCAGTGCTTGGGCTGGATCGATCTTGTATTACTGGGTTATCTGAGAGCTAGCAGACACTGAATTTATGTTCACAAAGCCATGGCCTGTGTCTCATGCCCATTGCTTTGTTGTGGTAGTCTGCATCACAAACAGGATTTGGAGTCTCAGATATGTTTAACTGCTGTGTGCTGTGAGGTTTTGGCAGTTTGAATTCCTTTGTGACACACTAAGCTTGAGGAGTCCAACCTGCAGTTTTCTCTTTTTTGGTAGAACAATGAATTCTTGAATTTAGGAAAAGATGCATTTATTTAATGTTAGCTTTATGTTCTTTTGTCCCTTGGTGACTGTCATACTTACATCAATAAGGCAATAAAATTGGCACTTAAAAACAACAAGAAAAAAAGGGGAACTGAAAGATCTTTCAGCATATTGTGGTGGAAGAAACGCATTATTATAATTTCACTGTGTGTTGCTTACTCAAGCTTCAACCTGGCGTATCTAAAGCTAGAGTTCTTCATTTTAGCGCTTATTTTGCCTTTACTCAGTCTCAAGACTGGAGTCTTACAGATGGTTCTAACAAAAGTAATCCTTGTCTTGTAGCTGGATGCATAGGCTTAGGTCTATAGTTAGTCTGGATATATACACTTACCATAAGGGAGGATGTTAAAAATACACACGTAGTGAAATTCTGCAGTGGTTTTCATTGTAGGAATAAAACATGCTGTTTCCCTTCAGGATTTGCAGTTACTTGCATAGTCTTGTTTGGACATTTAAAAATAACAATAATTAATGGGAGATTGTTTCTACTTCTGATGAGGCAGGAATTCATCTCTTCTCTTTGGGTATGGGGGAATCAGTAAAAATCTGGAAAGCTGCAGTCAAAACAGTGAAGCCAGAAGCAAAGGGATTAAAGGCCCTTTGAGTTGTGTTGGCACTTTTCCTTTTTGAGAAGGTTTTTAAACTAACAGCTTGAGCTGCATAAACTTGAAATATTTCTCAAGTGTTTGTTTATGTGAATTGCTTTCTAATGAGGTCATAGCTGTTTTCCCGGACACAGTGGTATTTCCTCCTCTTGCTCTTATTTTTTATGCTGCTTTCTACATTATGCCTTGAAGACAGAACAGGCATGTAAAAATCAAACATTGCTCTGGATACTTCCAAGTTTCAACTCTAATGCTTTACAATAATTTCAAATAATTCAAGGCTGGAACACAATATATGTTGAAAGAAGTGCTTGAAATGCTTTAGAGTTTTAAAGAAAAACTGTGTCATTGTCAAGAGAAACTCAGTTTTTAGCTCCCAGAAGTTAAGGGAATTGTGGTGGATTGAAAGGCATCTGAAAATGCTGATTTTTCATCTCCCGTGTGAGATTGATCACTAAGCAAAAGAAAAATCACCTGACCATAAAGTGGGCACAGTTTTCAACTCTAGTTGGCTAGGCGTTATATATATATGTAAATAGTCTTTACCATCTGTTCTACAGAAATCAGAAACATGGACAATTGTCCCTTCTTTTCTCTGCTGTTTGCTTCAAATGCAACGAAACGTGGTGGGTTTACTACAGCATTTGATAGTGTTGTTTCTGAAATAAATGGCTTCCTGTTTTCAGAATCTTTGTTTTTTCAGACTAGATTTAAAGGTTCTGAAAGGAACAGACTGGTGGACTAGATACTGCTGTACTTTGGGTGGCTGCTTTCACAAATTTTGGGCTAGTGTCATATGAGGCCAAAATTTTATTCTGAAGTGGCGAGGAGGGAGGGGGCTTAAGTAATTGAGTAATATAATGATGATAGTGTGAAGTCATAATTTCCTAATGACTAATGTGGAGTACTATAGTTGAACATAAATTTGGAGTGTTTTTCCTACAGTGTCTTGAGTCATAATGATTCAGCCCTAAGCCATGGAGCTGCACAGTGTTGTGGAAGTGGGGGGATCAGTTGGCAGGTTGAACTGAGTGGGCTTTGAAAATGAAATGAAAGAAAAATCAACTGTGTCTTTTATATCTGTTTTTGTTAATAGCAACATATTTCCTGTTTAACAGTATCTGTAAAATAGGTGATGGAGGAGGGTTCATAAATGTGGGGTAACGGCAAGGTCAAAACCTCTATGAAGACCTTGTGATATATGCATGCTGTGTAGATCTTCATAATCTGGAACCAAATGTCTTTGGTATAAAATAATAATAATGATGAGAAAAAGCTGATTAAATCTGCAGACTGTTTCATTGGTTTAATTAGCATCTTTTTTTCCTTTTTTTGAATGTTAACAAAGTAAACGAGCAATGTTCTTCCCAAAACACTTAAAAATTTTGAGAAACTCTTAGTTTCCCACAAAGTTTGGCTTTAATTCTATGTCAAGGCTCTGCTGTAGATGGGGGCATACAAGAACTACCGATCTTATGTTTTTGAAATGCTAAAGTGATCATGTAACTATTATTACAATTGAGGTTTGGGTTTTTTGTGAGGAGTTTGGTTGTAAGCTGGCCATTACAGCTCCAGGTTGCTTGAAAAAAGAAGTGTTCAGTTCTGCTTAACAGATCATGCAGTCACAAAATGTTTGGGTGTTGGTTGGTTGGTTGGTTGATTTTTTTAACCTATCAATTGGACAGCTTTTAGTGCAGTTTATCTACCTGAGTACCAAGTGCTTCAGAGAGGAAGATTACACTTAAGAAACATCAGGAACTGACTTCTTAAAACAGAAAAACATATTGTTTCATGTGCTGAAACTTGAAGTAGCTTCAGGTTCATTGAGAATGAAAAATATTTAGCACCTACAAAAAAATACCACCACTGCAGCCTTTTTCCAGGATTTTAATTTTTCTAAATTGAGACTTATAATTGTAGACAGTTGTTCTGAAGGGTATTTTGAGCAGCATTTTATTTTCTTCCATTGTTGAACAGAAAATAAAATATACCATGTTCTTAAAATGAAATTGTATTTGACTTTACAAGATGAAAAAAAAATCAACTGTCTCTTTTATATCTGCTTTTGTCAGTGGCAGCATAAGCTTAACTATTTCCTCTTTAACAATATCTGTAAAACACTTTTTTTCTTTTTCTTCTTTCAGAAGTGAAGCCAACTTGCATATTTAACAGCATGGAGTATTATGATGGAGACATGTTTCGGATGGATGCTTGTCGATTTTGTCGGTGCCAAGGGGGAGTCTCCATTTGTTTCTCTGCCCAGTGTGGTGAGCTACACTGCGACAGGTACTACGTGCCAGAAGGAGAGTGCTGCCCAGTCTGTGAAGGTACAGTCTCTTGTTAATCCTCTCTGCTTTTAATTCTGCTGCTTTTTTTTCCATTTATCTGTTCAATGGAAATGAGCAATGAACTCATTGAGCTTTTGTTCTTCTGGAGTTTGCAGATTCCTCCATAATTCAGTTTATTTCTATATTTTTGCTGTGCCTGAATGTGCTGTCATGTTCTTTGCAGTGCTCCTCTGGCCTTGACAATACTTCTTAGACATGGTCAAGTGTGCCATGCTTTTTGGGGGGCCTTCTTGACAAATGACATAAAAAGCTGTTTTTAATTTCAGCACAGACATTGAGACAGGTATCTCCAGAGATGTAGTTGTGACCCTGAGACAAATTTTGTTTGCTTTGCAACCTCCTTCTTATTCTGTTCAGCTGGAGTGATGCACACAACTTCTTTCCTCTACAGTTACAGAAAGCAATGGGGCAGCAATCCGATGCCAGTTTTCCTCTTCCTCCTTTGCTCTGCTGAGAGCCTTGCTAGGCCTGCAGTCCTCCTAAAAAAGGCTCTGTGGGAAATATCACATTGACCCTCTTGCTAATACTAGAAAGTATTGGAGTAATATTCTGCCAGAATAAAACCAGGATTCCAGCAGAGGAAGATTGGGGTGGTGCAGGCACTTGGATCTTGCCTCATTGAGGATTAGCTTATGGCCACCAGGTAGGGAAAAGGCCTGTGAAACACTTTTAGTCCCTTAGTTTAAATGTGGACTTAGGAATATCTTCTCAATAGGTGAAATCACCTGGAAATCTGAAATCTTCTCAGAGGAGAGGAGTCTAGTAATTACTGTGAATTTCAAACACTTTGCAGTCTCCTTAATACCATTATTCCTGTAGTTCTTTGCAGGAGCAAATAAGCCAGAAGATCCGATATAGTCGCATTTTATTCCAAGCAGAGGATTAGAAAGTAAAGTACCTCATAAAAATACATCTCATAGAGGCAGCTGTAAGAGCTGGACCTTCTCACTCAGCACAGGATCTGGTGAAAAATAGCTTGTTTTGTTACAAGCTACTGAAAGCTTCAGAGATTTAAACCCAAAACCTGGATAATAAAATATCAGGTGGGAAAGTTTGGAAGTATTTTTTAAAGAGTATTTGTAATTTTTTAATGTTTTGGTGTATATTTTACGTATTTTAGTGTCAGTTTGTATCATGTTGACACGTGGTGTTCACATGTAGAGAAACTGAAATGCAAATGTTGTAGATTTAAGTATTCCAGAGAGGTACCAATCTATGTTTGCCCTGAGTTTAAGACCTGGCCTAGACATTCATTGCTGACTATACTTGAAGGGAGGATCCTAGATTTGTGGTCTTTCCTGGTGCAGTTGCACCTACACTTACAAGAGCCTTCATGCTCTAAAAAAAAAAAAAAAAAATCTGTGATATACTGTCATTTAATGTAAGATTGAAAAGGTCTAGAGAAGGCATGTCTGGTGTGGTGAACTCTCCCAAGTAAGTGCAGATCCACTCCTGAAAAAGCTGCTGTAGGATTTGGATTTGGTGACTTCATAGAATATATAAAATCTCTTGGGTTCATTTGCTGTGATTACTATTTTTTCTCATATGTGAATATTCCAAGATTTGGTATTATGAAATCATTGTGACAATATATATACATGTATATCTATATATCTGCTCTATCTGTCCTATCATATTCAGATATAGGTGCTGATTTTCCACATTGAACTTGCAGATCTAGATATGTCCCTTATCCTCTTTGATGATTTAAATATTCAGCTACCTTATTATTTATCAATAAACTGTTCTGTCATATCATCATACCACAATAAAATTTGATTTCTCCATTTTTGCAACGTTTCCATCAGACTAGCAAGAAAACCTGGTGACATTTCATTTCAGATTGATGAGTTGGTGTGTATTAGTTTGCAGTGGAAATTTCTTCTTTAAGACAGGTCCTTACTAAGAATAAAATGGATAACATTATATAATTATTGTGTACTCTTTTATTTTTCTACTAATGACTGTGGCTTAATACCAAGTTACAGGGTCCTTCATCAAACCACCTGGTGGTATATGTCTTGCTTCTTTCTGTTGTGTATTGTTTTGATAAGGGTTATGGCACTAAATGAAGGAAATCTGAATTCTGAACGGTTGGATAGTAAGATGCATGGTGGTTTTTACTAGAAATCCCTCTTGATTTAGTGACATTCTTTTAAGTGAGCCTAGACAACTGGTTCCTTTAACATATTATAATTGTCCTGGTTCCTTTAAACACTCAAAAAAAAAAAAAAAGATGGTTCTGGTCCCTTTTTAAATTACTTGGGTAAAGTTGACACTTAAATTGACAAGGTCATGTATTTTAAATGGGCAGAACATATCAGCCCACTCATTCATGTTTTTCTAGTTGCTGAAGAAGGGGCATTTTTTCTACCTTCTCTTCTTCTGTTGAGTATTTCATGGCTTGTTGTCAAGGTGATTAGTTGCTTTCTACAAATATTTACTTGATTATAGAAATATCAAAAAAACCCCAATGCTTTTTTTCCCCAAGAATTCTAAAATGACAAGTACTAAATTTGGTGTGAGTTGTGAAGTACAGGCAGAAGCCCTTCTTGGCTTAACTCCAGGAGGAGTTCTTTCCCAAAGTTCTCTAGGCTATATCAGCATTAGGAGATGTAATTTATAGCTTTAAATGCTACTGACCTTTTGAAGGGTATCAGGAACTTTGTGCTTTGAGTTGCATAGAAGACTATTGCAAGTAGCATAAGTCTTGTATGCCTTTTCTGTGCTTTTTCTGTATTCCTCTGTCAATCAGAATCCTGTACATAGGTTGAATGATAAAATTCACTTCATTTCTTTGTGTATGATTTGATTTTTGGCAAGGTCAAAAACCTGTATGTTGGTTTTTTTACAGATGCAAGATTATCCTAAAACATCAAAGGTGCAAAGTTAAGAATTTAAGTAGCATTTTAATTTTTAAACACCTTATTTTCACAACCATCTGGTTTTGGGCTTATTCAGAATTTTACTAAAATTCTGAATATCAGTACAGCTCAGGATGGGGATGATGTTGTCTGCCATTTCACTCCAAATGTTTGGAGTGTCATAAAGTGGCTTTGAGTAAGACAACAGCTACTGGCACTGCTACAGGTTTTATCTGCATTAAAAATGCATTGTCTTCCTTCCAAAGAGGACTGATGAAACTCCAAAGAAATAATCCAAGTTTCATTCAAGCCTTTTTTCCTTCAGATAGGACGTCTTCTTTCTCCCAAGTCTTTCCATCTTAACACTCCTGGAAAATTAACTTATAATAAATCACTTGTGTTTATTGGATGTCAGCTAAAAAAGATGCTTTCAGATATATTTATTGCTTTTAATATATTAAATTTGCTTTACTATGTAATTTGTAGTGTTACTTGCTTTGCAAACCTGACCTACTTACTGTACATTCTCAGATACTTCATTTCTGAGCCTGACAGTTACCATTTCTTAGCCACCATGATAATCTGTATACATTCACATAATGTATATATCTTTGTAACTATTAATATCAGTGCAACTTACCACTGGAGTACCACTTATCTCTGGAGTACTATTATTTCTGAAGAGTAAAAGCTGCTTTTATTTCCAGAAATGGGGTAGCATATACAGACTTTCAGGGAACTTAAGGAGAAATTTTATACAAAGTATGCTTCCTAAAATTCTGTTATTTAAATATCCAGATCTTAATTTGACTGCTAACAGGTAAGTGGGACTTGTGGCTTTCAAGGGGCAAGAACTTCAACTGAAATGAAATTGAAAACTGACCCTGTTCAAAAAGATAGAGTATCTTTAACACTAGGATGAGGTGCAGCTTAAAGCAACAAATGTGCCAGAGGCCTCATCGTTGTTCATAGTGTAAAAGAGTGTTGCAGTCCTGACAGGAGTCTTTCCAGTGGGTCACTTAGAAATGTTGGTACCAAAAAAAGATTCAACAGATCCAAAGAACCATTTTGTCCTGAAGAACAAAATGAAAAATATTAAAGCATTAATTATAACACAGACTCTCTTGCGATTGCTCTCATTTCAGACCCGCTTTATCCAGTCAATAACCCTGCTGGCTGCTATGCCAATGGGCAGATCCAAGCTCACGGGGACCGCTGGCGGGAGGACGACTGCACGTTCTGCCAGTGCATCAACGGGGACCCACACTGCGTGGCCACCGCCTGCGGGCAGAGCTGCCTCAACCCTGTCAAGGTCCCCGGGGAGTGCTGCCCCGTCTGTGAAGGTAGGAGTGCTATTCCCCCTCCTTTGGATTTGGTCTGTCATGGTCGCTGCTTTCCTGGCAATTCTTGGTTCACTTTAAAAGCTGGTGTGGCATTGGCTGGTTACTGAATAATCACAGAGGGCAGAAAACATCAGTGTGGTTTAACTACGCCTGTATGTTGGCAATCCCTGGCACTCTTTTGGCATAAAGAGGTAGTTAAGATCAGCATTATTTACTAATTTTTCTCTTAGCTTTGCTTAAACCTTATTAATAAATATAGGAGAAGTTAGGTCAAAATGTTTGTCACTATAATTATTACTGTTAATTGGATTATTCATGTTTTCTTCTTCATCGCTGTCATTTACTTGCAACTAAAAATCTCTTTGTACAACATAGTTTGATATTGGACATAATTATTTCGGTGAAACTTGTAAAAAGAGATGTTACCTGGGAGATAGATTAACTCTTCAACTTTACAATTATTTTTTCATTTGTTTGTGGAAATACATGTATATGGTATAACTGACTGAGATTTAACCTAACTATAAGGTAAAATGCTTGCCCAGCCTGATGATGGAATTGTGAAGACTTGCAAGCTGAGACATTAAAAAAATATTTTGAATTGCATATGTAAATGTGCATTTAGAGCTGCATTTTATGGAGTAGCTGTTCATCAGGAAAAACACCAGATAAATTTAGAAACGGTTCTTCTAGACCTAGAGCCATCTTCACAGTACACAAGCACTTGTGGGTGCTCAGTGAGTTGACACTTAGAAGTTTTTCTCATTCCTTCTCTGATTAAAAAAAAAAGAATTTTGTATATCTACATGTGTCTCTGGGCCCTTCTTGGTTTGCAGTATCTATCCAAGTAAGCTCACTGGGACACTTAGTTTTTAGGATAAATCTGAGGAGCATAAGGATTTCTTACAGGTGCTGTTTAACTCCAGAATTCACATCACTAGGTATGAAGAAGGTGTTTGATACAATGTGTAAAAGCTGCAATTACAGAATTGCACTATTTGCTTTGAATTAATGTCATGTGAGGAAGCAGGTTAACTGCTGTTAATCCCCAGTGATCACCTCAGGATGGGTATCACAGAGCCTGTGCTGTCACCCCTCATTAGCTAGATGTCTGAGCCAGCTTGGGAAGGCATGCAGAGAGAAAGAGAGGCTGATGGAATTATTGTCAACATGAGAGGATTCTTTTCCTCTAATGAGGGAAGGATAGGCAAATGTGTCTATTTTCCTATTTCCCTCTTCCAGACTGGAGAAAATGGATGAGAGATAATTGAATTAAATGCGCATAGAAAATGGATGAGAGATGATTGAATTTAATGCATATATATATGAAGAACCGTGGGAAGCAAACACAGGGTCAAGCGTAGGCTTCCATCCTTCATTGCTAAAGGTTGCAACATAAACAAGCTGGTGCTTCATTAACACATGACAGTAATGCCTCTGCAGTGTTCTCAGGACACAGATTAGGTCCTCTGGACTAGGCTGCATAATTCTGTGCAATAACACGTTTGTCCTTTTAGAAGACGGTGTAGCTACAACTGTTTAAGTCCATAAAAGTTGTTTTTGTGAGTGACATATGGAGTACAACCATACTTATGGTACAAATGGATGAAAACTGATGCAATAGAATTGTGGAATCAATATTTAAATAAGGTCCTTGTGTCATCTAAATTATATATTATTAAATAATCTGACTTCCTATTTGTTTGTCATGATAGCCTTTGTATGATGTATGCTTAATTGTAGTCATCTAGTTTTGAGTGTATCATCTGGAAGGCAGTGATACTGAGTGGTATTTTGAGGAACCTCATAAGTTTTAAGCTTAAAAGCATCACATTTGCCTTGGTGGATTTTTTTTTTTTTTTTTTTTTTCAAAAGGTAATGAAATTATCTAAGTTGTAAAACCTACAATTAGTAGAAGTGCTTCTAGTTCATTCGGGATCGAAGTTTCAGCATACTTAGGTACCAGTGGTCAGAGAACATCTGAAAACACTTGAATACTCTCTTATTTTTTCCCTTCCCTCTCCTACAGCAAACAAATATAACAAAAAAATTATTATGATCAATTATTGCAAATTATTTAATTACAGGAATCCAGATAGAGGATTATTTCAAGGATCAAAAAAACTGGACTGTTAAAATACAGTAGTGTGTTCAGATGCTAGAACTCAAGATTTAAAAAATTAAGTTTGCAAGAAGCTCCTCTGAATGATTTGGTGACAAGTTATTCAGCATTTGAGACTTAACAACTTAATTTTGTGATAATGACAAATGAAAAAAATCTCTGAGAAATGAACCATCAAGGGTACCAGCAAATCTCTTAGAGTCATGTTTTGGAGCATTAAAAAAGTTCAAGGCTGTTATGCCTTGTGATGAGCAGCCTGAATAAAAGTATTTAAATAGATGAGAGCAAGGTGATACCTGATTTGAAGTATGAGCCCTGTGTCTCTCTGAATCTGTTAACATTTTTCTTTGAAAGCACACGTTAACAAAATCCCAGAACATTAGGAAAAAATAACAATGTTAGATGCTGACTGTCTGCATTTAGCATTAAGAATATGTATCTTAAAATTACCTTTTGTAAAAAAGGTGTTTGAGCCTTTGGCAGCAGGCAGTTGTGTGTAAACTGTAGATTTCTGGCCCACCTCCAAGGTCAGATAGCTTCATGTGTCTTAAGCCTTAAATCTGAGATTAGTAGTGTTTCTACTTGGAGTTAATGCGTGGGGTAGGAAACAAGTACTGTCTGCTTTCATTACAATACAGCTGTCGCTTGCTAACCCAGTAGGCAAGGACCTTCTTTGGATTTCTGTTCTCTGGTTTTCTCCTTGTTCTAAGGCTGAACTGGAGAAGGATGCATGCCCTGGGAAGACAGTTAAAAACTTCTATTTCTTTCGCACAAATGATTTTCCCAAATTTTAGGTTTATCATTTAAATGACAACCTAGTCCCACCTAAAATGCTATTTTGTTTCTGCCATCATCCAGCCACCTGACATCTCTATTCTCTTAAACAGGTAAGCTGTATGGATCAGCGCTCCTTCCCATTTTAAATCAGCTTCTCACTCTTTTTCCTGAGCATTGTTTCTGTTGATGAAGTTCTGCTGCTGATGCTCACCGTGCTGTCCGTGACCTGCGGGAGTGGTGGGAACAGGGGAGAATAAGGTCCTGGCTGGGAAGCTGGCTGACAAATCAATCCCTTGATTTTAATGATTCTAATGAAAAAGATGCACAGCACATTTTAAGGGAGCTACAAGCAATGAAGTAAATTCCAGGCTCATTTTTTCCTAAAGAGGAATTAAAATGTACTGTTAGCCATTTGATTGTTTTCTGCATTCCACTTCATTGCACTTGCATATCCACAGCTTAACCTGAATTTTGCAGTGCACTGTATGAGCAGAAATGTTGACTGTCTGCGCTCTCCAGTTTGGTTTCTCCATCTTTCTGCTTCTCTAATTTCCAACTGTTAAGGAAAGAGAAGCAGAATTCTTATCTAGTGTGGGCAAAGGTCTGGCATTGGTGATATTATATAAGTGTCATATTTTGAACTATGTAAGTTAGTAAAGCAGAAAAAGCAGCGTGCTTTAGTGATACGTTCAATAAATGGGCAAAAATAATGTAAACTTTGCAGCTGATTTTGAAATAGTAGTTTACTAGTGATTGCAAAGATAAAAATACCTCATTTTGCACTCCTCTTTTGAATGAATGACTTCCAGTTCTCACTCACATCTCAACATATCAGTACTCTCAACAAGAGTGTATACCCTAGAGAAATAACATCATTTTTGCAGATTAAATTTACTTCTTTTCAAAAGTTTGTGTAGTTGCATCATGAATATACTTTGCTTTTTAACTCTTACTTGTATACTACATTTCTTGATTCAGTTGTATCTCTTACTTTCTGCATTAATTTTTCACTTTTTTGTGGAGACTAATGCGGAATGTAGGAAATAATTACTTGATGTTAGAATCTTAATTGTCCATCAGATCTAAAGCAGGAAGAAGAATGGGACCTGCTGAAAACTCTCTACTACCTTAGTCAGTTTAGTGGCTGATAGACTAGTTCAGGTCCATATTTCTATTTAGAAATAAGTACTAGGTAAAGAATAATAAGGAAGACATTTTATATGCTTATCACTATTTTTAAGCATGCATTTATTTCTCATTGGACTTCTATTTACATTTGAAAGAGAACCCACTTCCAGCAGCCAGTTTCAATTGTGTGAGCTTACTTTAAGCATGTCAGATATAAGCTCTTTAATATGCAAACCAAAGCATTTAGTCAAAGATATTTCTGTCGTATATTTTGGTTTGAGTGTTGAGGGATACAGGGATTTGTGAGACAAATTTAGGATTTGATGAGAAAATTCTAATCAAAACTGCTTGTGGATCTGGCTTGGCTGTGGCTCATCCAGACTAAAAGGTTGTTAGTATCAGTCACTCCTGACTCTTCCTCTCTGATCTAAATGTTGCTGTACCTGCACTTCTACCAATTCAGTTATTTCTTGGCTGGTTTATAATCAGTTTCAATGAAGGATATATTTGTTCCTCTAGATAAGTTTGCATTCCAGCAGCTTCATAAGGATAAATTTTTTCTTGGATTAACTTACAAAAAATTTTGCTGCCAGAGATCGCATATAACGTACTAGAAATTCCGTGTACAAAGATTCTTGAAATATGAGCACAGTATGTCAGCACACAAATGTATTCGGCCTTTGAATACAGTAAATTCAGTACAAAGTAGAGCATTCCCATTCCATCATGAAGAAAATCCTGATGTTCTTGCTACCACAGTGAGAAAACCAGGCTGTGAGGATTGTAGAGACTAAAGTTACATAAAATCAGCTGTTGACACTTGTCTAAATTAGAGGCCAAAACGAAGCAATTGTGATGTTTCGGTTACTGTACAGAGCTGATTTGTATCTGTTCTCCTTTTTAATTCTTCTTAACATGCTGCTGTATATGTATCCGTGGTGTATATCCTGTATGTGTGCTATGCAATACACGTTCCCATGTTGATTGGATGCCTAGATTGGTTTGCCATGTATAATTTTCTGAATGCTTGCCTTGGGTTTGCTGGACCTGGGGAAGATGGTAGCAGTCGCTCTCCTCACTTCAATCTTGCTGCTGCTGGAAGCGGAGGCTGAGTGAGGTGCTTGAAATGCTTTACATTGGAGCTCCCTGGAGATATTGATGAGGAGGAAGAGACAGGAGCATGGGGTGCATGAAGGAGAGGGGTATTTATGGATGTGGTGTGCCAATACAATGGGTTTGTATGTGGATTTAATTTTCAAATCTGTGGGCAGCCTCTCTTGAGTTGCACTGCAGCTGGTATCCACTAGTATATTTACCAACTCTGTTTGATGTTTTTACCAGCTCAGATCAAAGCTAAATTTATTTTATCTATAGACAACAAAGCTAAAAAGAGCAGTCAGTGTCTTAGAAGGCAGAGTATGAATTCATATGTTTTAAAACAGAGAACTGACAGAAATACGCTCACCAAATTCAATAAGAGAAAATACAGCATGCTATGCTGTGAGGAAACAGATTCATTTTGATTTTTGTCTCAACATTGTTGGACCAGAGGTATATGGGGGAAGGGCTGCACATGTGCCACTTGCAGGAGGCAGCTAAGAGAAGATGGAGGAAAGCCCTGTCTCTAGGGAGACTTTGCCTGCCAGCCTTTTCATGTCTCACATGGAATAGGCAGTCAGTAGGAGACCACCAAGGACACTGTGTCCTCCAGAGAGGTTCTCCAATTGGGTGGCAAAAGGTCTTCACCAATGCACTGCAGTCAAACACTGAGCTGGGCCAGTGGTCTCCTGCCAGCAAGCAGACCTTGGGAGGAGATGGGGGCTGTAAAAGTAACTGTGTCACAAGCTGCTGGCCTCTTTTTTGCCCTCACTTTTTGCCCTCGCTCTTTTTGCTTGCTCTCACTCATTCATTCTCCCTCTTGCTGGCTGGTCACCTGTTGACCACCCCCTTTTCATTACCAATAAATGGTTCTTAGATATAATATTTGCCTTGTTTGGCTTAATTCTGTCCTAGATCATCTGTTTTAAAAGAACCCCCTGCAGTTCAAAGCACAGTCCAAAATTTACAGAAGACAGACTGAATAAATTGGATTGGTTCAGCTTAAAATAAAACTATGAAGTCAGAATGTGATCATAGCAGTCCTCAAGTGACTAAAAGATTGTTGCAAAGAGAAAGATAAGACAGAAAAGAATGAAATTGGATTACAGAAGAGAAAGATGGGATTTAGAGGAAGACAGAAAGTTGTTGAGGAAAACAAAATTCTCTCTGTGGCATGTTGTGACTAAGATTGTCTTTTTGATGTGTTCAGGGCATGGCAGTTGTATTTTCAACCTTAGTGAAAAGAGATTTGCTCAGGAAATTGCTTGCATAACTGAAAGCAGTAATGGTATTTCACGTGTAGTTTTCAGTGCTCATGCAAGTGATGGCTGTAGCCTACCGATACATAGCTGGGGGCTTGGAGGGGGAGGCCTGTTTGAGGTCTTTTTAACTAAACATCAAAGTCATCAAAACCCTTTTGGCAAGACATCTTAATACAATGTGTCCACTTAAATCACTTCTTCCCAGTTACCTGACACACTAAAGCCCATGAGCTTAATGATAAAATCCCAATGTATGAGGCAGGGGACTGGGTACTTTGAGGTGGCTGTTTCCATAGGGAGAGAGGCACAAAGCCTTTCCATGGAAAAGGCATGAAATTGGAGACAAAGGCATATTGAGACATGATAGTGTGGAGGGGAAGACCTTCCTTTATCCTTGGCCTGTCCCCAAACTTAAGCTCTTCAGTTTACACAGCTTTTCAGGGCATGCACCTCCTTTCTCTGATGACAGCTGGGAGAAGAAGGCCCATTCCCTTCTGTGGATCCAGCACAAACAGTTAGTTAGTTTTAAGCTTCTGATGGATGTTTCTGTATAGCTTCTATAGCTCCTGTAATGATATTGGCCCTCTGGGATTTGACTTTGTTTATTTATTCTATTATCTATTTATCTGTTTAGTTTGTTTTCTGTTTAGATGTGTCTTCATTAAGAGCCAAGGCTTAGGCAATCATACTGGCCTTCTGTGCTTTCCCCATGGCTTTAGAGCCAATGGCTTATTTTTGCAGCACAAGGAAGGGATCACATTTCTTCAGATTAAAACAGACGGCTAGGTAGAAGGGAGAAAGGGGCTTTTCAAGTGCCATAAGGGACTGCAAAATTTTTATATGTGCTCACACTTCTTTTGGCTCAGACCAGCTCTTTATGGGGATTGGTCTGGGTTCCTGTTCCATTGCAGCTAACCAGATCCATGGGCAATCAGCTAAATTGGCAGTTTGTACTATTGCTTACTGTTTGCTTCTTGCTGGGCTAACAACTTTGCTTTCTAAGTAATATTACTGTGGTTTAAATAGCAATTCCATTTTTAACAAATTTTACAAAAAAAGAGGGAATATACCGTATGAATATATAATAGCATGGGAATACTAAAGAAGCTACAGTGATAGAAAAAACTGTTACCTTTGGGCTATCTGCAGACAGCCGTCTGCAAATTGGAATAATAGCTGTGTTCACAGGAAGTAAATATTGGTTAGGATAGTATGATTTTTTTTTTTTAATGAGATAATAAATACAAGCATTCAGCACTGGCATTGATGCCAGAAATGTCCTTTAGGGAGGTCTCTGGTTGCTTCTATTCCCTTGGATCTCTCGGAGGCTTAGGCTATTCATAGAGAAAGCTGATACACAGTAATTGGTTATCTCACAGCATGTCCTTCTGCAAGAGAGCCCTCAGGTACAAGTGGCTGGGTGCCAGCATAAGCTGTGAATGAGAAATTAAGTGTTAAACAAAATCCCCTCAGAGGATTTTCATGAATAAGACCCACAGTACTTTGCTGTCATTATGGCTGACACTTTATCTTCACAAAAAGAAATTAACATTTTCATCAATAAAGGAATCCAAACTCTAGCTGAGATGTAATTCAGTTCAGTTCCTTTAGCGTGTCTAGCACTTCATTAAGTAAAAACAGGCAGCAGAGTCCAGTGAAAAGAAATTTGATTCATTCAGGATGAAGTCAGTGGTAGTGAGCAGTGTTCACTGACACGGGGTGTGGGCCCAGAGTCCTCCTTAGAGCATGAAATGTAAGTTATTGTACAGCAGCAGTGCTGGAGCGCCCAACCAGCCCTTTCATCAAAGTCAATTAGGGGATGCAAACGCCACTCTGCAGAGAATTAGGCTTCTGTTTGCCAGATCATGATTTAGTACAGTGGTTCTAGAGAAGGCAGCTGAGCCTGTGGAACCACTGTGTGATGTAACCAAACTGGCCAGGGCAAGCCAGTGAAATTCAGGAAGACTTTACGAGTACGGAATAACATTTTCATGGTTTTCAGTGATTCATTGTTGAATTCAGTGGAAGACTGCTGGAAGGATAAATAACCAGAGAATCCTAATGAATATGTGTCAGAGGATGTCTCACTTACGAAGAACCTCATGGATCCTCCTCATTTTTTTCAGCACCAATGGTTTTCATAGATTTGCCTCAGATGTACACTAATTTAGTGTTTATCTTCACCTAGTAAAAATAAGTGAATGGCCTTCTTAATGTATTTTAACAATTCTTGATAGACTTAATTGATTCTGCTTCAACAAGATGGTTGTTTCTTAGTGTCATTCCACCAAAAATTGTCAAAAAAAGTTCTTATCAACATTAAAATTCATTTGACATGCATGTTAAACCAAAAACTTCTAGAATTGATTATTACAGACAAAAGGTTTTAACTTCACATTTTGAGAGTAGAAAGTATGTATTTTGATTGCATCACTGCAAAAAAAGACATGTATGTACACCCCCAGCTTCTTTACTCTGCAGCAATAAGTAGTCTTTGATTGTAATAGTTACTTTCAATGAAAAAAATACATATTTAGTAGTTTCAGGCTGGCAGCATGAATAACATTTGAGACAAAAGGCTGCCAAACTGAACTATGTGTTTGGAGGTATCAATGAATGTATTTTCAGAGTTACTTGTTACATTAGAAAATTGTATCACCTAAGTCCTTGCATACATTTATAAATTGTTATGTGATGCTGAATTGTTGAACCCTGATAGCCAACACAGCTTAATTCTGGGAAAAATTTCCTGTGAGGCATTAGGTATTTCAAACCCAGGAAGGAAATTCTTTAGCCCAGGACTCAGGACTGATATTTTTCATGTAATGAATTGGAGGGGCGGGGAGGGCTGGAATGCAAACTATGAGGATGGAAAACATTTAGTCACTCTTGGAATGATATGAATGTTTTTACAGGAAGCTTAAGTAAACACACATGCTGCTGCTTAGTAGGCTAAGTTAACTTTTTTGGACAGTAGACAAAATTTAAACAAGTATGCAGACTCGAATGAAAGGCTGTTGAGCAGCACACCCTTCAGGCCCAGTTTTGAGCCAGTTATCACTTAAAACATTAGGTAAAAAGTTAGATTACAGTTTGTTTGGGCTTTTTTTTCTTTTTTTTATGGTAAATGCTTGAATGCACTGATTTTTAATTTTTTTAAGTCATTTGATACTGGTTTCATATGATCAAAACATCTTACTTCTTTTAAAGGTGTAGTCTATGTTATGAATTACTACAGAAGAGGGAGCTATTTCACTTTCCCCAAACATGGGCATGTTCTTTATTATTCATGCTGGAGATCTTTCTCCTTGTTTAGAACATGATTTTTATTCATTTTTTTTCTTTTCCCCCCCAGAAGAGGTTTTCATTTTATGAAAACAAAAAGAGATGTTGGGCAGCCTAGAATCCTATTCTGTTGAGCTTACTCAGAAGAAATGTTGTACAGAGGAAGAAGCTTAGAATACAATAGCTACTTCCGTACTTAAAACCAATTTTGTAAAACCATGGAGTAGCTATTTCCCTCCCATGATATTACTGAAAGTATGAAACAAAACCTTTTTGAGTTAAAATATTGCATTCCAAATGAAACAAAGCGAAGAGATTGTTTTTCATATAATATTAATAATAAAAATACCTTGCCAAGAGGTGAAGCTTGCATAATGTATTAACTTAAAGGAGAACAAAAAAATGAGACTGATCAAAGCTGGTTGTGGCTGTTACTAAATAATTCTTAACAGAGAATTGCTCTTACAAACACCTGGAAGAAATTTTGCTTCCTGAATAAAAAAGCTAGTTTTTAAGTCATGAAGTAGATTCAGAGAGACAGTGTTAGGCAAACATGTACTTATTTTGCAAAAAGTAGGTAATCAGTACTTGGCAAAAGCATACAGAAATCATCAGAAATTGAAATATTTGTCTTCTGCTTTCAGTTCCTTGATTAGGATTCATCAAGGATATTGCTGCTTTAACTGGAAGTGTCCTGAGTTTATATGAAAGTGAAATTCATGGAGTCATGCAAGTTGGAAAGGATCACAAGATTTTTCTAGTCCTATCTCCTTAAAGCAGGTCCTGTGAGAGAAGGATGTCAAGGCCTTGTCCCAGTTAAATTTTGAATATTTTGAAGGATGGAGATCGCACAAGTCACCATGCCCATGTCATAGTTTGATGATCCATGTGGTTCAAAAGAAAGACCAAAACAGCTTTTATCAAGATGTCATTTCCCATTTCGTGTTTGTGTTTGGTGCCTCTCATGCTAGCCTGGAGCCACCTCCAAGATTAGCCAGGTCTTGTCATCTTTGTACCCTGGGGTTAAGGAGTGGTAGAGAGCAGTAGGATGCCCCCTGACCCTCCTTCCTCAGGCTGAGCAAGCCCTGCTTTGTCTCTCAGCCTGTCCTCATGTGCCACCTCTCCAGCCCTGGCCAGCTCAGTGGCCCTGTCCTGCACTTGCTCAGGTGTGTCCATGTCTGTCTTCTACTGAGAGCCCAAAGCTGGACACTACTCCAGCTGTAGGCTTCCAGGTGCTAAATGGAGGGAAACCATCACTTCCTTGTACCTGCAGGCTCTGCTTCTGCTGGTGCAGGTCCCTCTTGTCCTTCACACAAACCAAAACTGAACTCTTGGTTCTCTCAGAATATATTTGGCTTTGCAGAAGGGTAGTTAAGTGTAATCTTTCTTTGCTTTCTGATACAAACTCTATGGCTACAGTTCAGATTTTGAACTAAGAATATGATAGGAAGATGGGTATAATTTTTCATTCTGGTTCCACACTTAAGAAGGATGCCATTTAGTTTGTTAGTTGTCTTTTGTATAATTTATATAATTATAATTAAATTTTTTTAACAGTAGAAGTTAACAAGATTGCAATAAATTTTAAATTGTCCCTGGTTTTTTGTCTATTTTTATTTGTTTTCTAAGGCTTTAGCAGTCAATGGTATATTTCAGTTTTCGTTCTCTTCCTTTTTTTAAAAATAATTTATCAAATTGTATATATAATAAAATTGTAATCCTCAGAAACAAATTTTCCCGTCTCCCACTGGAACATGGGTGCCCCAATTTCTTTCCATATCTCAATACTTGAGCAATACCTCAGTATAACAAATTTAGGGCTCAGTACTAGACCAAATTGACCATCCTTTGTTCTTGTGCATGTATTTATAGTAGTTCAGACTGTTAACAGAAGAAAATATCTGCTCTTTGTACTACAAGCTGTGTCACAGTACTCAGCAGAAGTGGGAGATCTCAGAAATCAAAGAAAGAGGGATGTAGGGATTGATTTTGCTCATATTACAGAAGTATTCTAGATGGAAAAAATCAGTGAAAATAGTATTCTACCTTGATACCTTCTTTTTTTTTTTTTTTGACAACAAGTTTTTGTGTTGCTATTGTGAATATAGGTCCTTAAGGACAAAGCTAGCTCCAGACATTATTTGAATGCCACCCTTCTTTCACCATAAATGCAGTTTGATTTCAAGCTGGAATGATGAGATTCAGGGTTTGATCACATATTTTAGTATTTTTCAGTGGACTAGTCAGACTGAATGTCCACCAGCAGCTGAAATATCTGCTGTAGATTTTAAAAGTTGTTTTTAAGCAAATGGCATTGTAAAGACTTTATTCTAATGCTATCAACCTCACAGCGAGCAAAATGATAATCTGCACCAAAATTCAGCAGAGAAAGTATCAGAGAGGATATATGGGAGCATGGTGTTCTAATAGGAATCTGCCTTCATATATAAGCGCTTGGCATCAGCAAAATCTGTGCTCCATTAAATACATTGTGTTCATCCAAACTCTCTTCAATCCCCTTCTCTTTCTTTCCTTTTCTCTTTCTTTCTATGGTATATTGCATTGTTGGTAAAGCACACAGGCAGAAACAGCATCCATTTTTCCCACCCATTGTCTGTGCATTTGTGCACTGGATCTTCCTTCAGCCCTTTCTAGCCAGAGCAGCAGTGAAAGCCCAGTTCAGATTGTGTGGTGGTACATGCTTTTTCAAGCTTAGCTGCTGCTTGCCTATTCAAATAGCCAGAAGTCTGGTAGAGCAGATCTGGCTTTATTTGTTGAGTCTTGTCTAGTGAAGTGAAAAGGCCTGATTTTTTTTTTTCCTGGCTGCATTTTTGCACATGTGGGGGTAGGGAATGAAATTATTTCTTTTGTCCTCTGTTTGCAGCTCATTGAGAAGCAGGCATGCATATAAAATTACTGTATCTCAGGGTTTACCTTTAGGGAGAGAAGGGAAAAAGAAACAGATTTGCAAGCTTGACTGGAAACATTGAGGATGCTGAAAGCTGGCCCAAAAGTGGAAGGTAACAGAATAATAAAATACAATGAATAGAGGACAAACAAAAACTTTCAAATTAATATACCAACAGTTTAATTTCATCCTTTATAAGAAATACCATATTACTGCGTGTATCAAAAGCACAAAAATTGTGTCTGTGTGTCCAAGGCAAAGGAGCATCAAAATACAGATATTTAGTTTTGGAAAGTCACCAAAACTTTTGCAACAAATATATATAGATGTATACGTAGATATATAAAATTATGGATGGTTTCCCTAGATGTTAAGTTACACCTGCAATTACAGAGAAGTTAACTTGAGAGGTAGACTTTAATGATAGGGAGTGAAACACAGTCCTCTTTCTCTCTAGCTTTAGTTTACACCCAAGTGGATCAATGAATACTAACCAACCTGCATCTCCACTTTCAATAAGGTTTTTTTGCTTTTTTTATAGACATGTTTTACCTCACATCTGCAGTCAGATGGTAAAGCTGCAGTCTTCTTCAGTTCTCTGGCTTGTGTTAGTGTCAGTGAACTTTGCTCTGGGCAGCAGTAATGATTCATATGATTTGTACTGGTTTTAGCTACCTGTGAGTACAAGATTCCTGTGACCTTTTTGTCTTTTGAAGTGTAAGGTTTGTGGGACCTGGCCAGTGACCTGACTGTAGCTTCAGGGTAGCTCTTGCATTCTGGCCTTGTGCATGTTTAGGATATTTTGGTTAGAGAATGGAATAGTGCTAAAAGTCAGTTTGGTTGCAGAACTAGTTTATATACTCGGAGGCCTAAACAGCCAGGATTAATTAATGGAATTTATCATGTTATTGGTGTATATTGGTATATAGCAATATGTTCATGATTCCTAAACTACTGGTTTGGTGAAGTTGCAAATGTTAAGTATTAGACATGAATGTGATTTAGTCAGATACTTTATTAAATGAATTTGAAAAGAACTGCAAAGAGTTCATTTAGACTAAAAGTACTGTAGCTTGATAATCGATGGATTTTGAAATAGTTTGCTCATTATGGATATTCTTCTACACTACACATGGAAACTCAGAGCTGTGAGATGAAGAATTGATGAAAACCAATCCTTTGATCTCCAAACTTATTTATATTAAATCCCTACCAAAAAAAATAAAAAAGAAAAAGTAAAAAAATATTAAATAAGATGATAATTGAGGGATCTAGAGAGACATGATGCCATTATGCAACGTCCAGTTTGTGCATGAACAAAGCTGTTGGTGCTGTTCTATATATTTTAAAATGTATTGCTACTTTTCTAATAGAAATTATACAAGCAAGAGAATTTGAGTGTTACTCAGCAAGTGCATAATCTGAACCATGACCTCTGAGATAAATTTGAAGTTATCTAACTTAATTGTCGTGTCTTTAATGCAGTTTTTTAATTCGAAACTCTAGTTAGCTGACCTAATTTTAAAAGGATTAAAAACCTTCATTGCCTGCATAAACTGTTGTGCTGGGAAGAACAAGGCCGGAGAGAAGCTATGAAAACTGAAATTGTGAAAGACAATGAAAGCAGAAAAGTTCATTCTTGTAATAGGATAATTTTCAGTTGACTGGAAGGCATGGGTGCAAAATCTGTGTGCTGGAATGTAGCCAATAGGCACAGAAATCAGTATTTTGTTTAACAGTGTATACTTCTAACAACTCAATCTACGTTGAGTAATATTTTACCCTTACTCTGAAAGTAAAGACTAGCTGCCTATAAAATGGCAAAATGGTAAAAATGGCAAAATCTGTGGTCTGAGGATGAAAGATGGCAACACGTGGCCACCTCCACTCCATATAGTTTCTCCATATTTTCACAGTTTATCACTCTAGGTATGGAAGGCTTTTTAAATTTAGTTTTGTATAAATCTTCATTTTTTGAGATGGAGAAGCAGAGTACACTTAAACAGTTGAAGCTCTGAAATGAAAGCTACAGTTCTTTAAATCATGTAATTTTTGTTTCCTGAATATTTTGTATAATGTTAATAATGCTCATAACTATGAACTCATTGGTTCTTCAGTGCCTGAGCTCTATAAAAAACACAAGATAGACAAAATTAGTCTCAGAGAGCAAAAAGTTGTTCAAGAAAAGATAGGTATTGCTTTCCCCCTAAATCCTGTTTTATAATGGTCATTTTGAGGTTTCTTGTTATCTCCGTAAGAGTCTGGATTTTTTTTTATTCTAACAACTTTCTATACTAGAGCATGTTAATATTTCTGTCTACCCTATGTATCAAAACAAATTTCATACTCCAGCATACTTAAATGATGTCAAAAAGTAAGTATTATACTGTTGATAAATAACTTAGAGTTGACAATAATCTCCTCAACCTCAGAAAGCATAATCTGGGACTGCAAGTATGCTGTAAGAAGTGATGTTTTCTATAAATAACCATGATAAATGCTCTCCAGAGGTCTTTCACATGCAGTGCATCTTTCATTCCGTTTTGGTATTCAGAGTCTCTTCTGCTGTAAATTTCAGCAGAGGTGATGTTATTCACATGGAGAAAGATTTGACTTCTGAATTACATGTTTGATGTGCAGTTTGGTAGTATCATCAATTCAGCTTCAGAGAAACTCTGCTCAGTTTCTAAAGCAAAAAATCTACATGAAATTTTGATTAAACACTTCTGGAGAAATGTGGGCAAAGTAAGTATTTTGCATTTAGTTTGAAACTGCATGAGCAGGAAAGCTGATTTCATAGTGAACAAAAAACAAAAAGTGGTAATTCTTTTCTGTTTAGATACTTCAAAAATTATCTGCAGCTTCATGCTGTTTTTGTTGATTTTACATTTGAAACAAAGTCCATTTATCAAATTTTTTCTAAAGTACCCAGAATGTTCATCAGAAACAAAAGTAATTAAAATTACTCTCTTTACTGTTACATTGTATATAGATTTTTGTGAACTTAATTAAAATATTCAAGAATCTTAAATTTATGTGTTTTTTTTTCCCTTACCTCCAGAACCAACGTATATCACAATAGGTCCGCCCACCTGTGAGGTTTTGGTGAACTGCACTTTGACTGAAAAAGACTGTATCTATAGCTTCAAACTGGACCAGAATGGTTGTCGCATTTGTCAGTGCAAAACTAGTGAGTATGCAGAAATATGGTGGCTTCTACCTTTTATACCAAATTGTATGTGAAAATGGTAGTATGCTGTTTTTTTTCCATTCATAATGTTGGTTATATGCTGTGTTGGTATGTGTGTGCTTTATAGTTGTTCATCTTCAAAGAATTGGTTCCTGGTTTCTGACATTGCTCTCTTGATTAAAATGTGTTTTGAGGAAAATGTACAGTGCTTGACTTTTGAGGTAAATAATTAACAGCTGGCTAGAAAAGGTAGTAATTTGGGACCCAATATTCATATAGATTTTGAGAAGTCTTATGAGAATTCCACATTTCATTTTCCTCTGTTTACAGAATTTTAAGAGCATCTAGGTTTCTGCAATTCAAAAAATCCTATTGTTAAACAGCCTATTTTCAACTTAGCTTTTTTTTGTCAAAATTTAGATTTTGAGGATAAATGTTTGAAAATTATATGCTTGGGAGTGGGTGTTTATATATATGCAAGTGTATCCATATTTATGTTTATTTCTATAACACATATTTATTTTATATACAGATATAATATTTTAGTTAGCATTTTTGCAGGCTTTAACATCTATTTCTTGCTAAAGGAAAAACACTGTGCCTTGTGAGAACTTTGTGTGTATCAAGAAAAACGTTTTTTCTCTATGTGTTTCCTTAAGACATCAGTGTTTACATGTGAAATATAAATCAGTATCAGGTTGGTTCTTGGAATTGGCCAACAAAGGACCCCTGTGGAGTACTAGTCTCAGCTGCAGGATACATCTCTGTGGCTGCCAGCCCAACCTGGGAGCAGGTTTAAACTCTCTTTGTAATGTTATTGTAGTTTTTCAGCTTTCTTGCAGCCTCTAAGGCTTCCACAACCAAAGTATTACTCCATTCCTCTTCCTTTGGTTTCTGTCCTCTCATTCTCAGCCACTTTCTAAGCCAATATGACTACTGTAGGGATCCCAAGTAGAAATGGTCAAAATAAAATTCTTAAGTAGTACAAACTAAAAAGCTTTAGGAATGGATTGGTGTTGGAGAGGACATCTTAACCAAAGTAAATATATGGCAAGCCATAACATTATCATGGCAAATAAGAAATAATACCTTTGGAAGGATATTTGTGGAAGGATGACTTTCCTTACGTTATATCCAAGCTATCGCATGCTTACCTTACTTCATTCTTCCTAAGGAAAACATTGGAAATGTTAAGGTCTGCTTTTAATGTTGTAATTTGATTTTCCTTCTCCTTCTGTTATTATTAAATTAATTGGGGAGTTTGACAGAAACAAGAAGATGGACATTCATGACAAGTTTCGTCATCTGTGCCTGTGCATTCAGTCCTTCCCTCCAGTTTGGTGCACTGGAGACACACCACCACTCCAAAGGATGATTTCTTCCGTCCTAGGTTACCAAACTGCATATGGACACAAACCACATCTCAGGATGTTCTTGGTTGGAGTATTTCTGATTAAATAGTGCATAAGAACCTATTCAGGGGAATTTTTCTCTTGCCAGATTTGCTTGAAATTTTCTTCATTTTACCGTAGCAAATTGTCTGAAGCAAAGTTAATAGCATCATTTATCATCTCTTTTTTTCAGTTAAATAATATGACTAGTAGATTGCTTAAAAATCTCAGTCATTTAGAAAGAGGAAGCCTTTATTTTGTAAGGAAGTGAAGAAAAATAACAGCTTGGAAGTCTTCATCGTTTGGTGGTTATCAATCAAAATCACAGAAATTGAATTTTTATGTCAAGTAATATCTGTCACTTGCAAGGCTCTCCTCTGGATAAAAGAGGGTGTGAGAAATGAGAAAATAGGAGTCTTAGGTCAGATATGCTGAAAATGTACTGTGCTTGCTCTCTGTGTTTTGAGATCCTTTAATGTCCAAACATGCTTAGTTGCATCTTGGTTCTCTTAAGGACATCAGAACATGTCTTTTCTTCAGCTCATGTTGACTCATGTGGAGTTTTGGGAAAATCATTATTGTATACTTCATCCACTTGCTTTTTGCTGGTCTAAGCTGCTCAACAGAGTCAAATTTAACTGCCTCAGTAAGGAAGCCCCCATGCCCACACTAACATTTGAAGTCATATCCTAATTCTATTAATCTATTTCCAATAAAGTTTCATTTTTGGTTAATTTATCTTTAACTCTGCTGGAGGCTTGTTATACTTTAGTTATTTCAGCCAAAATAAAAGCAAAATGATAAAGTGGAAGAACATAGTGAAGGTGTAATTTGTTCTTCTTTATTACCTGCATTTACATTCATGTTGCCAGAAATAAGTGCAACAGGTTTATTTGGAATGATTATGTAAGTACAGTATAATGAAATTTGTTGGGTGCTTCATTGTAATTTAGTTTTAAGTCTATCCCACCTCGTTCAAGCCAGCTACAAAATGAGAAGGAAGAGAGAAGCAAATCAAAACATTTCTAGAATATTATTTTAATAGAAGTAGTTTACTTTGTCTTTTATCCTTCTTTTCATTTCTGCAGTGAATGCAAAAACATGCTGTAGCAACGTGCAGTGAAAACATACATACTGTAAAGTAAAATAATTTTTTTTTTTAAAGTAGCAGAGCCAGATCACAGTTATAAGAGAAGGGAGGAAAAAATATCACTGAGCAGCGCATAGACTTATATGGGAAGAAAGTTCAGTAAGTACACATGGAACCACAAATGATGAGGGAGAAAGAATGATCATACTGACCAGAAGCATCTAGAAGCTGAAGCAGCACTACATGACAATAAAAGGCAAAAAGTAAAATCCAGAATCTAGGAAGAACTGCTGCAGAATACCAAGAATAAAACTAAAACAAGTAGGACAAACAGGAAAGGCATTACTGGAAAAAAAAAAAGAAAAGAAAAATAAAGGATGGTATAAGATGATACAAGAGCAAATCACAAACAGAAAAAAGCAAATAAGAAAAAAATTGTAGTGTGCAGCAATTGCTCTTGTGTTTGGAGTGTCTGGGCCTTTACTTTCATTGGGAGAACTGGAGTGGAATGAAGTCTTTGGGAAGATAAATCCATCCGGAGGAGCCCTTGTGGAAGACCAGTGGTCTCCTGTTTGTGAGGCAGGACTCCTCTTGCCCCAGTGAAGACTAATGGCAGGATTAATAATGCCTGCTGATTGAAGGAACATAGGATTTAAATCTGATTGGTAGTTGCTGCTGCACACAAAGTCATTCTTCAGCAACCGTCTGCAGTGCGTGCCTTGTCTGTTCCCTGGATTAGTTTCATAGAAAAGAAACCCTTTAAAATCTCTCCTGTGACTGAGACTAGTGTTTCACTCCAAATGAATTGAACATGTAGAATATCTTCAGGATATAACTGTGAGCATGTATGAGTTTAATATTTTTTTTTAACATTTCAAATCTTACTAAAATGGAATTAAATTAGAGTGTTGCTGTTAATTTAAAAATTGTTTGCATCATTTAGAAGGCTTATCTTAGTGGTTTCAAGATGCAGCTGTCATCCAGTTTCATTAATTTCAGATTCCTTATGGAGAGATGCAACTGGAGAAGGCTGAGATGAGTCATTTTCTCTGCACATTATAATGCATCACTTTCCACTTTGTGTCATGGTCTCTTTTGTCTGTCAAAGCAAGTCATGCAATCACTATTCAAAAATAAGAGCTCTTGGTATATTGTGTGTTTGCACAGCCCCCTCAACATGAACCACCTTCTTCCCAGAACACATCCTATGGATGCACACAGAAATAACTTTGGAAGTCTTGGTACCTTTTCCTTTGATGAGAACAACACGTTTTCTACCCTGGAGTTAGAAGGAGACATCATTCAGTCTATACTAGCACACACCAGAACCATGGTCCTCAATATTCTGGCAAGTCACACCATCTCCCTTTATAGCTGATGAAGCAGAGTGAAATTCCAGCATGGACTTTGGGCTTGGCAATGTGGGTCTTTATTTAGTTGTGTTGGCATTCAAAAGCAGGATTGGTAGGTTTGAGAAAACTTAGGTATAGCAACAGTTAAGGCTCTGAAAAAGCATAGGGACTGATGATGGGAAAATGCCTAAGAAAACTTTGCAGGGACTGCAGTGAGAGAACACATCTCAATTCCTTATTTTTGTGTGTTAATTTTTCTATAGTTAGAGTTCTAACCTTTCAATCTTATAGCCAAAATTTGAATATTTCATTCCTGTATTTCTGTATGTAGTCCATACTGAGAGATGTGTGTTCTCAACACTTAAATTCTCTCAGTGTTAATTTTTCCCATTTAAATAAACTTATTTTGTGTTCATTTCTATGTCAGACTGAGGTCAGACAGTAATTGCATACTAATCACACAAAATGTACTTCAGGCAATGCAAAATTCCTGGAAATAGTAGAGTAAAATATGAATTAGGTAACACGTTTCTGTTTTAGTAGCAGTTGTCTTCCAGTGTTACTTCCATTTCACAACAAATTCCATGGAAAATAAAAGTTATAAAATAAAAATCCAGGTAATCTTTCTTAGTGCTAAGGAGAGCACATATTTGATTTTTGAGTAATTCTGTAAGAGAAAAAAAGGAGGTCTTCTTATCCTTCTGCAGTGATATAAAAGGGAATAGCTATTAGAGGCAAGACTTCAGTTAAGGAAATACAACCATAGAAAATTAGGATGGAGCATGTTTCCTAAAAATTTAAGGCTCAGATCAGGAAAAAAAGTACATGTTCTTGTAGACAAAACAGTAGTAACTCTAAGCACACATGCAAGATAGTGGAAGTGCTCCCTGAAGAGGATGGAATCATGATGAACACCTCATGCCAAATAAAAATTATCTGTATTATCACTAGAATCAGTCTTTGGCAGGATCTCTGAAGATTACAATATATTGGAGTTAGTACTTACAATGTATCTAGTGCAACAGAAGCAGATAAGAATTTCACCTGGCTTGCCTTGTGAAATAAAAAGAAAATCAGCGTGCTTGAAGCTTGATCATTATACAGCAATTCCACCTTTGAGGTAGCACTGCTACAATTTCATTTTCATGAATTCATGTGTTGTATGCGAATCCTAGATTTGTTTAGAGCACATATCCAAGTGGTTAATTTGCCTCAACGTACTCACAAGATGATTTATTTTAACAGGGTTTTCTAGCATCACAGCGCCCAGTCCCTTCATTTTTTTTTCCAGCTTTTGTGAATCATTATTTAAGTCTAACAAAAGGAGGGAGGGTTAGTGTGGATCTGTGGAGGCAATATATTCAGAGAATTCCAGTTACTGTTAAGTAACCTAGTTTTCTCCTTCATAAATTTGCCTCCCCAGATCCCCACCCCCGAAGATTAAGCAGCAGTAGCAATCCACACCGAGAGGACGGCTGAGGAGTGCTTAATTGTAAAGGTACTGTGAAACAGTTCTCCTGATATGATCTGTCCTCAGCATCAAGAAAATAATACTGGTGAAGGTATGTAGCTAGCTTTGTGTAGCCATGCTACAAATTTGTGAAATGGACACCAGCCTAAGCCAAGTTGAAATACTGACATAATTCTTGTCATGTATCTATTAATATTCTCTGGCAGTTGTTTTTTTTTTTCATCTGTGAATTACAGGACTGAAAACTAAAAGTATTTCAACAGAGAATGCATTTTCAAAATTTTGTAGAGTAAGATGATTTTCAGTCCTTATGATACAAATATCTGTGTGTCCATATGTAAAATAATATTTTGGAAAAACATAAATATCCAAGTTCAAGAGCCTACAGCTTTTCAAATACCATATATATGCTAGAAAAAAAGAATGTTTTTTTTATTTTTAAAGAGCTGGAATTGCAATCAATCTATTAGAAATTCAAGCAGAAGACCCTTTTTAGAGCTAACATGCAATTCATGGAATTGAATTTTGTTTACTTTTTAGAGGTTTTTTTGGGCAATATTTTATAACACTCCAAATATTCATAGGTTCATGTGAGGTAGGGATGTGAGCACTCTGAAATCAGGAATGAATCATGCATACAATGGTTTGAGTTTAGGACAAAGACCTGTGATTCCCGTTGAGCTGCACTGCCCCCGAGATGCCATACCTGAGAAGGAGAGGTTGCATTGTATCTGAAATATTCCACTGCTAAGTTAATTCTCCCAAATGCAGACATTGCTAGCATATCATGGGACAGATGGTTTTGTTGTCCTGTTTGCAGGATGGGACCTCGACTGTAGTGGGTCACATCAGTATGTCATCTGCTCTTAGATGCTGATTTTTGAACACGCTTTTCTTTCCTTCAGCAGCCAGTTTTACTCAGTTTTACAGATATCAGACAACCTTTTAAAACTAGAGTTGATGTTGGTGTTGAGAATAAGATACTTACTGGAAAGAGTCTTAAAACACTAGATAGTTTGTGTGTAGAATGCTCACCATATCTTGGTAATCATTAGTTCTCAAGAGTTTTTTTCTAGTGTAGTCCCATCATCCATATCCCAAAGAGATTCCTCTTAAACTGTGTAATGCTCTTCTGAAACTCTCAGTATCTCTTTTATTATAGTCTGCATGTATGAAAGGGTTTGTAAATGTGTGGAGAAAGTGGGGAAAGAAATCATTATATTTAGAAGGATTTTATGGACAATGGTGACTAGGCTTAAATACCTCACCAATATCTGTTTGTTTGTTAATAATTCATTTTTTCCAAATGGGTTTTTTTGGAAGACTGATTTATCTTCAGTTGTTCTTTCTGCTTGTATTTGTCGAACAGCATCACATTAAATTGATCCAAATTAATCCAATAATTTGAAATTCCCATATGCAAGTCAGCATATAATGTGTTTAATTGTATCAAACTACAGAACAAAGTATGTGCTATAACTGCAGTCTTTAGAGGACTCAAAGTCTGTAAGCAATAGCTTTTGCCAGTGTGGTGAGGACTAGTGAAGACTGTGACTAGACTGTGAACTACCAGCTGGACCTGTTGGTAACTGGTTTTGCTGCTACTTTTGCAGTCGTGGCTGCATGTGGCAGAGAAAACTGCATGGTCTTGTTGTGTGGGTGGGATTCACTGCTATAAGTACTCAGTGCTTGTTAGTCTTCAAATATTAGTTCTAAGCAGGAGGACAATTTAATAATGTCATTGGTTCAGGACAAACAACCTTTCCATGTTTAGTGTCCTAGCCTTCTACTGTACTTGATTCTTTCTGTATTTTATGTGATATTTCAGCTAATGTCACATTAAAAAGCTAAGTATTTGTTGTAAAAATACAATTCTATGACCCTGAGACATTGAGGAACACATTCATCTTTTCTTAAAGTCATAGCTCATCAGTATTATTCTGGAATCATCCAATATCCTCCATCTGAACTCTGAGCTTGTCGTGCAAATTGTTTTCTGGTTCATGTTTTATAAGAAAAATTAATGAACGTGTTTCTACTCACCATGTAGAACTCTACTCTCAATCCAGATATTTCCCTAAGCAACATAATGAAAGATGTTTTCCCTTTAATTAATTTCCTGTTCATCATTTTGTTTCTGGTTTCGTCTTCTACTTCCTATCTAACCATCAGTTTAGTTCCCTATGTCACTATAACTAATCAGTCACAAAACCCAAAAAAATAGCTTATACGTTGTGATCAGAAGCTTAATCCCATTCTGTTAGAGTTGCAGTGACGTGCAAGTGCATAATGCAGTTCTGTCAAACTCTGAATGGTAGTTTTCTTCTGCATTAGCTTTTAAAATGTTTGCTATATCCTCATTGCAGCCTGTCTGGTTGCCCTGATACACTTTTGAAGCAATCATTAGACCAGGTAGGGCTGGGTCTCTTCTCTGCAAATACATTCATAATTTGGGATTCAGTTTCCTCATGAAATTTATCAAAGCAGAGGTGGAAAACACCATCAAACAAATACTCTTCTAACATTTTGTCATAATAGATTTCCTCAGTTCATTGCAGTTGATTTTCATGAACTAGTGAACTAGTTCTCCTTGTTCCTTAGTATGTGTCACTTGAAATGCAAAAGCTTAGCAAAAATTCTGGTTTTACTTATCTTTTCATAATGAATTAGTCATTACTTGAGTAGTGATAAATTTAAAGCAATAGCTAAGGCTATAGAAAAATTGTCAGGATGACAGTTGTTCATGCTGAATTTGATCCACATATGAGTATTTATGTTTGCAATTTTTTCAATCTTTTTCTCGTCTTTCTTTCTCTGATAGCTGTGCTTTGATTTGTGACATTGGTGATTCACTTAATTTTCTGAAAAAAATACCTGGCTTAAAATGCTCGACTGTGCTTTTCATCAGGCCTGTGCAGTGGACATAAACTCTGTGTACCAGATGGTACTTCATTTGGAGACTGCCTGCTGTTGTCATGTTTTTAATAATGTTTTAATAGGAGACATTTAGATGATTAGATGTAAACTCAGAAAGCAGACCAGAATTCACATCCTTAGTTTCATGACGCTACATTTCTTAATAGAGATTTTTTTTTCAAAAACTATTTAAGATCTATTTCCACAGTTTGTACTGTCATACTATCAGAAACTTAAGTGCAATAACATGGTAATTTCAGTCAAGATCTTCTTAGCAGAATTCAATTTTCAGCATCTTATTAGAAAGACTGTGAGCAGATGTCTGTGGAGATTATTCTGATCACCTCATACATAACACTAGAAGGTCTATACGTTAACAGTTGTCTGCACTGACTTCAGCAAACTTTCCCTTTATGTTTGACATAGTCAGACTTTTGATGATTTCTCACATGCTGTTTGTCTGTTCCTGGAAGGCAATGGTGATTATTAGTCACCCACCTCAAGGCTCTGAAGAGCTTTTCTTTTTTGGCCACTTAGAAAGTGAAAATTCTTTTGAGGATAACTCACTATGTAAAGGATTAAGCAAGGAGGATATTGCTTTGAGACTGGATCTCCTGGTTAGTATGTCAGCTGACTATTTGAGTTTTAAGTATATTTACCATCATAAGCTACTTGGGATGAGACACTGGGGATGTCTTCCTGCTTTGTAGCAGTGCCCTTAGACACCCTGAGCCTTTTAATAAAGTATATTAACTTTACATCTAACAAACTTCTTTTTCGTCTCTGAAAACCAGTTTCACTAGCCAAATCAGAGCAGAAGGCTGAAAACAAAGTATTCAGCTGTGGAACTCTGAGTCATTATTTTGCCATCTTCTATAGCTTTGTGGTCAAACCTGGATGTTGTATTTTGAAACCTCTCCTTAACAGATAATCTGGAGACAAATTGGATAAAGAAATATGCCAAGTTAAAAAAAAAAAAAAAGTTCTTTTTTTTGGGTTTTTTTAGATTTTTTTTTAAATTGTTGTTTCCAGCACTTCGTTTTACTATTTTAAGATACCTATTTATTTCTCCTTTGCCATTGCATATATACCTTCTTTTTTCTTCACCTGTCTTCATGATCCTACTGTTTATACACAGCCATGTAAGCATTTCATTTCCCTGACAAAGTATGCTTCAGAAAAGGAATGGTTCTGCTCAGTTCAGCTGGTGCATTTCCAGGTTATTCACTGCTCAGATCAGTTCTGAGCATCTGCAGGAGATGATCGTAACTTACATTATATCAAAGGTCATAAATGGACTTAATTCTTTTTGGAGATATCCTTCCATACATACTATCCTATCCTTCTCTGTACATTTTTTATAAAGTTCAAAACTAGCTTTAAAAATTATGACTACCCTATAAAGTCTTGCATAATGAAAAATTTAGTTAGTTTTATTATCACTGTGTGTTGCTAGGGAATAACCCTGTACAAACATCCTAGTATAAAAGCTCATAAATTAAAGACAAATTCTCATTATTTTAACTTGCTTCGAGAAAAGTCTTTGTATTGCACATAACTCACTCTCTACCAGAGAAAAATATCAAAGTTTCCTCTGCATTATAATGTTTTAAAATCAGCATTAGTGGCTACATATTAAAATTAGTATTCTTTGTAGATCGGCCTGACTTAATCCTCCAGAAATGTGTAAAACTTCATGAAGATCTTTATGTATGTGTTTCTCTCTAAAGCAAGAACCTAAAACAAGGGCTTCTGTTGCTGTGCAAAGGTTAGATCTGACCAAGAGTAAATGCTTAAATCTTGTGGTATTGATTCTATGCTTCCAGACACAATTTCTAGAGGTTATGAAAGGATCTGGCATTTCTTTTTCTGTATTCTGAATGGCAGAAGTGACCCCAAACTTGCACACACTTTTTGCTTCAGACACCAAATTTGCATAAAAGTGGAGAGGTGAGAACCATGACCCTGATTATATTCATCCTATTTAAGCTGAGCACTGTTGTTTGGAATAAGGAGACTCTTATATTGTATTGCACTAGCATACCCAAATTCCACCTCAGAAGTCAGCAGTGAATTTTTGGTTTTCCCTGAGGTTTTGGTCTCATTCTGACACAGTAAGCAGCATGCTTTCTTTACCAAATGAACATTAATTTGGTAGAAGAGATAAGGAAACACTTGGCTTAGCCACATCTGGTTAAGTCAATATTTTGGAATCTTAAATGTAACATCAAAAAACAGAAGGAGAAGCATTTAAGTAAAGCAAGATTCCTTCTGTAGTTTTCCTTCAGTAAATTGCCATTTAAGAGAATAAGTCAATATTAATAACTGATCTCCTCTTTGGAAAAACCATGTCCCTAAATGTTCACCCCCCTAAAGGAAAGTGGTCTTCAGGTCTCAAATGAGGAGCACGTCTGGAAGAATAATCTTCAGCTGACTTCTGTCCAGCCAATACTTTGTAGTGGTGTGGATGTTCCAGCTAGAGATCAGCCATCCTTTAAATATCACTCTTGAAGTCAGGCCTTTGGATATCACCCATCATATTCCTCTATTGAAGAATCTTAATTATATTTCCCTCTTTTTTATTTTGATCTCACTTTGGCTATTGTAATAATAGTCATTTCTTTCCCTTGTGTTTTGCATCCTTAGTGTAAAAAAATCCATAATTTTCTGTTTCCTCTCATCTTTGCAACCAATAAAAGAACATTGTATCCCACAATATATTATGAGTGTCTTTCTGGCATTTCTTCTTTCAAGAAAAGCAAAAAGAAACCGATCAATCTCAAAATAGTAAATTGCAATGAGAGGGGATATAATGATCATTATTTATCTCTGTACCAGAAAAATTGAGATACCAACAGTTCAACATCTTCCTTATGCTACAAGTGGTGGATGAAACTTGGTACTGGACTTCAAGAAACAGATCTTTTAGTCTAGCATCTCTAAGCTTCAATCACATCTTAGGGTATTGCAGTTATATTTTTAAAATCCAAATCTTAATCAAGTTGACAGCAAACAGCATAAAAAAATAAAAGTTCTTATTATATCCCACTCTTATTTAAAATAAGTAGAAGATAAATAAAGATTATCTATATTGAGCAAAAGCCTACTAAACCTATATAATGTGTGGCTATTATATGTTATTTTAGATGTGTTATTAAAAGCCAGTGGACTGATGGATGTTGGACTCCATTGGCCATGCATCTGTTCATAAAATCATGTTAGTCTGTGGTACCAGGTGGTACTCCCCAAGTTGCTGACAGGAACTGAAGAATCCTGTAGTGTCTGCTCATACAGTTTGGGTTGTTACTGGAGAATTCTGTCTAATATTTTAAAAACAGGACAGTCCGAAGGTAAGGCCTAGCAGTATTAAGAAATGGACAAAGTGAAAGAGAGCAGAAGGTTTATTGTGCTGAAGATGTGTTTGGTATAAGCAGTGTTCATGTTGTGATAAGCTGTGTGTGTCCTTGCAGGGGAGGAGCTGTGCACCGGCCTCATTTCAGGCTGTTCCTTGGATTGTTCCTTCGGCTTCCAGACTGACGCCCACAACTGTGAGATCTGTCAGTGCCGGCCGCGGCCCAAGAAGTGCAAACCCATTGTATGTGACAAGTACTGTCCCTTTGGATACTTGTACGTATTCTCATCCCGAAAGCACACTCATGCAATCCCCCTGTACAGGAAATACGCAGAAGTCCAGGAGTATCCACTTGGGTTTGCTTGGGCACAGTGGGGGGGAAGTAGGAAAATATAAATGCTGTTACGGATGTGGGAGTGCAGTATTCTTCAGAATGGATTTTGATCAACACATCTAGAAACAGAAGCTCAAAAACCAGCAGATTATGAAAGGAAAGCAGTGCTTAAATTTTGTTGAAGAATTTGACAAACAAGATGAGAAAGCTACTTACAAGTAATATCTCTTACATGTAGCTTTTTGAAATTCTTTTGGCATGCTTTGAGGAACTTCCATTTTATAGCCCATTTATTTTATTCAAATTATTATCTAATATTTCAAGTTTCTTTTAATCTTGATATGACAGCAGACTTGTTTTAGTAAGACATTTTTGGTAATTACAGGATTTATTAAGAATAGTACTATATCTTATTTATGTTTTTGTAAATGCATTCAAAATCTCTATTTGTGGTAGACTTCTTTTTCTATAAAAGTAAATATTTGTGGTTGTGAAACAGGTGATGAAAACTGAGTCAGTCTTTTGTTGCAGAAGTTTCTTAGTAATTAGTAGTGGTGATATCTCTATATATTTTACCAGTAAATTATATTTTGTATGGGTTCATTCCATGTTACTGCCTGCTTGTCACAATAGTTTAATTTCTACCTCATGACAGCAGATCTTCAGATAACATTCAATTTTTTCTATTTTTTGCAACTCCTAGTTTTTGATAGTAATACTCCTTAAATTTCTGGTTCATTTTAGAGTTCTCTTTGGCCCTTGTTCATAGATGTTGCAGGCTTTTTAATAGCTATTTTTACTTTGGTGTGTCCTCCTAGTACACTGAATAGTAAATGAGAGAGGAAAACAAGGGATTTTAAATTAAGGAATTAATAAAATTATCATCAGGCATATTTACTTCGGGACTGGCTGAGACTTACTGTCAGCTTTGCAAGTGAGAGAAAGTAGAACCAGAGGGAAGTTACAGAAAAGGAATCCTATAAAGAGCAGTAATTTTATTCTTTATGTATCATGAGTTTAATATATTGACCTACAGACCATAATTACAATTCATGTATGTGATTTTTTTACTTAGATAAGCTGAACCACGCTCTTCCTTTTTTTTTTTTTTTTTTTGCTCAAATGTGTGCTAAACAGTTTTATTAGACAATCTATGTTAACTATATAGCAAAAGCACTTTAAAAATGACAGCACATTTTAATGGACATATTATGGTAGTTGTAAGATTAAGAGGTTTTAAAAACAAGTTGATTTCAAGCTGATGCCACTGTTTTCAGGAACCCTGTCTTTGGGATGATTTTTCCCATACATTTTTGTGCACCTGAAAAATATATGAACTTTAAACCTTTTTACACTATTTGGAGAATAGTGTTCAATTTAAATTATGGGCTTACATGCAGAATATAATTTATTTTGCACAATGGCTGGTATTTTTAAATAATAAGCTTTTAATAAAGCCTTCAGATGATATTTTTAGAAATTGGAAATGAGCACTCTAATCTTATCATTCTTTACAAAGTACATGAAAAATTACACTGAATAAAATTAATAACATTTAAAGATGTCTTCATATGGAACTATTTGTAATATAAAGGGCTAAAGTTGTGGCAAGAACTACTTTAGGATCATTTCACTTTGAATTTTACTTTGGTGTGAAAATTATTTAGATTTGTCATTGTATAGCATATTTGTTCAGTTTACTGCTACTGTGCCAAATTCTTTTTAAAAATGACATATATTTGACTTCCAGGTGTGTTGTGCTCTTTAAAAACATGGGGTGTAATGGAGGACAAATCTCTATTTTAATGTAAACATTTAGTCACAAATAGGACACAAAAGAAGGAAATATTAAAAGAAAAGTATATTAGAGTGTGAGCAGTTAAGGAGTAGTCATCATATTTGTGACCTTTTTTTTAAGACTGTTAAAAGTTAGTAATTGGAAATATTGAGTTGGTGCATCTTTAGAGAAACCAAAACCTTCTCATAATTGTCTGAAAAAATCCTCTAGATAAAGCTCACTGTCTGAAAACTCTACACAGTAATGGAAAGAAGCATTCCTTTTGATGGGATAGGAATACATAGTGTCTTTCATTCTCCACTCTACTGTATTGCAATTCATTATTCTCAGCCTTTTAACTAAAAATTAGATAAAGTTGTCTACAGCTTGAAGCCAGGTTTTCTAGAGATTTACATCATTTATTTCCCCTCTATCCTGCTAGATCATGTTCTATAACTTCTCATGTCTGTTCTTTGTTTTGTACATCTGTGCGAAAAGTTTGAATAATATTATCTGCCTTTGTGAGAAGAGACAAGGAAACATTGAGCATAGGATCCACTGAATGGAGGAAGCATATGCCAGGGATGGAGCCCATAAAGCTTGTACAGCCCATAAAACCACTGAATCTAAGGGTGACAATTAACAATAATTTTCTTTGCTCATCAGTCATTTCCTTAGGGGTGATGCTCTTGCTTTAAAGACGTAGATATTTAAAGTGACTTGCTGACTTTTTACAAATTATTTTGCTCATCTAGGAAGAACAAGCATGGCTGTGAAATCTGTCGGTGTAAGAAGTGCCCCAACCTGCCTTGTGGTAAAATCTGTCCATTGGGCTTCCAGCAGAACAGTCATGGCTGTGTTATCTGCAAGTGCAGAGGTACGTGCCCCTGCATTACCACCTCTAACTACAACTTGTTTTCAAAGCAGATGGAAACCAAGGTGAAAGAAAAGCAATACTGCACAGAATATTTACAAACTGAAATACGGTAACTGGGGGGGAAACAGTTCAACATTGCTCAAAGACGTGTGTTGTTTTGCTGGTGTTTTTTTTTTATCTAATCATCTGGGCTTCAACATAAAGCTTCAGTTCTGCTTTCATCTCCCACAAACAAAAAGTTTGTTATCATTAATAAAAATTGGATCAGGCTCTTAATAAGCAACTACTAATAATAAGCTAATTGAGGGCATTTTTTTCAGTAGTGATGTTCATCTTGCCTTCTGCACCATTGCCTTTTCTTTACAAACCAATGTTGGATTTGATAAATATCCAGTATATCACCTAAAATTGGAGTGCTGTTTCTTAGGACTTTTCAGGCAATCTTAATGAACAATGAGTAGAGAGAACAACTGGCCAGGAGAAAGGACTTGGTATTCTTAAGCTAAAAATTTCACACATGCCACATCCCCAGCCTGTAACCACCAAGTTCAAGATGGATCTTGAGATCAGATGTTCATTTGTTGTCTGCCATATTCTTGTGTTGCTTTCAGCATGTCTCTTCCTTACAATATTTTCAGATTATGTTCTGTATTAGTTTGGGTATCGGACTTCCTTCATTGCTTATCTCCATGTGTTGCATTTAATAACTTTTTGGTTTTGCTCAGTTTCTCTCTGACCCTAACTGCTTTTTCATGCTTATTTTCTTTGACTCTTACTTGTGTGTTTTGATTTCTAGCTGTAGGCAAGTAAGTTTTGTTACTTTCCCATTGCTTTGTGTAATGACCTATTATCAACTTTTTCTGCATTTAAAAAAAATTATAAAATGTAAAAGAACAAGCTATGGGAACATAGCACTGGTAGAAAATATATGAGTTCTTGAAGTCACTTTCCTGTAGTTGAAGACAAGCGTGCAATCATTTGGATCAAAAATACGCAACATTTTCTTTTTTCTATATAATATTATACAATGTAGGCAGTTTAAGAAACTTTCAGACTTCTAGCAAAATAAAAGTTGCAATGTTATAAGCATTTTTTTAGATGTGAGAAGCAGAGATTTCATTGACATAAGCTACAATATATTACTTTTACTAGAAATTAGAATTTTAAAAATTAAATAAGAAAAGGTAACTGCTGAATGGTGTCCCATTGAGATGATTCTTATCACTCAGCTTGTCATTTGTCTCACAATCAGAACACTTTTCCTGATTGTCATAATGCTGTGACTAAATACACACAAAGTGCTCCCTTAGATGTACCGTAACTGCCTCCCAGACTATAAACTTTGGTCACTAATTATGTGTATGCACATTTTTAAGTGTTCTCCTTAACAAGTATGGATTTTAAAATGTGCACAATTATTTAGTGAAATTAACTTATTCATTTTAAAATGTGCACAGTTATTTAGTGAAATTAACTTGATCTCTAAGTAGTATTTACTGTTGTCATGAACATAAAGATACCAAGCCATGAGTATATCACTTCAACGTCACTTAATTTGTCAAAGAATGATTAGAACAATCACCAGTATGTTTTGGGGAAAATGTGAGTCCTTGTTAAAATTTTGACCTAGAATCCTTGAGTAAGAGGAAGGGTTGGGTAAATCCCCTGCCTGTGAATTAGCTTCACTTTCTAGATTGCTTCTGCCAGAAATAGCTTGTGCTAGGATTAATAGAACCATAGAAGTACAGGCTGGAGTAGTATCTGACAAACTGAGAGTCCACTTCTTTACCGTGCATAAAATAGGGTGTATCTGGATAATCCTTGACAGATGTTTGTCTAAGATTTAATTTATGAAGAATCTCCACTTTCAAAAGACACAAAAAAACAGAACAAAACAGAAAGAGAAAAAGAACCAAACCTTTCTAAAGTAGTGTTTTCCTGTGGTTGGAAACATATGACATTTTAAAATGAATTTTCTAAAATTAGTGTCTCATTTAATACACATTGAACTGGTTACTTCTTGTCTTGAGCTTAGCAGACATATGGAGCAACTAAGCACCATTCCCTTTAGAATTCTTGCAATATTTAAGGGGTTACAACTGGAGACTTACAAACGTTTTTTGGGTGGGAAATGGGTTTATAAGTCAAACAAACCCAGTTACTGCAGTTTCTCATCACTCTTCAAAACTTTGATACTGTGCTTTAGCCATAGTAAAACCTTCAGACTAGTAGAAGTGGTGGTCCTGTATTTAAATTTACAGTGCTCCTGTACATGTGTCTTATATTGAACTTGCCTCTTCTGCAGTGGTGTCACATTGCACGCTTCCTTTCCTTGTGAACTACTGTATCTCAGATCATTTAAACCATACCTCTAGTTAGCTAGTTACTCCCATTTTGTATTTACATACTAGGTTTTTTCAAATATTAGCTTTTGTACTGATTGTTTTCACTTTTCAATTTTTAATTACAATCTCAGTTTGTGAACTTAATTTTGAGTATCTGCTTATGTATGTTTCTCCAAGTTATGGAGTGTACTTTAGAATATTTCAGGAAAAATCTGATTGCTTTAGATACCTTTTTTCCTTGCTAAATAAGCAAAGTCTTACTATCTAGGACTTCTCAGTGTCAATAATCATTTTCATATAGAACAGTATTCCAGCAATATTAATTCAAATCATAATTTAAATACTTTGATATTAAATTATGAAAGTATAGTAACTGAATTGAAGTTTTTTCATAGCATTTCTGTTCATGCAACAGGATAAAGTGTGTTCTAAGTATTTTATCCTTATGCAGCATTTTTGTTTAGTTCACAAAATAATATACTAATGTAACTTCTGTGCATTGGCTTTCTATTCTGATAATGTGCCTCAAACTAACTTTGTACCATCTGCTTGTGAAATCATCTTTGATAGATCTGCCACATCTGAAGAAGTGCTGACCTACATACTAGTGTGCAAAAAACCAAAAAATCCCACCCAAAAACACCCCAACCAACCAAAAAACCAACAAGCAAAAAAGCTGAACACTTCCTAAAATTACATGTAAACATTACTACTTCTCATACATTACCCTTTTTTAAAAGAAAATGACATTAGGAATTTAGTACAAATAATGTTATATATATGTCAACAGAACATGGTTGGCATACCACTGAAAACAAGTCAGTTCACTGACAAGCTGCTCCTGCATCCTTCATCACAATAGTGATGTGGATGAGGGAGTGTTTGGCTCTAAATTCACTCTGCTGATTAACAAAGAATATACTGAGGCTGAATCCTGCCTTAAGATACAAATATCTTAAATACCTTAAATACCCCTTAAGATACAAATGAAACTTTTATCCTCCCTGGACCAACTGCTTGTGTGTTCTAACAGAATGCAAGTAATACCACAGTCTAAGCTACTGTATTCTCATCTCAGTAAAAGCTAAAAGAAATGAGGGATGAAAGTCTCATCATTCTCTTCCAAATATCTCATTTATTGTAGTAATATAAACAAATAATTTTTCACAGGAAGTACTTTATGGAATATTTCCAGTATCTACAATTACCCTGTTAGCACCTGATTGCAATTTTTTATCATTTGCAAGACCATGCATAGCTCATTTAAATGTTTTTATTTTCTGCTTGCTCTCAGATACATTATAGGTAATCTGATGTGCTATGGTATTTAAATATTTCATTTTAAATATGCTTCACACTATCTGCTATTTCCCTCCATTGCATTTCTCCTTTTTCTTACATTATTTAGACACTACTACATTTCTGATTGATTAAAAAAAGTATAGGTTCAACACAAGAAACTGATTATATTTTCCAAGGAAATACAACAGGAAATTCTACTACATCCTATTGCCCTCTTCAGTGTACCTTTTAATTGTTTCCTGTCTATTTATTTAAGTGTAAACGATAGAACTATTATTTACTTGGTCTAATATCTGCTTTAAAAATAAATGCAATCCAGTCACAAAGTTGGAGTTTCTTCCTAAGCAAGAGATGCTTATCAGGAGATCTCCTTTTTCTTTGTTTTTTGCAGAGGCAACAGCTTCCCTTATGCCTCCTGTTAAAACAGGCTCCTGCCTGTCCATGGATGGGCGGCGGCATGAGAACGAGGAGAGCTGGCACGACGGCTGCAGGGAATGTTACTGCCACAACGGACGGGAAATGTGCGCCTTGATCACCTGCCCCGTCCCCAGCTGTGCCAACCCCACCATACATCCAGGGCAGTGTTGTCCATCATGTCCAGGTAACACATGGTTTCTTCCTCATGCCTTGTAATCAAGTTTCATTTCACTTGTGTTCTGTTTCTTAATACATTAAAATAATCTCATGGCATACTTCAGTAGTAGGCAGAGATGAAGGTTTCTATGCCCTAATGTAACATGATGAGTTGCTGTCATTAAGTTCTCAGCTGTGGAAAATGGGAACTTACATATTTAAAGCATATGCAAGTTGTGGGTCCTAATGTGTTAATCTTTGACACATTCAAATCTTTAAACTATTAAAAGTAAGTAAAAGTTTCTAGTCTGTTACCTATAATAGCAAGTTTTGTAATAAGCCATTACATTTTCATTTTGATTTTGAAGTGGAGTTTTATTAAAATGTATGTTTTACAACCCCTCAAAGATGTACACAAACAGATGTCTTAAGTAACTGAACATTATGATTCTGTGTTCTGAGGGAAGGCTCCTATGCTACCAACAGTAGATTATTTCAATACTTTCAGTGGAAAGGCCAAGTACAGTTTATGTTGCATTCCAATATCATTTTAGTAATATGAGAAACATCTATGAAAAAGTATGGGCAGAATGTAAGATTAATGCCTGCTGTTTTCAGAATTATTCCTACAGTATTTTATGTGCTAAGTAGATTAATTTGTAATACGGTGATGTTGTCTATGACTTTACTGGAACTCATGTTAGAAGTAAGAACAATGAGGCTCCTGAAGCTTCTATAAGTAGAGAGCAGTAAGACAGTATTGGCAGGATATAAGCAATTATGAACTTTTTCTAATACTTCGTAAAGAGCAGGAAATCTTAGGGGCAAAATAAACAGATCCTCTTTCTGAAAGTGACAGAGAACAGTGCATCCTCCCAGTGACCTAAACCAATCTCTTTAGATTGCTTAGACAAATGGTGATCTCCAGTCCAGTTCACACCTTGTGGTAACTGGAAAAATCAATAAGTCCCCAGAAAGATGGAAGATTCCAAAGGGCCTTCTCTTTCAGCCTTTTCACAATGATTTGTGTACTATTGTAGGGGATGATATACTTCATATGGATGGGGACAGGTTAACATCAGTCTTGCCTTATATAAACAAACAAGAGTCAAAATTTAAAATGTATGGTGTTTGTTTCAATTCCAGCAATTCTCTTGTTAGGTCCCCAAGAGTCATCCTTAACTTCATTCTACTGTCAGCATACTCATGCATCTTGATTTACTGAACATGTGCAGAACACCTCAGAGCATTCAAATAAGAGTAATGGTAATTTTGGTCTTTCAGCTGGCCAGCAGCTAGTTACTTTGTGTATGGAGAGTAAGTTTGGGTAAATTCATTCACAAGCCTAATGTTCAGTTTGTGGAAGAAAGGTCAACATAAAGTTAGCAGAGCCTATTATCTATACACTATACACTTCTTGTGGATGAGATCAGTGTTTGATTCCTGAGCACCAGCAATGTTGGTCTCCTTTCTAAAAGGGCAGCTGCTTAGCCAGCAGTGTCCATTCCTTCAAGAGAGAGTGTCTGCATAGGTTTCTCTGTCTGGCATCAATCCTGCTTTCAAGACACTGGTCACCTAGCTTCTGTGTAAGCAAAGTCAAGTGTAGGATTTACTATGGCCAAAGTAGTCTCAGTGTGGGGTTTTTTTCCCCACTGAGGCCTTGTATTTGTTAGAAATGTAATTCTGATTTTATTTTGAACATATTGATACCCCACTGATGATAAATATATATCACGGCTTTAACTAGATTGGAATGCAGTTTGGAATTGTGACACTGAGAGCGTATCACTCAAATGTATCTGCCGTAAGGATATTTAAGTAATTAGCAGTCCTGATGTGCTGGATTTGGAATTGCACTCTTAACCTATCCACAGGGAAGTGGCAACTCTCAGAGATCATTCTGCAAACTGAAAAAAACGTGTGGTTACATTCAATTCCACATTTACTTAGTTTTCAGCAGAGCAAGATATACATGGAGTGCTAAAATATCCCTTATAATCACATTTCTATATATTTATATGGATCATCATCACAATTCTTGTAAAAATCTTGAGGTTTCCTGTAAAGTTTAAAAGCCATTGATTGCTACTGTTCCACAGAACGATGCTATGTAGAAAGTGTGTATTTGTTTGACCAATTGTTTCTTGAGATAATGTAGTTGCACACTTGTGGCACTTCAGTTGCAGTGATACATCATTATCGATGCTGCTAAGGGAGCAGTAGGCAACATATACAGCAGTGCTATCTGGTTGTGCTTTTTTGATCAGGAACAGTAATTAGTTGTAGCAAAACAGGCCTGTGACTTTGCAGAAAATTACATGCAAAGGAGATGACTCAGAAAATTTCCAGAAGATCTTAGTATTGCCTTTGCCATAGTGAGTTAAGATGCCATTGCATAACTTGTAGTATATTGTTCCAGCTGAAATAAAAATCTAACAGTGACAAGGCAGCAGACTAGCAATCTTGTTTCAGGTAAATGCTGCTGAATCATGTATGTGGTTCATAAATGTAAGCAACTGGAAAAGCATGGCATAAGCAAATTGTTGAAAGATAAAATAACTCTCTGAAAGAAAAGCACAGGTACTTTGTGAATAGACTAAGATCAGTCAGAGTCAGCTTTCTTGAATTCTACCAATCATTCTCCAGAAATGAAAACACAATTGAGCGGCATTTCCTCTACGTGGCAGTGTCATAGAGCAAAGGGCACAAACGCACTTCTCCAGACAGGACCAGCAGTGCTAGAAACATGGAGAGAAGCCACAAGCACTTTGTGAGCCTTGGCCTGCCTAAATGACTAGAGGAGCTGCTGTACACTTAATTTTTCTCTCCTTAACCAAGATATTTGTGTTAGGATGATGTTCACATTAGGCATCACTATAATGAAGTAGGTGAGAGGCACCTTCAGAAAGTGGTTTAGAGATGTAGCACAATTAGCAAGAAGTCACTTTTTTCTTCTCTTCCATTCACAGCATAGGAAACCTGAGGAGGTTCAGTTCTTATCAGAGGCATCTAACATAGCTGTCTAATATTAAATGTTGAATTCAGCCTGAATATTACATCACTTATAAGCCTGAAGCTTCACTTTCAAAGCCTGTAGCTTTCAACTCATGGCTTCCACAACTGAAAAAATATGGTGTGTGAGAGGTATCTTGGTATCTATGCATAATGCATGGAAAAAGTTGGTGGACTCACTCCAGGTCCAAAAAAAACCAGCATGGTAGGCAGGCAACTATTACTGCCCTTATTGCCCCTTGTGTGGAATAGGCTTCAAAGGATTTTAAGCAGGCTGAGATGGTGGCATAACATTTTCTAGATGGTAAGTGCTTAAGCACTCAAGGTACCAGATAGGTTTCTTTATTTATCTTTTAAAACACCAAGAGGTGAAGACTTCCTCCATTTTTTTCTTTAATACCCCAGAGGCTGGAGGACACTCATGTTGAAAAAGGGAAACAGTTTCAGTTCCTTCCTTAGCTTGAAAGAGGTCGAATTTGTTCTCTAAACTGCCGGAGTGAATCTTTTAGCCAGGGCTGCAGAGGTGATGTAAATAATTGTTTGAAAAGAAAATAAGGTTCATTTGTTGAGATACAATTACTGGAAGAATAAGGCTACACACTGGGCCATTTCCTTGTATCCAGGTGGGGTTTTTTTCAAATATGGCAAATACTTTTTTTTTTAATGGAAAAGTGATGAAGCACTTCCACCAATGCTAAGTGCTTATATATATTTTAGGGGACTGGGGCCCCCTAAAGGAGGGGTGGAATCTGTGTTTTGCTTTTTCTTTTCTGGTGGGTTGGGGTTTTGAGGGGGGTTGTTTGGGTTTTTTTTTATTGTAGCATCTAATTATACAGATGATCTAGACACAAATCTGCTGGGAAACTTTACCTTCACCTGGACTTCCTAAATCCCAGAGAGAAGATTACTTATCCATCCTTTCACAAACTGTATCTGAAGTTAATATTTAGCAGTTAAGAAACTGTCTAATCATTAGAATTTTTCAGAAAATTACAATTGTCTCTTGGAATTCTCAAATCACAAGTTAGTTTGGTTTTTTCTGAAATGCCAAGAATGCTTGAAGTTATCTCTGATTTATATTAACTAGTCTTTATTCAGACTGATTCTCAAATTCTTTCCTGTTTATATATTTCCCATTTTTCATGAGATGCAGGTGCCATAAAGTCGAAAGAGCCTCATTAAGAATAATTTATATCTGTATTTTCAATAATAACAGAAATTCTTCACCTTTTGTACAGTTGTTAATTATAAGATTCACAGCTGATTTTGCCTCTCTTCCAATTCTGTTTTTCCCAGATGAAATAATAGTGCAAAAGCCAGAGCTCACCAGTCCATCAATCTGTCATGCTCCTGGTGGGGAATACTTTGTAGAAGGAGAGACATGGAACATTGATTCTTGCACACAGTGCACATGCCACAGTGGCCGTGTCCTGTGTGAGACTGAAGTCTGCCCACCCCTTCTCTGTCAAAACCCCACCCGCACACAGGACTCCTGCTGCCCACAGTGCCCAGGTATGTGCTGACATCCAGCTGTCATCAGAGCCCTTCCTTGATCTGAGGATATCTGATGTTTCAGTATGAGAATGCTTCAGCGTGTGCTCAGGTGGTTGTTGTGGTGTCTTTGTTCTCCAGCAGTTTGCAGTGATAGCCTGCAGTTCTCTAATTCAAGTGCAAAACTTGACTGTGTGCAAGAGAGAGCTTATGTGTAAAGGGGAGCTGTGGCCCTGAACTTGGAAAATCTTGAAAGCAATCTAATAATGCAGGGATTGTGTAAGAACCAGAATCCTTGGAAGGTTTATGAAATAGGTACTCCTTTATGGAGACATGCAGGATTAGAGAAACTTTGAAAGCAAACAAAGTGTTAGGTAGATACAGGCTTGTTTCTTTTTCTTTCTACACACCTTGGTTTCTATGAACATTTTTATTACTATCTTGCCTGTTTGGAGTTTGGTCTCAAAAATTGGTCTCTGTTTCCTTTTGCCTTCACTTGGTGTCATTCTGATAGTGATTTGAAGGCAGCTGAGTAATATCAAAGCATTCCAGCCTGGCAGGCATGCCAGACTCCTCCTAGACTGCCTCATAGTGTCAAGAAGATAACAGGATTTGCTTTTCCCCAAGGAAAGATATTCAATTATAAATGAACATAAATTCCTGTTTTACATAGCAAATGGGGAATTTTATTGCAATGGAAATTTAGTACAAAGCTGTGATTTGTATATAAACTCACTAAAAAAATATGCCTTTATTCATATCAAAATTTTAAAATTTACTTTAGGGAAAAATAGAAGTTGGTTTTTGCCATTCAGTTTTGCTACAAGGTATTTGTTTGGGTTTGGGTGTGGGGCTTTTTTCCTGACAAAATATTTTGTAATTTTTTATAATATTTACCTATGTAAACAAGGTAGCCAGTTCTCCTGACCTATATTTTTTTCGTCATTAATAATGAACATTTGCTTACTTCAAAATACTGTGTCAGAGGAGCTGATCTTTCCTCACTGGCTATATGATAAGCTTAGTCCCATAGCTTAATGCAGGTAGATTGAGAACCTTATCTCAGTGCTCTTATGAATCCTTTCCTCTATTTTTCTTAGTCCTGTTTCTTGGCCTGTAATGTCTATTAAGGTACTGCTTCATTGCAGGAATATGTCTCCCCCATGGATGGGCATGAGAATTAAAGCAAACCATTGGCATCAGGCTGAAGCACGATCAAGTTCCATTTGTTTCTCAACAGCTTATAATTAGCTCATCTAAGGCCACTAGTGAAGGTGACAGCAGCATAATAGGTTTTCACTTTGCATCATTCAAAGACTTGGGCTGACATGGTAGAAGATGGGATTCAGGTTTTAGATTTAAAATTTAACCTCTTTTGTTTGAGATGAATTCCTATACACCACGCAGTTTAGAGCAGAGTCACTTTCTGAGGGGTTGCTTCTGATGGTGATCGTTTTTCTTTTTGCTCTCCTTTTTCCAAGCTTTTTTTCTTTTTTTCTTTTTTTTTCTTTTTTTTTCTTGCTTTACTTTCTTTTTTTTCTTTTTTGAGTAAACTCAATAAAGCTCTAAATAAGCATTATGCTACAGCATATCATGAGGTCTTCATCCTATATAAGAGCTGAAGAGGCATGAGACTCATCCTTCTTGTTCTTCTGAAGTAGTGAGGCAATGTGTAACAATTCCATTGTGTTCTTCAAGAGTGAGCCCTCTGGTAAGGAGCTCTGAGAGAAGTTACCCACCATAAGTTAAATAACCTAATCTCTTATATTTACAGATGAGACTTTTCAGCCCTCTCCATCAAGCAATGAGAGCATGCCCAGTTACTGCAAAAACGACGATGGAGATATTTTTCTGACAGCTGAGTCCTGGAAGCCCAATGTCTGCACTAGCTGCATTTGCATGGATGGTGTGATTAGATGCTACTCCGAGTCTTGCCCACCAGTGTCCTGTGAGAGACCTGTTTTGAGAAAGGGACAATGTTGTCCTTATTGTATTGGTGAGTGAATGAAAATAGTTGTGAACTTGCTGTTCGCTTCTTGGAAATAAGACAGAAGTTTTATTTCCAAACTGAAATGCTTTCCCTGAGATGCAGTCTGTGCCACCAGTCAAACTGGAGAGTCAAGTCTGCATAGGGAACTTTGAGGATCATGATTTGTAGTTTTTAGGTAGAAGAGCATAGAGATATACATCTAATTTCCCTACAAACTCCAGAGGCCATCCTCCTGGAATCTTGGTAAAACACCTTATTAGATAAAGACATTATAAAAAATTTATTTTATTTAAAGGAAGATCTGCCAGGTAACACATATGTCAAGATTTATGTGATAAAATAATATGAGGAAAACATTAATTATGACTGCAGAAGATGAGCTCAAGCATTCTGAAATTTCACAGAATGGAGAACTCTTAATAAGGCATTTAATTAAAATACAGGAAAAATGGAATTTCATTAATTATAATATCTTTGAGATAAAAATAGGGAAAATATATATTTTTTTAAATACTGAAAATGCATTAGGACTTAGGGCTTGCACTGGTGTTGAATTTGGAGCTGAGATAAATGGTGGTTGCTGTAGACAATGAAAATTTCCAGGCATTTTTAAAGTAGCAAAATTGGAGATCACTTTTCCATTGTGTGTTGAATAGGAGTATTTATGTACAGATGACTTCTTTTGTGAATTCACAGTAAGTATAAAGGCTGTAAAATGGAAGCTGCTGATAGAGAAAAATCATATATTGTACTTACTGAATTTAATCTTGGTAGCATTGTTGGAAGGCATTCAAAGGTTACTTCAGTTGCAAAAGTAGTAGGGAGAGATACAGTAGAAAAGAAGAGTAAGAAGGAGTATAAGAAAATTGATGGGCTTTAAATATTTAATTGAACACGTGAGTCAACTTGCCCATCTATAAACAAAATAGTCCTTCATCAGAAAGATGGTAGAAAGATTGTGAAGTGTGGTCAGACATTGATACAACTCTTGAAATCTTTATATCCTTGAAGATAGAATAGCTTTAGTAACAGGTGATACAGTTTTATATGATGGACCAGGAATTCGATGGAAGAATGCCTGGGAAAGTTACAAAGTATCCAAGCTTCAGTTGCCTTTGGAACCCTACTTAGATTTTGAGGCCATTTTGAGGCAAAAGTACGATGTTAATCCTATTACTATTTCTTCTCATGGTTTGCATACAAAATGGGGAGAATTTAATTTTTTTTTGACAACTGTCTTTCTGCAGGCTTTTCTTCCAGTGAGTTTGAGCCATAAAATAATTTTAATCCAGAAAACATTTTAATATTAAAAAAATATAGAGAGAGTGTTTGAAAGTTGGGCAAACAAACCAGTAGAGTCAGAACACAAGCCTTAATACTGCACTGGAGAATTCTGTGGGTGAGGAGGGGATGCACCAGGGGAACTTGTGCAATATGAGCTACAAAAATTAAACATTTAAAACCCTACATCTTGCATGTCAGGTTTGCAAATATATACACAGAGCATGTAGACATAGCTTTAGTTAATTTACTTTGAATCCTGTATAGTTGTATAATATTGCAAATACTTAAATATGTGAGCTATGAAAACTTCATGGGTTTTTTTAATAGCAACTACTCAGCAAAGCAAAATGCAGTAGCCAGATTTTAATTAACACTCAGATATAAAGATTTTCAGTGATGCTACATTTTATTAAACCATGTTGTCCTATGTAGTCAGAATGTTTTGTGGTTTAAATAACAGAAATTCATTGAAACTTTTTTTATGTCTTCCATTAATTATATATACTCTTGTATGCAAGACAGGTCATGCACTTAATTTTCATCTTTCTGGTTCTTACTGGTTTACTCTTCATTTTTGAGAACTGTGAAGCACATCTTTGTACAGATTCTTTCTAAATATTTTTACACAATACTTGATAAAATGTTTAGAATCATAGAATCATATAGGCTGGAAAGACCTCTAAGATCAATGAGTCCAGCTGTTAACCCTGCATTGCCAATTTCACCACTAGATCATTTCCTCAAATGCTGTGTCTATACATCTTTTAAATACCCCAAGGGATAGTGATTCAGTCACTTCCTTGGGCATAGCCAAACTCTGTGGAAACAGGCCTTCTTCATTTCTTGGAATTTCAAAAATTATGCAGGATTTTAGCATTATTTATTCTGCTTCTTTCTGGATCCAGTTTGTATAGACTCAACTTCAGAATTTTAGTTGTGGATGCTTTGTTGTTTGAATCTTCATCCTGTGTGTTCAACATTCGTCTTTCTCATGCAAAGAAAGATTAATTTGGAAAGATAACCTTCTAGTTTAGAGAGGATAAAGGGATATCTATTTGATTAGAGACAAGATTAGTCTTCTGCAGAAAACAGAGCAACGACTGTCCAGTCATTTACCTGATGAAGCTGATTTTCTGGTGGAGCTAGAAGAAATTTGAGAGAAGTGGGTAGAGCTAGACACTAAACTGTGTTTTTGTATGTGTGTTTCTTACTGCAAGCCTGTCTTGTTTCCACTGTTCTTGAGCACCTGTTGGTGTTGTGGCCTTCATCTTCATCCTTGTTTATACTTTCATAGAGATGGACACCAGAACAGGAGACACTCACAGGATAGTACTTTAAAATTTCCTCTTGAGATTCAAAGGTACAGCACCATAATTGTGATTTTACCTTTGCTCATTCTTCTTAAAAATATTTGCTGAATAAAATTGCAATGTGTTCTTCACAAATTTGGAAAATCCTGAGCAAGTTAAAGGACTTTTCCAGACAAACCAGCTGCAGAATTGAAGAAGGTGTCCTAAGTGAAGCAAGGTAACATTTTGGGAGCTAATCTGAACAGGCCAGAAGTGCTAAGCTTTAGGCCTGCATAGGTAACAAGCAGCAGAGGGGTGCTCAGACAGTGTGCCTCGCCCTGTTCCCAGACACACCCTCCTGACACAGGGTTCTGCTGGCTCTGTGTGCCAAAATGCACATCAGCTAGGGAAGAATCTAATGCCCTTCCTGCAGCTGGCTACCATCTTTTCCTTCCACTCTTCCTTTCCCATGCCCACACCACCTTCACTTACAAAATCTACTTGGAGAGGTTTAGACCCATACTAAAAGCCATGCAAGCCAGAAGATACTAAGGACCTCGGGAACCATTTGTGCTTTTCAGATAATTCCACTAATGTTTTCTCAATAGTACTTCTTGCTGGTCTTCTTTCGTACTTGAATTTACTCTCTCAGATCTGTTGGACTGGTCTGCTGATTGCACGCCTTGTTATTCCAGATTATGTCTCTATCATGTTTTCACTAATTAAAACCTTTACTCATGGCCAAAATATATAATAATGCTGACATAGGGTAAATATGTCTAACTGGCATACTTAGACATGTAATCTGTGTGAATGTTAAACCAGTATTTATCTGAAAGTTCAAGAAATTTCATTCTATTCTCTCATTCATATGTTTAATGTGCAAGCTCATGTGATCAGCAGGTTTCATAACAATTTTTTCCTCTAAGAAACAAAGGTAGGAGGAAGCTAAGATGAAAATAAAGCACTACTTGGCTTTTGGAGTTTCTGCTGTGTTGTTTTTTTCGCTATCCTTAAAGAGCTTCCGCACCCAAAAACATCCTAGGCTAAGCAATTCATTACTTCCTTCTCAGTGAAATAGGTTTACTGCAGACCACCTAAAAGGCTTGCGTAGGATGCAACATTAAAAAGTGGTGTATTGAATGCCTAGGCAGAAAGATCACATCAATTTCCAATTTATATAATATTAACCATTTTAAAATGTACTGAGTTTAGTTATTGCTCTTTTCCGGGAGTTTTCCATTGATGCAGTTGTAGGAAATTATTAGATACCCTTCAAATATGTTTTATCATTACAGTCTAAGCACTTCTAGTTATTTCACCTGAGAATTGCTCCAATCCTTCTTGGCATCCTGCCTAATCTGCTTTTTTAAGTATTACTTAATAGTAATACTTAGTACTAGACAGAGTTCATCATTCTTGAGCTTTGGTAGTTAGAAATTTAGGTAGTTAGGGTTTGGGGTTATTTTAGCTTAATAGGATTGACTAGGAAACAAGGAGGAAGATGAGTAGTTGGTAGCCTCAAACAGTCAAAGATAATGATTTTTTCTGAATTTTCTCAGCACTTTTGATATCATCTTTTCATGTTTTAATCATCCATCCTCTAGCCTCTTGCATTAAGAAAATGAGGATAAGCTGGCCAGGCTAATTATGTACTTCATAAAGAAGCAGAAATTACATCTTTTTCACAAAGATTTTCTGGAAGATGAAGACAGGATCTTTTTGTTACAGCTGGGATTTCTTTGTGGCAATTGTTGCACTTTTGTGTCTAGGAAAGAAATCTGATTTGTGTGTAATTGGCTGTTAGTGCAGGCTCACAGCCCTGTTTTCCTTCCACAGAAGATACAGTTGCAAAGAAAGTGGTGTGCCACTTCAGTGGAGAAACGTACGCAGACGAGGAGCGCTGGGACATCGACAGCTGCACACACTGCTACTGCCTGCAGGGCCAGACTCTCTGCTCCACTGTCAGCTGCCCACCTCTGCCTTGTGCTGAGCCCATCAACGTGGAGGGAAGCTGCTGTCCCATGTGTCCAGGTAATGTGATGTGACAACCCAGTTTATTGTCACGCTGGTTTCCTAGGGCCGATAATAAGGTTTTGTAATTGGGTTTTGAATGTCAGTCCATGTTTGAACAGCATCACAAAGGCAACAGCCTTTTAGACTTCAGGAAAATTAATATTCTTAACAGATAGGCACATTGTGTAAAAACATAGTTTGAATTTCACTTATTCTGAGAACTGTGAACTGAAAAATCACTTGCTTGCCCCTGTTTTGTCCTTTCACAAGGCTATGGAAATATGTTAATGAAGTGGGAAAATTAATATCCTTACATCTCTGCAGATTATGTCACAGTGATTAACATTTCTGTCTTTTCTGAGAGCGTTGGTTACTTTTCAAATAACACATTGCTTTATTTTTCACTCTAACTTGGCTTAAAAGCAATGTGACATTTTCTTAGCGATGGGCACAAGGGGCATAAGAATTGCAAGTGGTTTTCAATGTGAGTCCTGATATACTTCTGCAGAAGCTTGCTCACCTTATAACTCCTTCTGCCAGGACAACTGGGGTGGTTCAGCAGTACTCCTTGCAATTCCCCTCCTTTGAGGATTACAAAAAAAAAAGGCAAGGCAAAGAAACCAGTAGCAACTGTTTACATATCAGTTGAGAAGATGTAGCCTTCCCTTCATTTTTTGGGGGGATTTTGTTGAATATTACAGAGGAGCAAGCCTGTAGTTAAGCCTGTATTCTGGGATGGTATTTTCAGAAGCAAGTTTGTCCACACCAGTCCTTTGTCCCATTCACATTATGATAATGATAATGGCAACATGCATGTATCCCATATACAATATGGAATAAACAAAATCCCAGGCTAATGATGAAAATTATGAAACAAATCAAAGAATTTAAAGGACAAAGCACTGCAAATGGGCAAGTATATTTCCTCAATTATAGCAGCACTGATAAGTTAAGCAGCCTGCAACTTGTGAAAGATATTTTTCTCATTTCACAGAGATGTATGTACCTGAACCCACTAACATCCCCATTGAGAAGACAAATCATCGAGGAGATGTTGAACTAGAAGTACCAAACTGGCCGACACCGAGTGAAAATGATATAATCCACATTCACAGAGGTCAGATCTGATATAAACCAGGATAACTTAGGACTGTGTTTATTCCTCGTGTTTTAATGCATCTACTTTTTCTATTCAGGTAGCAGTTGTATCTGAGAATATTCTTCAGTGCATAATTCAGTGCAGTACATGAATTTTGCTTTGAGTAAAGATGAGTCAGTCGATTAAATTATATTTGTACATTTTGGTCTCATTATCACTCCATTTTCTGCATAGAAGAAACATCTGTGTTGGTATGATGGAGTTCTATAAAATTAAGAATATAACAAAATGATGAATCAGAAGTGATTCTTGGGTGTCTTTTCTGATTCAAAAACTAGAAAGTAGGCCATTGGAGTTAATAGACCTTCATTTGATCCATTTGACATTCTCAGGAATAGGTAAACAAAAGTGGAAAAACATATACCACAGCCTAACATATATCATAGCCATGATGTCAGACCTGAGACAAAATGAACACCTCAGGTATAGTGACACACAGCCAGTAAAGTTGTTTAAGGATATAAATACATCTTCTATTTAAAACTGCACTGTAATATTATTCCAGCATAGATAAAACACTGTGCCACAGTTTTTGTTAACCTTTTCTAATTGAAGGACAACCTAAACTATGTATTTTTTTAAACCTGAGGATTTCCTTTTTTTTTAATCTGAGGATGATCTCATAGCATCCCATTGTTTGGAGAAAGCATGCATGAAATGTAACTGCTTCACAAAATTCTAAGTTTATGCTTTTATAACTCCAGCATTTTAATTTCTCAGGCATTAGTAGCTGGCTTGCAACTATCCTGCCTGGGGATTATAAACACCCACTACAAACTGTGAGGGAATTTTGTATATGTCATTGAAAGTTACCATTCCTTGCAATAACACACACAAAACTTGCTACAGTCCAGTAGACTGCCAGCAGTCTGTTTTCACAGGCCGAGTGCTGCAGGTATTGTAAAATGCTCTCAAGAGATGAGAGAGTGAACACATTGTACTTGTTCTACCAGTTTTTAAAAGTAAAAAAGAAAAAATTACTTTCATCCTAAGATTTCCAAGCTCTCCTCAGCCTGGAAACACAGAGTCTGATTTTTTTACAAGTAAGATTTTGGTTGCAATCAGATAAGATCATGCAAACACAACTGAGTTAAGAGGTTGTTGTCAGACTTGATCATTACTGTGCTTTAGGATTTCCTTCTATCTCCTCTCTTTTGATGGCCTTTTCCTGACTTACATAGTCCCTCTACAAGATACATGCTGTTCTAATTTATGTAAATAAGGTGACATTGCAGGAGAGAAGGTCCAAATTCTTATGAGTGATAAGATGTACAACTGAGACTTTTTAAATTACATTCTTCCTTGCGGCCAAGGCCCATTTCTAATTACTACCAAATGCTCCCAATTGCCCTGCAGACATGAACCATCTCCAGGGGGAATACCGGAGTGGCAGCGGGCCACGCCCCAGCGAAGATGCATCCGTCAGCTCTGTTGCCTTGGTGACGATCCCAATCACAATAGCGCTGTTACTGATCATCGTGCTCCTGCTTATCAACCAGAAGAAGCAGTGGATTCCAGTGTCCTGCTACAAAGCTCCAACAAAGGTGCCGTGTCTATTTCCAGGCTATCCCATTTTTATGAAACCGGGAACAAAACATTGTGGGAAATGTTAAGCAATAAAGAGGCTGTTAAAAGTCTGGGAAAAAAGGTGCTGCACATCTGGGGCAAGCAGGTTAAGCCTTTGTGTGGTACTGAATTAACAGAGAACAGTTACACCAGCCCAGCTGGAATATGAGAATACCAGAACTCCATTCAGAAGATGAAAAATGGTGACTCTGAAGGGAGTGTTGGTTTGTTACTATGTCTAACATAAGCCAACTTTAACAAAAGTCCAGACCCTTTCATTGCCAGTTTGATTTTGTTTTGTGCTTATGGATGTCAGGATCCAGGACATCCCTCTGGCTGTCCTGAGCAGCCAAGACCCCTGCCAGGGGACTCAGAGACCCTGACACAGAGCCCAAGATGCCTGTGGTTTTGATTATGACCCGTGGAGCAAGTTACCAACCTTAGATGAAGATCTGCAAGCCATGACAAATTAAGTAGAATGATAGTGAATTTATCACAAGGTGAAAAAGTAGATTTTGGGGTTTTTAGAATGGAGGTTCAGGGGGGCAAGATGGAGGGATCTGGGCGTGTCCTGCCTTTCTCCTTCTTCTTGGCCTCCATCTCCTGCTGTGATGTTGGCACTTACAGATTGGTTTAGAGTAGAAGCTCACTGTCTAACATAGGTGATAGGTACTGGAAAGTAATTGTAAACATTGTACACATAGTTTTTAGTATAAAGACATAACACTGCCCCAGGGGCAGGCAGAATGCCTCTGACTCTCTTGCTGAGCGGCCCTCGGCAGGACAGGAGAAAGAGTTTTATAGCTAAGATATAATAAACAACCTTGAGACCAAGAAATGAAGAGCTCTGACTCATTCTTCAAGTGCCAGGCTGGGAAAAGAAACTTTCAAACTCTACTCAGGGTCACTCTGACAGGCTAGAGATCCCGACATAAGGACTTGAACCAAATAGACTTTAAAAATTTTGTGTGAAATAGAAAAACTGTATTGTTTACTCAATATTTCCTTTCTGTTTTAACAGCCTTCTTGCCTAAACAATCAACTGGTATATGTGGACTGCGAGAAAGGTACCAGGGTCCAGGTGGACAGTTCTCAGAGGATGCTAAGAATTGCAGACCCAGATTCAAGATACAGTGGATTTTACAGCATGCAGAAACAGAACAACCTACAGGCAGATAATTTCTATCAAACAGTTTGAAGAATTTCACCCTTGCCAAGGATTTAAGAAAGAGAGAGACCGAGAGAAGGAGAGACAGTCTGCTATTAAAATAAAACTAGAATTGTGCAGTTGCTTAGTGGATTGTATTGGATTTGTGACTACATGTACAGCTCTAAGACCTTTCTGGGATGAGCTCTGACTCCTGCAATGTGCCAGAAAAAGCATTCCCACTTTTCCTTGAGATAACTGACCAAGTGTTTTCTTAGAACCAAAGTTTTGAAACTTGTTAAGATGTATTTGCTTGTAACATAGCTATAGAGGTTTTTTGGGAGGGGGAATCAGGGGCTAGGGGTAGGCAATGAAGTAAAAGGAAGCTTCAGAGAAGAAAAGCTGGGTGTGCTTGGCTGGAGACGAAAATATACTGCTGAGCGGCAGGATAGTGGTTTATCTGGTTGCTCTGAAATTGCATCTGTTGCAGCAAAAGCCTAACCCCAGGTGAAAAAAAATATGAAAAGGTCTGATTATTTTTTTTCCAGCTGTTGCTACAGTAATATACTCCTAGAACAGAATTTGTAACATCACAGGTGTGTGGTGTAGCTGCAAATATTTTTCTATATGATGAGAAGCTGCAGTAGTTAATGAAATAGCAAGGAAAAGATTATAGCAGAAAATAAAGGGTGGGTTTATTAAGGATGTATAAAATTATACCTTGTGCTGCTTTTTGTTTTTATTTTTTGTTTTTATTTTTTTGTTTTCTTCAAAGCTGATTGGCTAGATTAGCCAGACTTCAGCAGAGTTAGCAAATGACTGAGGCCTAAGTAATTCCTGATATGAGCACTGGATCTTTTGACAGCAGTATTGAAGGGAGGAAGGAAGGGAAGGAGGATGGAAGGAAAAGTCAAGAACACCATGCAGTTCCAGGGGCTTTTGTTTGTTTGTTTTGTCTGTTGTGGTTTTGTTTTGTTATTTTATATCAATCTCTGGTTGTTCATACAGGAGAAGGAAAAATATTTTTGTTGGACAAAGCTCTTGCATACAAGAGAGTAAAAAAGAGACTGTTTTAAGGTTGTTGTTTTTTTCCTGTTGATGTTCTTATTTACTGGTATGCAGATTTAGAAACTACTTCCATGCTAGGAAGCTGCTTAATTTTAATTGTATATTACTCAAGCACCTTTTTTGAAGCTCAGAAAAAAAAGGAGATCATGCTTCTTTAAACTTTAGCATTATAGGAATATTTATGTAAATATAATTATGCTAAAAACAACAAAAAGTATTTGTATGTTTGTGTATATATATGTATATACAAATGCATGTAGGTATACATATGTATATATACGTGCATGTGTATATACACTATACATATATATACTGTATATATAAAATACTATGTATACAGTATATATTTTTTCTATTTTTTTTTTCTTGTTGAATGTATTTTTATCTGAGAGAGATTTTACCCAGAGCAGAAACAGATAACAGGCATTCCATATCAATGCTTAATTGCTTGTGAGTTTAGGAAAGACAAGAAAAGAGCATCTCATTCTACCTACAGTTTGATTTGATTTGATTTGATTTGAACGTGTTTGTGTGTGTGTGTGTGTGTGCACTCTTGTGTTGGCGTGTGTTCAGTTCGTGCACGATTATAGCAGTAAGCGTTGCTCTTGCTACTTGCTACATTTCAGGGTGTTTCTTATTTTTCTTTTCCTGCTTAGCCTTAAAAAGGCTTTTTAATGAATGCATTGGCTAGAGACACTGATGACAATATACATGCAGCACTAATCAACTCCATAAAATAACACAATCAGCTCCTGGATTTTGGTTGGTTTGGTTTTCTTTTTTTTTTCTTGTTTTTCTTTTTTTTTTTTTTTTTGCAAACAATTGTTTGAAACAACTACTGGAATATTGTCCGCATTAAGCTGGAAGTTTGTTGTAGCTTGCCTCATTTATAACTCTGACTGTATAATACAATGTTAACTTTCCAAACAGGTCTTGGCACTTTTATACTAATTACCCATTTGTGCATTGCCTTTTTTCTTTTACAAATGCTTGTCATAAGAGACACAGATACCCAGTATGCTTAATGTGAAAAGAAAATGTATTTTTTGTAAAGGAACTCTCAAGTATTGTTGTAAATACTTGGTCAGAGATTGCTGAACTTTAAAACTGAAAAAAAACCTAATTTATTATTATAATGACCTAATTTATTAATCTGAAGATTAACAATTTTTTTTTTGTTTTAGAATATCAAAAAGGTGTTCTAGCTGTTTGCATCAAAGAAAAAAAATAGGTGTATCATTAAGGGTCAACATTTTTTCTGCTTATATAACTTCAGTTTTCAACCATCAAGAAGAAAAAATGTAGTCTCCCCAGTGTTTTGTACTCAACCTGATAATGAAACAGAGATGTTTCTGTCCAGTAACTACAGAGATTTTGTCAAGACAAAACATCCATTCCTTGCATAAGAGTAAGCAGTCTTTATCCAGAAATTGTAAATGCTTGCTTTTGTTTTACAATCAAGGCCATATTCTGAAAATATTAGCAGGATATAGGACATGGTGTAAAATGTTTTTATTATTATTATTTTATAATTATTATTTTAAAGATATGATTTATCCTATGTGCTGTATCCATTACACTCTTTTACTTTGGTTCCTGTTGTGCTCTTGTAAGAGAAATGCAGATATAATTTTCTGAAAAATAGATGCATATGTGGCACTCGGAGTGCACTGCGGTTCAGCAGATTGCTTGTTTACTTTTTTAACTGTAAGGCGGTTTCTTGTAATTTGGCTCTTGGCAGCACAATAAAAAATTTTAAACCTATGGATGCATGTCTTCTTAAATGTTTGTTTTTATCACTTCTGGACACTGGCCCTTGAGACATTGGTAGTTTGATATTATGGTGAGTAGGAGTTTGTATTATTGTCATGCTGACCTGAGATCAGAACAGTTCAGAAAGTACTGTGGGTAAAGAAGAGTTTGCATGCACACAAGGTTCTGGAGATTACACTGAAGAATTTTCCCATTAGAAGCTTTGTGGAATTCCAAGTAGTTCCAGCGTACAGTAAAGATTAATCAAATGCAAAGTTAGGCCTTTGCCCTGCCATGGAGTTCATGTGGTCTGGTCTTACCTGACAGAAAGGCATGATTCTAATGTGAGGATTAACCATACAGGATTCTAATGTGAGGTCCTACAAAAAGTGTATGGGATCAGAATTTGCACTTCATGGACTTCTTGAGCTGCAGATCAACTACTCCCTTAGGCTATAATGGGTTTTTTTCTTCTACTAATTTGTAAGTTAATTAACTTGATGTCCAAGTTCTGGTATGTAAGATCCTGAGGCAAAGTGGTTTTCAGGTTAACTACTTGCCTCCTTTCTTTGAACCTATTCTCCTAATGGTTTCATTTAATATCCCTGACACTGCATTCAAAGCAGCAGTATATCATTACTTATATGTCACCCATTGATTTAGAGACCTGTATCTTGTTTCCATTTTTTCTTAAGAATCCCAAGATACAATTCTTCAGGAGTAGTTCTGTGCCTTATGGCTGACCTTGCCGGTCCTTGTACTTCCATGTACCTCCTTTAAGGTCAAGGTTAAGGGGACTGAAAATGTCCATTGTTCACACGTGGTACTCCCTGGATGCAGCATGGTGTTCTCTGTTTAGATTGCTACTGACTGCTGAGTCAGTGTTCTTGCAAAGAACAAGCTGCAATAATACAAAAATAGCCAGTAGTTATTGCAAAGCCCATAATTGACTTTAACTAGGATAGATCTGTATTTATGTGCATCCCTTTATATGTATATCCCTTTATATTTCCATATCCCTCACTAGTTACCTGTTCCAGCATTATTGCTCCTTCCCAAGACTAAGACTATGGCAGACTTAGGCTTCTACAAGAGCATCTTGAAACTTTGCAAGCATTTTGGGTTTTCATCAGAATGAAACAGAAAACATCATGGATAAAACAATGAAAACATCAATGTATAAAACAAGTGATGCATCCACATTTTAATACTCATAAGTAGTCCTGGCCTCCTCTGCCTTAAAATGTCTGAAAGAATCATGTTTGGAATGCCTATTTACACTCGGGTTTATCAGTCTGTCACAATCCAGAGTAGGATAGGCTACAAATCCTTTCAATGACCTCAGCAGCACTCCAATGCTTAACTAGGAATGCATTTTCCACTTGCAGTGTCGCCAAACATCAAGTAGGAAGTACAGAAAGAAAATTAAAAGAAGCTCAAACTGAATCAGGAAATTAGGCTGAGAAAACTGCTGATACGTACTTTAGGACATCAAACATTCATGGCTTCTCAAAAAAAAAAAAAATACAATCTAAAAAAAGCCCATCCTAAGCTATTGCGCCTAAGGGCACAATACAAAGCTAGCAAAGGATGGGCATGGGAGTCACAGTGCTGGTAAGAAAAAGTATCTCCAAAGCTTAGATTCTTGCGTACTGGGTGACTGAATGGAGGCATCAATGACAGTATAAAAACAAGTTACAACAAAACTACTGCAAACATTCCTACTACGGCAGAGGCACTGGAACTGGGTGATCTTTAAAGGTCCCTTCGAACTCAAACCATTCTACGCCTGCCCCTCTTGCCCGATGAGCCGCCCCTACTCGGTGCGGAGCAGTGAGTCAGTAGGGACATCGCTGAGTGCGGCTCCGCGGGCGCTGCCTCAGCCCGGCCCTGCCCGGCCTGGCTCTGTGATCGCTCCCCCAGCCCAGCCCGGCCCGGCCCGGCCCGGCTCTGCGATCACTCCCTCAGCCCGGCCCGGCCCGGCCCGGCCCGGCTCTGCGATCACTCCCTCAGCCCGGCCCAGCCCGGCCCGGCCCTGCGATCGCTCCCCCTGCCCAGCCCGGCTCTGCGCTCGCCGCCTCAGCCGGGCCCCGCCCGCCGCGCGCCTCCGGGAGCGCGCGACGCCGGGAGCGCGCAACGCCGCGTCCCCAGCTATGGCGGCGGCGGCGGCGACGGCGACCTCGCAGCGAGATCCGGGCGACTGGCAGGACTTCTCGGGATTCCAGCCCTCCGCGGGGAGCGGCCCCGAGCCTGCCTGCGACAAGGGCAGCTGGGGCGGCGGGGATCTCGGGGCGAAGCTGTCCCTCTGCTTCGAGCCCCCGCAGGCCCGGGCTGGCGGCGGCGAGAGCCGCGTTCCGCTGCGGCCGCTCACGGAGCAGAGCGCGCTGCAGGACGACGAGTGAGTGCGGGCCGGGGGCGCGGAGAGGGAGCGGAGGGGAGGCCCGGCCCGGCCCGGCCTGAAGGCACAGGGGGGCCGCCAGCCCTGCCCTGCGAGAGCGCTGCCCCGGGGCCTTGCGGAGCCCAGCAGGGCTTGTAGGCTGCGGGAGCGGAGCCTTTCCCCGGCCCGGGGCTGCAGCTGGGAGCGCCGGGCCTCGGCAAGGGGGCGCGTTCGGCCGCCGCGGCGCGGATTTGACGGGGGGCCCTCCGGCTTTATCCCCCTGACTGCCAGGGAAGCGTGTGAGCATCCCAGAGCTTCTTACCCCGCCGAGCTAGCGAGAAGTACTTTTTCTGAAGTGCAGTGACCGTAGTTAGTATTTGTTTAGCTTCTTGCAAAGTGTCCGCTGTCTCACTGACTGAATTTAAACATGGAAAGTGCAGAAAGCAGGTGAAGAGCAAAATTGCAGCTGCAACTGCAATAATTCTTCGGAGTTTTTCCCCCGGAGGAATAGAGCCTTTCTGGGCCATGCTGCTGTACTGTTTTTAACATTATTTTACGAATGCTTCTATTTCCTCTTTTATAGTGAATTTAGTCAGCTTATCTTCATTAAAAATACCGCTGTCTTACTTAAAGGTAACTCAGCTGTCTCTCTGTTCTTCTAAGAGAAGAATAAAAAAAAAGCCTGTTAGCAAAATACTCGATCCGTGGTGCAGACAGTGAGGTAAGTTCAGTGAACCATGAATCACGCTGGGCAGTGATGAGGCTCTGTCTGCCCGTCTGTGTCTGCTTCGGCCTTTCCTCTGACCTCCTGTGAGCCTTAGCTAGGCAACCATTCCAAACATCCACCCACAGCACAGCGCCTGGAGGCAGGGCCCGGCTGGGGACTGGAGGAAGCAGCCGGCTCCCGGGGCTGCTGTGGTTAAAGACTGAGCTGCTTCACCAGCCTAGGTCTGCGTGTGCGAGCCTCAGGTCTGCACAGGCCAGCCTCCAGGACAGCCAGAGAGGATACACACTCTGGAAACAGTAAAGACTGTATCTAGGACAAGAGTGGTAGGCTGAGCTCTCCTACAAAAAAAACTAATTCTTCCAAAATTTTAGTCTGAGCTGTGCGTTTTCATTATTCTGTGATAAATGGAAAGGAAAAAAAGAAAAGCTTTGGCTCTGAATTTGCTACTCAGCCTCTGCTAAACAACATTAGGAATGTAATTTATAGCTCAGCTCAAATTTCATTGACGGAAAGGCTCACCCACCCCCAGAAAAGATTTTGAGTGTAGTTACATAATTAGTATAGAAGCTGTGTCTTCATTTATTGGTTTGTTTCATTCCTATGCATACATTGTTGCTTTAAACGGGAAGTAACTTACATTTATCAAAAACATTTTCTCATATCTTTAAAACACTAAAAATATTTTCAGTAACTTGCAGTTGAATATTTAGGGAGGAAAATAGAGTTACTGATAGAGGTATATGATCATTAGGAATATGGTTATTGCTGATTCAGTTGCTTCTTGTTTTGAGGTCTGCATTTTTGTTCCTTTATTCTTTTCTTCAGGATTTGGAATGCCTTGACTGATAATTATGGTAATGTGATGCCAGTTGACTGGAAATCTTCCCACACCAGAGCTTTGCACTTGCCAACACTGAATCTTTCAGAAAAAGGGGTAAGTTCTGATCAGCAGAAGTACCCTCTATGGATCTTTGGTACTCAGCAGGGAAGTAAAACTGTTTGCATTTGTATAAAAGAATGTTGTTTTTAAGTAGCTGAAAATATTTGTAGTACTTGCCATTATATATGAGAGCTTTTCAAAAATCAAACAACCATTGATGTATGTTTGTATCACCCTGGGCTGGAATAATTCAGGGTTAGTTTTAGATGACTCTTCATTAGAGCCAGAGCATGACAGAAAAAAAATGTAAAATGAGAAAGTGTTTCACATAAAATCTTCCTGCTGTATGATTCATGTTGAACACTGGTCTGGGTAAAGGAGGAAAAGAGGCAGGAGTACACTGATTCAGTAAATCCAGTGAGGACTTTACAAAGTTCATCTAATTCCACAGTCAGATGGCTTCTTTAACAAGAAAGGTGGCCCAGGAGACACTGAAGTGCAAGAGCTTGTTTTGTTTTCCTTATTTAAGAGTTAGAAGAGTTCTCTGGGGCGGGAACAGGGAATTAAGAGCTTCAGAGAGGTTTATAGAAAGGGTTGTCCTCTGATGATCTTAAAAGTGGATTAAAACACTTGGTGAAGAAAAGCTGGGAGGAATTCCCATCTCACAGGTTTTCTGAGGAAACTAGTGGCTTATCTTTTAAACATAGTGAAGTTCAGTTATGTTGTAAAAATATCCGAGTGTGTAACCTGAGAATTGGGTAATGCTTTGGCTTCTGCCAAAGATAATTGATTATCTTTAGATAATCAACAGATGCTTTTTACTGTGACAGGAGCAAAGATTGTTCTTCTGCAGAGGATACTTTGGGGTTCAGTAGAGGAAGGTTCAAATTTGGAACTAATTTTCTTGATTTCAGTGTCATGGTTATCCCTTGAATTTGACTTGTGTTTCTTCTAATTTTTATTGAGTCCTTGTTCAGATTTATAAATGTTTTTAGAGTAATTAAATTCTTACAGTTTAACTAAAAATACAACCCTGCCATGCTGTGACCTTGTGTAAGGGAAAAATAGACTGGAAGACTAATGGATTTATTGATAAGAAACTAAGTATAGAACATAAGAAAATGTTTAGTATAGTTTTTAGTTACTTGGAGGAAATTATGAAGAAAGTACATAAAAAAGTGTAAAGTGGTGTTGCTGGATTAGAAAAAATCTTGGGTATGTTGCCAGTAGAGAGAAAACCAGTTCATGGATTAAATGTATCGGAAGTTTTTTCAGCTTTCACTCCACATGGAGTGCCTTCTGATGTGTAAAGGCTGTGGGGAGTGTTTGACATACTTTTCTTCTGCTGCTTTGTGTTCAGCTGCATTGCTGAATATGTGACAGCACATATGGACCAGCTAGTATCTTGTTTTATCTTCCTTACAATGAAAACTAACAGCTAAGCAACACTTCCCTGATGAGTTTGAAACTAATAATATGCTACCAAAATTGTGCAGAAAGCATTTCTCCTCCTGTTTTAGTAGGGAAAGATATCAGGTCAATAAGGCTGATTCACCTGATCTTGGTTCCTTCACATGACAGTCTATGCACACTTTTATACATTTTTGACAGTGAAAGAAGTAGCTGGGTGGAAGTTTTGTGCACCAGTGGTATGAGGAATGGGATTGTGTAATTCCTTGTTTGTTTTGTTTTCACTAGATTGCTTTTAAATGGCTCATTCCCTGCTAGCAGGAGGACAGGAGGTACGAAATGTGGCTGGGTGGAAAGCCAGATGTTCCTTTTAGTCCTGGTTACAGCTAATGCCACTTTTGGTGGATTATTAGTCTATACTAGCAAAATGTTTTTGAAAGTCTCTCAAAATGTTTCTGGGGATGTCAGGAGGGAAAGCAGATCTCCTAGATAAACTGTTATGCTTGCTTACTATCCCATCATTGTTGTCATATCCTATGTGCGTGGAGAAATATTTGAGGACAGGAGACAAAAAATGCCAAATTGGAGTGTATCTATGTAGTAGGTGAAGAGAAAGTCATAGTGGAGCCTTGTCACTGCACAGTTACTGGAATGCAGATTGTGGAAAAAAGTGGGCATTTGACCTCATTCTGAGGGCTGAAGAAGTACAAATTGTGTGTTTATCCCTACAGGTGAGCTATCTGGGGATATCGGTTGCAGGTTCAAAATGAATCTGAGAACTATTAAGGTTTCTGAAGAAACTGAGAAAATTGGAGGAATTACAAGAAAATTTGAAAACTGGTCTTGTGAGACCAAGGACTTTGTACAGCCCATCATGATGCTTGTAAATCAGCCCAAAGATCAGTTAAAGCAGTTGAGCTCATGTGGCAGATGTTGGGCATTGCAGCTTTGAGGGGCTTTTCTAGGCTGGAATCTAGTAATAGACAAAGTACAGAAGCAATTTTGTAAATAAACCAGGATATATCACTGTGTGAGAGTAAAATATGCCTGACTTAATAAGGAGGGGACTTATGTCTCTTAGTGTATGTATATCTTTGGTTTGAAAGGATGAATATAATTTGGTGGTGTACATATGGGAACCATGTTACTTCTCTTTCTTTCTGAAAAGACCCTGAGATATTCAATGACACATATTTTAAAAGTAATCTGGGGTGATACCAGTGTTCTGATACCATTCAGTATCAACTCCACTCAGCTTTTTTCTGTCTTTTATTAAGTGATTAAATGGAACCATAAAAGCACTTAAAGTAAGAGGTTTGTGTAACATTAGACATAATAGGCAAGTTTTCCACCCCACATAGACATTTGTCAATCTTCAGTTAAGATTTAAGTATTTCCTTGACAGCCTCCCATGTAGATATCTGCATGTCAGTGTGTGTGTATGGTCTCTGTATATGGACATTATTTAACAACATTAAAGATTGACAGCTATTTTAACTTTGTCCAGTTGCAGTTTTGATTTCATTTTCCAGGCTATTTGACAGAAAGAACTATTGATTCCATTATTATGGGCCAAGATTCAGTTTCATTCTTAAAATTCAGTGATAGTTCCCCATTTGTTTTTTGTACATGTTACATGCATTTTATACCCTCACATTAGGGGTGTGTATATGTACTTATATAAATGCACCTTTTCATACTTTTTAGGTAAATGACAACTTGAACCTTGACTTGTCAGATGATGAAGAGCTGAGAGAACAGTTGGATATGCATTCTATCATTGTTTCCTGCATCAATGAAGAGCCACTCTTCACAGCAGAGCAGGTAAGGTGTTCAGCAAAGACAGTGTTGTTGGTGTAGAATGTTTTTTTAGTCTGTTATTATTTTTTGTTGTTGTTCTTGTCCTTCACTGTAGCTGAGCTCCCTGGTCATTCTTTGTTTAGGGTTTTAATAATGTGGGAGAGAGCATTACATCATTCAGATACAAAAAGTGTTTCAGTGCTTCAGATGAGGTTGATAGTCCAGGGTCTTGGAAATCTTTGTGTATTTCTTACCATGAGTTAGTCAGGAATGCTACTAAATTAAATATATATGTAAAAAGCAAAAATATTTTCAGAATCTTAGTGGTATGGTAGAGTTTGTAGTTTTCCAGCATAACTGTGTGGCAGTTCATAGTTTCACAGGGCTGTGCTGTTAGCAAGAATTCTTTGAAGTTTTTGCCTAACATGAGGGCAGACCAGTGTTTCTACTATTAAGATTTCAAATTACTTGGTATCTAAAGTCTTCAAATCCATGGATTTACTTCAGTTATCTTGAAAATTACTCTTCTGAGTAAGGTTAATGAGAGTAAGGTCTGTTAAGATCCTGCTTTAATAAGCAAACAAATAATCTATTTTTTGTTGCTTAAATGGTTAAGCAGTGGTTAAACTGTGAACTCTGATGAACATGGTTGTTAATAGTACAGGAGACAGGACTGCTTGAACTGCCTCAGCTCTTTTTTACTATGGATTACATCTCAATACTGACTACAGCCTTTAAACTTCTGGAAGTTGCTGTGTTATTTATTCAGATGTCTAATTAATGATTTAGCCTGTAGAAATGTAATCATTTATGTGATGTAAAGTAAGCTATCTATGCACAGAATTTCTGTTGTCATACTTGTTGTCTGGCTCAAGTCTTATGCCCAGGGATGCAAATCAGCTTCAGGTCATGGTGGATCCTGTGAGAAGTTCAAAAACCTTCTCACAAGTACAGTAGATTTTCAGGCTGTTTAGAGGGCTTTCTGGTTTTTCAGAGAGTTTTTTGTGACTTTTTCTTTGTTGTTTTTGTTTGTTTTCATTTTGTTAGTTTTTGGTTGGGGAAGGGAGGGGTGTTTGTTTTACATAGAGAAGTGTGGTGAAATAAGGAGTGGCGAAGGTAATTGATTTTTGTTGTCGTGTCTTCCTTCAACTGAATATTCAGGTAAGATACTCCAGCTTACTCTTTAATTTAGTTCTCTTAAGCAGAATCATGGTTACCTTCATATAGAAATGACCCCATAGTTTCAGCACACTTCTTGTTATGCCATCACCAATTTACTGTTACAAGGTGTGATTTTTCTGAGAGCAGGGATGGGGAGGAAATGTCAGTATGATTTTATTGATCCTCTTTCATCTAGTCTTGGTGGTAGTTTCATCCAACTTTGCTTCAAATTGCAAGCTCTTCATGTAGGAGGGTTTTCATAAGGGTTTTCATTTTGCAAAGGTGATTGAAGAAATAGAGGAAATGATGCAGGAATCACCTGATCCAGAAGATGATGAAACACCCACCCAATCAGATCGGCTCTCTATACTTTCCCAGGAAATTCAGACCCTCAAGAGATCCAGTACAAACAACAGCTATGAAGAGAGTAAGTGGTATTTATTTAGCATTTTTGCTCTTATGCTTAATGAAAATAGTTTAAAGGGTAAGTTTTTACCATGTGTTTGATTCTTAGCAAGTCCTTCTTGTGAAATGTCTGCATTCAAGAAATATTTTCAAAATATTCTGAAATAATAGCCTAGATTTAGTGCATGGAGGACTTACCTTTGTCAGCTTTCTTATGATTAAGAACAAAAATAAGACTTTATAGAATTTAAATTTAAAGGAAATATTCTGAAGGTTGGTACATTGGAATGAGATTCCTTCATGGGTAAAGTGATAAGTTGGTCATTTTTTATCAAACTTCATTATTTTCTGTAAAATGAGACACTTTCTTGGTGCCAGTACACTCTTTAAGATCAGCTAAAGCTCTTGAAAGCCATTCAGTAAATAAAGCTTACCATACCTTTGGTACGGTTTCATCATTGCAACATATCTTGATAGACAGTAACACAAAAGTAAGGCAACCATTTCTTTTTTTCCCATAAGGACCATGCATATTTTTCTGTCCTCCCTTTCCATTCCACTTCAGAAAGCTTAAGAGTGAAAAATATCCTTGGTGTCTTCTACTCAAATGAAATCATCTGTGCTTCCCTATACAAAAGCAAAGGAGAAATTAGATTAATAATTAAATTGTAGTAGGTTGAAAATAAAATCTGTGACTAATCAGTTTTGTGATGGAAAATTTTGTTTAATCTTTACATTTGTCAACATGAATTCTAGAAGGTAGTAGTAACACAAAGAATATTTGATAGATGATCTTTCTGCTTTGGTCTTTCTTTAAAAGTTTGGTGCTCTCTTTCCTATAGTCTGGGTTAACAATACAAACTCTGTAGAAGATTCAGAAAACTGGCCGACCTCTTGTGGCATGACTTAGAGTTTCTGCTACATTTCAGATTTATAGAAGAGATTCCAACCATGAAAATGGTCTCTTAACTGTCTCAACACATAAATTTCAGGATTGTGAAAGCAAAATGTATTGTGTTCAGCAGGGCTTCCTGGTTTTCTGACAGTTCCATATGTCTTAAGGTTTGGAGCTAATCAAGCTTGCTCAGTATTTCATATCATGTCAATTTTGCTTTGCCTCAGGAGTCCATCTTGTCAGTTGCATCTTTACAGTTTAAAGGTCAGTCTCGACCAAATAGTGCCTTGAGCTACTTTGGTAGATAATTTAACTTTGCTTCAGCAGTTTCTCAGAATCTGCTTTCATGTTTTTCAGGTCACTATTTTATTAAAACCTCTTTCTACCTATTTTTAGTGTGTGAAGGTGCTTCAGAATTGGTCTTCATCTCTCTGAAATTTTTACAGGTTTTTCCTAGGAGCTCTGTTTTTTATAGGATAGATCCGAGATTTTCATTCATTTAGGATTCAGAGCAGGAAATCACTTTCATTTACTTTTTTCTTGGATAGGAAAAGACATACATTAAGCCAGTCCAAAAATAAAGCTCTGCTTACACAAGTGAGTTCCTCAGCCTACTAAGTTTTAGTCCATGTAGTCTTCTGCATTTGAATTCCTCTGTCTCCACTCATGTGCATTAGCTGAGGATTTCCTATGTAGCCCTTTCAAGACTTTGATAATGACGACTGATCTGTCATCAGTCAGGACTGCAGTTGGGTAACCTACACCTGTGGTTTTAGAACAATTGGTTTTTAGGCTGTGAAGCTGATTTTTAAATGTTGGCACTCAGAGGTGCCCTCTCTCAGTACTGTTACAGTGTTTGAACAGAGTTTAAGGCCTAAGCTACCTGGAAAAACTGTGGCTCCTTGACATAGAATTGTCTTAACAGATTTCATTGCCTTCTCTTCAGTTAAGTAAGTGACAAGGAGCTTTCTCCAATCAATTTACCCTGCTGTAATTTAAGAGAAAAAGTCGCATTTCACTTACTACCTTTGATGCTTCTAAGAGCTACACTTTTTTGTAGTTTGTGGCCTTATTTGTATTTTTCAACACTTGTCTGTAGGTGCTTTCCCTTACAAGTATTCTTGTAGACAGGATGTTTACTAGACTAATTCAATGAAATTAAATAATTGCAAGCATCTATGCAGTGTCCTTAAACAGATTGTATCTGTCAGTGTAATCAGGACTAGCTGTTTCTCAAGTGCCAAATAAGATTATGTTGTTTGACACAGCAGCTGCTGGGACTTGCCAGCTTCCTAGGCGTGTCAGATCTGAACTGGAACAGAAAGCAGGCCTCAAAGATCTGCTTTCTTTTAACCCAAGCAAGCCTCAGAACATTTTCTTGGTCATAATTGCACTATATGTAGTGCATCACCCATAGTTCAGAAAATATGGAGGCCTTTTCCTTTGAACAGTGAGTGCAGAGGAAACTAATAGTTAATAGTTGTGTCAGAAGTTTAGCACTTACCTCAGCTTCCAGTATAAACTACCAACACATTCTTCATATTTGCAGATTATCCCAGATTTCTCAGAAGTAAGAAGAAAATTTAACCATCTTATGGTTGCTAATGTTGTCACCTCTGGGATATGTTCCTTTAGGAATATTGTTTTGTTCTATGTGGTTTTAAAACTGAATTTTTTTGTTTTGAGAAATTTCAGAGTACATTTTTTTGTAACTCCCATGAGTTTACTCATGCTTAAAATCTTGACATATTACTTTTTATATGAACTATTTGTAGGAGTCAAAAGATTGTCTGTTGCTGAATTAAATGAACTGCTGGAAGAAATTGAGACTGCTATTAAGGATTATTCTGAGGAACTGGTGCAGCAGCTGGCTCTACGAGATGAGCTGGAGTTTGAGAAGGAAGTGAAAAACAGCTTCATTTCTGTCCTCATTGAAGTACAAAACAAACAGCGAGAACACAAAGAAACAGCAAAGAAGAAAAAGAAGCTGAAAAATGGTAGTCCTCAGAATGGCAAACAAGAAAGAGGTCATATGCCTGGAACAGTAAGAAAATTTTTATAAGTTTTTATAGATTTAAATTTTTGTTGGTTTTTTTCCACTTTGGGAAGTAGTAGTCCTGGATTATATTAAGATACCTGGTACTCCTGCTTCCATGCCTTCATTCACAAACAAGGCTTAAGTTTTTCCTGTTGAGAATTTTTTTTCCACAGGGTCATATATTTTACTCTTCTCATATGCAGAAAATATTTTTTTACCTGTTTGCAAATCAGCCTGGGACTAGCGTACCTTTGTTGCAAAAAATACTGTCTTTGGAAGTACTGCTCTGCGTTCTATTGTCAGTAGGCAAATTCATTTATGTGTTTGGTTTCACTGTGTGAATTTTAGTATGTGTTAGTCTTGCAGGAAATTCAGTATTGTTCTTGCAGTAGTTACACAGATATTTATTGCTCGTGCTGGTTTCTAGGTAGGAAAAAAGTGCATGTCTCACCCGGGATCCCCTACCTGTGGCAGAGTTACTACATTGAGCAAGAGACAGGAAGGAGGCCAAAGTGTAGTGCATATGTACAGGGAGGAGGTCATTTGTTTTATTCTTTACAGAACATAGCAACAAAAGGAAAAACGTCTTTCAAGTAGAGTTGGATAAGAGGAGTCAAAGACCAAAAGAAATCAGGTTATTAGCTTGTCAATGCAATTTTTTCTTTCTTATCTGTCTAGTATAATTTAAAATTACTTAAGTGAGATATTAGTGTTTGAATTTCTTAGTGATTCTTATGAGAAGCAAAAAATGTGCTTTTGTATATCTTGGCTAAGTCCCAGAAAGAATGCTTCACTTCAACATGAGAAGGTTTGGGGGTTTGCTTGTCAAATATAAGGAATAAACACTTATAATGAAATATTAATACTTCAGAATTTATTTCTAAACTTGCAAGCATAAGATACCTGTGATAAACCCCAAATAAGGTTCTGACTCATCTGTCAGATGATAGATGTTGGTGTGTGTAGCTAAGTTTCAGTGGAACTTAAGAAAGTATATGTCTGGAAAACCATACAAAATTGTCATCCCTTTATAAGAGCACAGTGAATAGTTCCTTTTCCCTTCCCAGTCATGGAAAACCAAAAAGGGATATTCTACTTAGAAAGAAAAATAATTACTTTGTTTTGGAACTTGAGTCAAGTGATTCACAAACTGTTCTAGTTCGTTTAAAGATTAGAAACTTGAATGATGCTTTCAGGTAGAACTTACATGGTCCCGGGATAACACATTTAGGTATTGGGTCACTTCAAGATCCACGTGTGTCAGATTGCTTTCTAAGAGGGATTGAACAGACTAGCTCACTGGGGAGACTGTAGCTGCATATGTGTGATTCCTTTGAAAATAGATTTCAATGTCATCAAGGACAGATTTGAGAGCCCTCTCAGAGAAAGAGGTGCAAGGTTCCAGGTTCCTTTCTTCAACAGTCTTTTTTTTCCTTTTTTTTTTCCTTTGGAAGTGCTGGGAATGTGCATACAAATAGTATGTTCTCATAGCCTTGTGAAGACTGAGTTTCTGTTAATAAATAATGTATTAATTGGTTATTTGTTAACTGTAATGAAACCTCATTTAAATACAAAGATTGGAAGTAGAGTTAAATTGTCATACTCTTAAGAAAATGAATTTTCCTGTAGATACTATAACTGAATATAAAAAGACCCTGGTATTTTGATTTTTTTTGTCCTTGATACCATCTTTGTGTAAATCAGCTTCTAAGACTTCTAAACTTCTACCTCTTTCACAAGGGGAAACAGGGGAGCAGTTAAAAATAGTCAGGGCTTGAAGATACCAGTTCCTTCAACTACTATATCTTAAAAGAGTTAAGCTGGCTTTGGCAAAATTTATGTCTTTACTGACCTTGTGTGCTTTAGAAGGTAAAATAATACTGTATTCCAGCACATTTTATTCCCCTCACATAAATAAATACTTTCAGATAAACATGCTGAGGTGTGCTCTTCATACTGCCCTGTGTCAGCAGCTTGGCTGTTTCTTCTTTTTATGTTCATGTCCCTTGCTGATTTTATATCACATGCTAAACATCAATACTGTTTTGATTTTGATTTTCTTTTACTTCTCCAGCAAGTTGAAAGGATTACAAAGTTCAAGGAAAAATATGTAGTTGGATTTATACTGCTTTCTCTTTACTTTACTTCCATGATTCCATGCAATGGAGCTTGAAATCAATATGGGCTTATTATTATCTAATTGTATATATTTTATGATATTACAGAAAATAGGAGATACTAATCGTTGCTTCTATTGTGGAAAAGGAAGCATGAAAGCATAAAAAGTTTTAAAGAGGTGGAGCTGAAAATTACTACTTCTGAACAGTATTTCTTGTACATGCTTAAAATCTGAAAAATTGGTGTCAGTAGTGTCTCTAAACATACACTGTTCAAACACAAATGTTAGAGGGGATTTTACAGTGGGCTGAACTTTGAAAAATGCAATTTTTTTACGCTTTGAAATGAGACATCCGTAAAAGGCAAGTCTCAATTACTGGGTCTGCAGTATGAAGATTTTGTTTGAATAAATTTTGGTATAGAAATACTGCTTAACTGCCATTATAAGGTTTTCTTCTAATTAAAAAAATTAAGTAGCTGAGTGAAGAAATAGAAGTGTGCTGAAATACACCTTCGAGCTTGTCTTTGCCATTTGTCTTTCATAGTCTTGATAAATGCTGATTAATAGTCTTCTGAACTTTTCTCTGTCCCTTTTTTTTGTCTTCCTGCTATGTTTTCACTACTTTTAGCGCTTCAGCATGGAAGGGATCTCAAATGTCATACAGAATGGCTTCCGCCACACGTTTGGAAACTCGAGTGGAGAGAAACAGGTGCTGGGCTATCTTCTCCCTTTTTTCTCATTCTTTGCCTGCACTGTTGGTAGGAGCTGAGATCTTGAAAATTGTCAGTAGCTGAAGATAAATGCTGAGACATGAAAAAACAGGATAAAATGCTGGAATCTTTGCTTCCCTACTTCAGGTTTCTGATCAGCCTACAGTCTCTTTCTCTCCTCAGCAGCTCAAGAGGTTCAAGACTTGATACCCTGATGCACTGAGCTAATAACCTGTATTTCTTACCCCAGACTAAAAGTCTGTTTTAGCGTAACGCATGCTTTACATATGTTGCATGTCTAAAAATCTAATAACCAGTCAAAGAATGTGTATCAGGTTGGATGCAGTGTTTCAGCCTTCAGCATTAGCAACTTGCATAATGAAAAAAGGTTTTGTTTTCTTTTTTCTTCAAATGTTCATAGCTGATACGTCTAAAAACAGAGTAGCACCTGGAAAATGTATAGACTGCACTCTTTTGCCTTTGAAAACTGCATGATTTTAAAAGTAGCAAAATATGGGCACTGCAGATTACCAATATAAAATACAGGCGGTATAGGCAAGTTTGTGTCTTTTAGCTGGTTATTTAAATACTGAAATGTAGAGCAGACACACATTCAGTGGGCTTTATATAGATGTTGTGTGTACTTTGGAAGCAAGATTCTTATGCCTTATTTCAAAGGCATAAGGTATAACTTACCTGCTGTTTCAGATCTGTGGTATATATTTTATTAACTGCATTCTGAATTTTAGTGAACTGCTAATGCTTATGCTGTTTAGTCTTTTGGCACACCGCAAAATATTGGCATTTCACATTATTTAATGTGTACCCACTATTTTAGTTTATGCAGTTTTGTCAGAGGAGTCCATTAGGGTTATTTTTTTCCCTAGTGAGAAGTCCATTGAGGCAATAAATTGACTGGTACTTTAGAAGTCAAGGCTGATTAGGCTTTTGTCTGGAAGATGAGTGTTGTATCCTGCAGAGGAGTTTAGAAGGTAAAACAACTCCTCTCAAGTCATTCTGCAATCATGAGGCTAGAAATCAAAGGCTTGCCTGCTTTCTCAGGCAGAGTATATGTATGAGATTTTCTGAATACATTGATCCAGTTATTTGTTTGTCCTCAGCTTTGGGGATCTTGAGCACATGCACAGAGTTTACCTAACAAGACTTTTTATCACTCTCTGTTATCACACTACTACTAAAGCTGTACCTGTATACTGTTTTGGTTTTTGGGGTTTTTTTTCCTTGGCTGTCTTAACCATAAATTACAGTTGTTCATACCTGTATCTTTAGATATTTTAAGTATCATATATTTTCATGAAGTGACCTTATCTAGCTATGCCACCCCATCATACTTTTGGTTAAAAGACTTTCACTGGCTCCTATATAGATGTAAGTAGCATAATCATTTGTTAAAATAATGGAATAAGTCTTCCAGTCATTTTTTGAGTTAATTTACTAATGTTATTCTTCATGTTGATCATACTTTTCTCCTGATTTATCTTTTTCTATATCCATATATATAGAAAACCCCTTATGGGGTTTTATAGTCCTCTTCTTGTATCTTAAAGCAAGTCATGGAATATGACTTTAAAATATGAATTCAAAATTAAATGTAGGGTAGAAAGTAGAAAAGATACCAGCTCTGTTATGATTTATGCCTGGAAATCCATTTTCTATGGCATTTGTTTTCTGTTTGGGAGGGTTTTGTTTTATTAGAATTTTTTGTCTCATAGTGGGTACTTCCCTTTTTAAAATCTTAGTCTCATTTCCTGTGCATGTGTTTGAGGCATAAGTAAAAATTACTTAAGAGATTTTCACCGTGTAAAGAGAAACTTCCAGTGGAACTCCCTGTTCATATCTGGTAATGTAGTCAAAAAAAGGACATTGAAATGTTGGTAGCTCTTTCTGGGATCATATTTCCAGAAGAAAATTCAAGACAGTGATCTTCATTTTGATTTTCAGGCATATCAAACACTTTTCATAGGTGATGAAAAATTGCAGTGGGAATTGCTGCTTTATCATGTCATCAAATCTGTTTCAAAAATTTAGAGGTCACAGCAGATTTAACACTTGGTCTTGTCAGTAAGCTACACTTCAGTCACTCCTTCATTCTTTTCATAATATGTTATCTTCACACAGCAATTCAGGAAATGAGTTTTTGTAGTGCTGTTATAGAGACTGATTGTTACAGCTGCAAAGTTGATGAGTAGAGGGAAAGTATTTCTGGAAACTAAGAAATTCCTTTTTCTGTTTTTAATTGCTATTGTTAGAGATGAAAAATGGAAGGTGACGTTTACAGGAGAAGGGAAACAGGGTTAGTTCATATTTGGTACAGTGAAACAAGGTTAGTTTATATTTGGTACAGTAAAATATCCTAGTGTTTTATTGTACAGGTAAAGGGTAGAATGCCACGTAGTTCTGAAGCCTGGAAAAGACAGCCAGAAATCTCATTTCTGTGTTAGTAGATCCACTTTCATCTCTGCCATTGGCAGATTCAGCAGCCTTATATTTAGCTATAGATTCTAGTAATTTTATTAAGAGTTCTCTGGTGATACTTGGTTAGATCTCCTGGAAAAGAAATTGAAAATTTATTGTTTCCTGAGGAGCATTGCATACTCTGCTGTGCTGAGTGAACATGAAAAATGCCGCAAGAAAAGGGAGGAAGAAAAGCACCCTGTGTTTGCAGAAGGTCATGGGGAGGTGTCAGCACCACCTGTACAGTGGGTTCAGTGCCACTGAGCTGAGTCTGTTTGGCTTCTAGGCAGATGTTGTGGCTGGGTGTGAGGTGTGTGATCCTGCTGCAAACATGGCAGCGTTATAGCTGTGTGTGGCAGCCCTCAGCCTCCCCCTGCCAAGTGCAGCTCTTCACCATAGCTGAGTTACACCTGGCTCTCACTGAAGGGCTGTTACCAAGGAGAGGAGGAGACCTTGTACCTTGTTTGTAACATGTTCTCTGCTTGTTGCCTGGAGAACTAGGTAGATATCAAGCTGAACCAGACATTCAGGGTTATTTTGCCTACTGCCTTGTAGCTGTAAAACCAGAATAAAGTTCCTCTTTAATTCTTAAAAACTGACTTGAGGGAACTTTCAGGAAGCTTTTCCATTGGGGAAAATTTCAGCTATTTTAGTACTTTTGTAATTCTGACCTCTTTAAGGAGAATATGGATTCATATAGGCTGCAGAGTAAGGTGTTGCCTAAAATGCATGTAATATAAGACCCAACAGGGTTACGTCAAGAATCTGAAAATTAATGCTAGTTGCACTGCAGGGATGTAAATCTTGAAAGATTTAAGAAATTTTGGTGTGTTTTTTTTTTTTTTTAAGCAGACAAGAATTAAAGATTTCAGTAAATAAAATTAAAAAGGAGTTGGTTTGAAACTATCTGTTAGCACACTCAGCTATGAAAACTGATAATTTAAATCGAATTCCGTATTCTGGGGTGTTATGTTTCATTAGGCTTGCCTTGTTCTTTTTGGTTGGAAGTGTGTAACAGCAGAAGGTGAAAGCCATCTGTTTCCATTTTCACCTAACTGTAGGACAGCATCATTTTCTTTGCAGGGAAGACAGTTAGCTGCATGACTTCTAGTAGCCACATAATTTGGAAAAAAAAAATCAAACAAACTTGGTTTCTGTGATAAATGCTCTGAGATGGAAAGGTAGAATCTTAATCTGTTCTAAAATATGATTATTTGTAGCTAGCAATTTCAATTGCTACAGTTTTTGCAAAATAAAATGCAAACAACAAAGTTGCATGAAAGGACTGTCAAGTAACTCTGTTTTTCATTTGACAGTACTTGACAACCGTCATTCCTTACGAGAAGAAAAATGGACCACCATCTGTTGAAGACCTTCAAACATTAACCAAAAGTGAGCATATGAAATTCCCCTGATCCTTTCCTCATTGTATATCCAGTTGTGGCTGCTCAAAGCCGGTGAATCCATCCAGTTCTCTCTTCCCTCTTACCCTAGGGCATGTATGTAAAGATGCATGATTTTAACCATAGATTTTGGCCAGCTTGTTTCCTGAGCCTTCATGTTAAATTTGTTTCCTTGCTGCTGTCTGAAGCCCTGAAGGCCAGAAACGTGCATGTATCAGGAAGTAAATATTTCCACGTTTTGATGTTGGCTGCATATCATGAAATGTGGTCTTACAGTGCCTGATACATCCCTGTTTGTTTACATTTGTTGTGCTTTAACTGAGGTTATAGTAATGACTTCGACAAAATGGAGTGGATGTCAAGATACTTAGGACTAGTGCCATAGCGATTGCACTTGATTGCCTTTAAAATAGCCTGCTTCTCTCTGTGGCTTTGATGAGGGGGTTTTGTTGTCAATAAATTTTGATAATTAGGAATTCCAAATCAAACACAGTTTTTACTATGCTTTGAATTCCCTGTTCTTCACATCTTTTTTAGGCCAGATCCTCAAAATTATTACAAGTTCTAAGTCCTCTAGTTGTTGGATTTTATTGGGCTTTTTTTACAATTCTAATTTGCAAGAAATCAAGGTTGTATTTTAAAAAAATACTTATTAAGGTGGTTTAATACAACAAAGCATCTATAGAAGTCAGTAGCATCTCCTTCATTGGATGTTTGTAGGAAAAGTTTAAAAATAGGTGGTAGAGTGCATCAATGCATTTGATCAGGTTTCAGTGGAGAATCTCACTATGTCTTTAAGGTGATTTTCAGCAGCTGTTCTGTGATTCCACAGGTGGCTGAGGGGTGTTAAAAGGCTCATTGGTTGTTTTCTGGAAAGAGAAAATTAATATTATTTAAATTCCAGAGTAAATGAAATGTTTAAGTAGGAATTAAAGTTCCCTTTATTTTTCTGCAGTAGGCAGCCTTAGGTGTTAATTTGTACTTACTTTGTGACAAAGGATTTCTTTTTGTGTTTATTCTTGCCATGAAATTTTATCCTCTTGCCATATTAAAATTTCACTTGACACTATTAAGCATGTGTTAAAGCTTCTTGAAAACATTTTGTGTTATTTGATGGTTTATTAAAAATGTCTTGCAAAAATGCATTGTAAAGAGTATTAACAATATTGATTTCTGTGGGCTGATTGGAATTTGATCTTGTGAGTCAGTTGCAGGTTTGTGACTCACTGGCTCTGCTGTTGTTAAGGCAGGCAGTAAAGCAGGAATTTAGGGTTGTTCAGTTGATTTTTCTTTCAAAGCTCTGTATTACTCCATAGTTATGAACACCAATGTCTTCTTTCAGTGTAAAAATGGAAATAAAACACTTGTTATAATTTGAAATTTGAGTTTAGAGTCTTACATGAGGAATTTGGAGTTTATTAAATACTGATTTTCAGTAGAATTTTGTATTTTTGCTTCTTTCAGTCATGTCCTGAGCACTTTATAAAGAATAGTCATTGTTTTTCTTTATGTAGTCATGGACAAGTTTATGTGTCCAGTCAAGCTTGTCCATTCCTTCTTCAGCAATAGGCAAGATGGACATGATCTACTCATGTATGTCACAGAATGGCATTTTTGCTTTATTGTAAGTTAATGCTGAATTAAGTCATGTAGTTAAGATTTTTTGAACTACAGCAGATAATATTCACCATTTCAGGGAGGGAAAAAAGCTCCAGTAATATTTCCATAGAAAAACTCACAGCATCTTTCCATTATTTGATGTAGTGATCAAAGATACTAAGTAATGGAGCATACTTTTCTGTCCTGAGATTTCTAGGTTATCAAGAGTTTTTAGCATACTTTAGTTTTTGGATGTCATGACTTCTTTCTGGTGAGAATCTTCTATAGGGAAGAGGTGCTTGTTGTTGTTATGACTGATGGCATTTTACTGTAATATTAACCACGTGAAATGGGACTCTTGCATTCAGAAACTGTGGAGCTCAGTGAGAATTACACAAGTGAAAGGTGGAGAGGATGTAATGTCTCATTGTATCTTCTCATCTTTCACTTAAGAGGTTTCTTACATCTCATAGTAGTATCTCTATGAGTCGTTGGAACTGCTCCAAGGTATTTGTTTTATATGTTGTGTTTCATTTATGACTAAATATCTGACTTGTTTTTTCATTCTTTAGTTCTGCATGCCATGAAAGAGGATAGCGAGAAAGTGCCAAGCTTGTTAACAGACTATATTTTAAAGGGTGAGTATGCTTCTCAGCAGGGATTTTATTTGATTCTAAATTAACTTGATTGACTTACAATGTGTATTTGAAAGTAGTGATTCTACAACATTCATGAATTATGTTGCCTTTCAATCAAACACAACTCTCATTTATGTTCTGTTTTGTCCAAGCACTCTGAAGTACAGTTCATACATAAAATATGTTTATTTTGTTTTTGTTAGTAAAATACAGCAAACTGCTGAATGACATCAGCAAGAACAAAGGAGTCTGGCTTATGAATTGAAATGGGTATAGTTAAAATCTTCCATTGTACAGTTTTTTCAATAATTGGAACTCAAACTACCCATGGTAGTAAAGCATTTGCTGTGCAAAGTGCTTACAGCTTCATTTCTAGTGTTACTCTCTGATCAATAATGAAAAGTATTTCTTTTACTTGTTATACCTGCTTTAGATATTGTTTTATAAGTTTTTGTATGAGTCATTTGTTTTCCAGTCTTACACATTGACTGTGTTTAAAGAAGGTCAGACATTAAAAAATACTGTTTGCTTTAGCTTTAAAGAAGTTGTTCCAGGTAGTTTCCAAGTTGTTAAATTATTTTAAAATGTTTTTCATCTGACTTCATTTTTGCCTAGATCTTGCTAATGCTTATGTTCTTACTTAATTCTTGGCATATGATACAATTTTCTTAAGTGATTAAACTTTAGCAAATGCATCAGACTCCCAAGATCTGAACAAATACCTGTACAGAAGGATGATGGGTGCCATTTTGCCACCAAAATGTTTATAATACTCTGCTTTTCACATGCTGCAAAAGCTTTTCTCATCTTTTGGTATCATGTGTTCGAAGTCTCATCTTTTTTTCAAATATACTGTCTTTTGACTTCACTAACTCGATATGATTTTTAAAGGTTTTTGTATTTCTTACACAAACTTTCACTCATAATCTCAGGTCACAGATATTTGAAAGTACTTTCAGGTTTGAGTTATGGATGACATATAGTGTGCTGTCACTTCAGAAAATCTGAAAAAAGACATTCAATATTCTTGAAGCTCCAGGAGACTTCCTGTTGAAAGAGATCCATTTCTAAGTTTTGTGTAAGGTTGAAGAACCATACACATTGGCACATACAATAAGAATGCAGAGAAACCTTTCCATTGATTCTTTGATTTTTTCCATTGTTTACTTACTCTTTCTAAAATTTCTTCCTAAATTAGAGAGATGTGTTTGCATGTGAACCATGGTCAAGATTTTTTTTAGTCTTGATGGCATTAAACTATAGTTCTGTGAAGCAGAATCTTTGACCCAATAGGATGAACTCTTGTCAGTAATTAAAAATTTTTGCTCTTCATTATACATCTGGTAATAAGTGACTGGATTTAACAGTGCTTTGCATAGTGTCTGCTCTTATTTTTAGATGTAGCTGCTCAGAAAAACGTCTCGATTACTGGGATATTGAGGAGAAACTAGCAGCTTAGAGAAATGGAGAAATACTTTTTAAAAGCAAAGAAGGCTTATAAATGTAGATTACCTGAACATATCAGAGGATGAGCTAGGAAGCTTGAACTGAAGTTCCTTCCTGCCTCTTGTATGCTCATTACTTAAAAATCACCAAGGATGTTCTACTAGTGAGATGCAACAATTGCAAAAACATAGTGCATTGAGTGTCTTGGATCAAAAAATAGTTCATCATATGCAAACAAAACCTTTAAATTGTGAAACACAAATTGTGGGAGCATGAAGAGTAATCACTCACATCACTCATAGTGAAAAGTCAATTTCCCTCCAGCTGCTACTTCCTTAGTGAACAGAACCAAGCCTTTCTTCGTCCTGTGTGGGTTTGTGTGTTCAGTGGCAGATGTGAGCACAGAGCTAGTGAGCATGGAATTTTACTCTTCCTTTCAGTATAGCCTTAACTAAGCTTTATATGCTATGTTGACATTATGTTAAATATTTATAACTCAGCTAATAGTGTTACCTTGTACTGTAGATTTATTCTGTGTCACAGGCAAAGTCTTCCATTTGTTTCTGAAGTTGTAACCTACTGCTCTTTTTCTGCCACTAAAAATTCTGGCCTGAAACTCCTGCAAGGCTTTAATGGCACAAAATACTCCCAGCCACCAGTCTCTTGTCTGGACATTATTTTTAAAGCTTGTTAAGAGGAGATTGGTTGAATTCTTTACAACCACTTAGATCAACTTTCAGCCAAGCTTTAATACCTGAAATTCTAACCTATTTTTTAAATTCCAAAATAAAAAGAGTGACCTACTTTTTAAGGGTTCTGCTCTTTTCACTGAAGATTAAAAATGTCTTGGCAAGGTAAAAATCTTTGAAAAGATTTAGGGTTTAAATTTGTTTCCTGAAAGAAGTCCTGGACCCAGTGGTATAATCCATATGGTGTAGTGGTAGTTGTATTCATTTTACACTGAATGGATTTTATTGCTTTTTCTTAAGCTTTAATTAAGAAATGAAATTTTCAAATGTGTGAATTATATCACCAAAGGTACTTGGTTCTGTTAAAATCTGTTAAGTATATCTTCCTTTGAGGATCATTTTTTTCCAGTCTTGCAACAAAAAAAGCAGACAGTAAATTACTTGTGACATTAGGATATGTGTAGCTTTATGGGAAATTCAGTTTGGCATATGACTGCACAGAGGTAAAACCTTTTTTCAAACTTTATATTCTGTTTTACAGAGCAGAAAAAATAAATCTTACAAACATGCTCTTGATTTTTTTTTTTAAAGCAGCACTGTCCTGCTGTTCTTTGGTATGTAAAAAATTAGGATAGCAGTCTTATGTGGATGTTATAGATACCCACAAATTATTAACAGACTTGCCCAGATACTGGTAATCACTGTTGAAAAGTTACTTAAATTGTTCAGAAGCAAAAACTGAAGAAAAAAATATCAGGAAAAAGATTATTGCCAAAGTATTGTTAGTACAATGTAAATGAACAAATAGAAGAATGCTGTGAACATGGAAAGGTGAATAGAACCATAAAATTGAGCATAATTGTTGATGTAACACGAAATCTTACCACATGACTGGTGTTCTGAGGACAGAGAAATAAGTTTATATTTTCTCTGAATTCCAGTGTGTTTTGTAAAATTCACAAACTCTGTGTAATCTTAAATAACTTGAAATAAATGCCCAGTAATTCTGAAATTTGGATTGTGTAGGAAGACACAGACCCCCTCTGTGTGTGCTAATACTCACTATCTTCATTTAATAATGATTGGGTAAGGTTGTTTGGACACACTGGAACTTGAAGGACAGTCCTGCAGCCAGGTCTGCTACTGACTTTCTGTGTTACTGTGAATCATTCTTGGATTTTTTTTTCATAACCAGCTAATCCTTCTGAAGCGCTGGAAGTGGAAATCTTCAAAACGTGGTGTGTGCAAATCCAGTGTAATAAAGAAATTAAAAAGAACAACTCAGGCCATTTCATGTTAAGGGATAAAACCACCTCTATATGCATTTCTCAGTAGGATTATTAGTTCTGAAATTATTTCTGGTGCTTGCTTTCTTTTAAGCATCTTCTTTCCCCAATTTCTACTGCCCCCTTGTGTCCCCCAAAATGTTTAAAATATCATCATTTTCCTTGTCATGCTTAAGTCCCTCTTTCCAGGGGTCATTTAGCTCTCCCCTGGATCTTTTCTGTGAGGAATATCTCCTCAAAGGTAAGTATCCCAAAGCCAGACTGAGTACATACCCTGTGAAGAGTCTGGTACAGTATAGCAGCTTATCTTCTCTTGTTCGAGTTGCTCTTATTGCAGCCTAAATTATTTTCAAGGGGATATTTTTCCTTTTGTGAGGTTCTGTGTGATTTTACTTTTCAATGAACACTTCTATCCTGAACCTAACAATAATGAAAGGGAATTAGTGATTTGCTTTGCAAGTGAACTCTAGTTCTTCTCCCACTAGTGTATGATTCATATTGTATTTTATAGATTTAGAATTAAAATAGCTGGTAACATGAAATTGATCAGCATTTGCAATTGTGCTTAATTTTTTCTGAATGTATTTTAATATACCAATATTTTTATTATATTTTATCACTAGGAGTCATGAAGGAGAAACTGGGATTTGAAAAAGGGTAGGGGAATGAATTTACTGACAGGGAAAGAAATACCAAACCAAGACTGAAATTCTTTATCTTAGAAAGCACACTTCTGGACTGAAGCTGGCAGCTTAGTAAGGTCACAGTATTTAAATGCTGTTTGTTCTCATCTTTCTATTGACCTTTTTTGATGGTTGAACTAATATAATGTGATTTGAAAACTCTATGCTTATGTCCATTGAAAGAGCTAAATAAGTTAAGTTTTTTGTGCACAAGTTAAGCTGTAAAGCAGATGGAGATATTTGTGTCATACCTTGTAGCTGCATTAGGTTTAGGTGTTGCAAAAGTAGTAAGTACCATATCCTTTGATGAAAGTGTGTTTGTATGGACGGCTCACATTGAATTTTTACTTTCTTTTTAAAGCTTTGTCTTTCTTCTTGTGTGTGTAATGTAATGACTTTCTGCATAATGATTAATTTGCCAAGTGCAATAATGCAAGTAGTATTTTTTATATATTATAAAAATTTATTTATATTATTAGTATTCTATATAGTGTAGTTGCATCTGTAATCTTTGCAGTATGCAAGTTTAGGTTGCTTTCTGAAGAAAATGCCTCTGTGCAGTTGCTTGCCTCTTCAGTCTCACAAGTAGCAATTGCCAATTTCAACCCTACAAGACAGAAGCAGGTGTTGTGGGAGTAACAGAAATACTGTAGGGAACAGCATCTAGGTAGGAGAGGGACTGGAACTGCTGTTTGCATTGAGCTGGTGGCTGTTGCCTTGAAAAGCCAGCATCTCCTCAGGTCTGATGTATTCACCTGCTTGAATGCCTGTACAGGGACTCCTGCTTCTTTGGGGCATGAGAACATGCAGAGGGCCTGCTGGGATGGACTTCACAGCAGGTTTAAAGTAGAAGCTCAGGACAGCATTGTGGGAAGGGAGATTATCTTGTTTTATTACTGTATGGGTAGTGAAGAATATCTGACAAAACTCTGCTGGAAGCAAGAGTTCCTTAATTTAGCTACTTCCAGAACAAATCAGTGATTCATATGACATGTTAACCAGTGTATACACAGAATTAAGTATTAGGGTAGGTTGTCTGGTGTCACATCTAGACATGTTATTTCAAGATTACTACTTTTTAACTTCCAGTTTTCACAAGATGTGAAGATTTAGCTTTGTGTACAAGGATAATACTTACATAACCATTATATAAAATATATAAGTATGTACTTACAGCTAGAATTATTTCCTTTGAAACCAGATGTGTTATTACAGTAAACTTTATAAGATGTATTTACAGCTAAGCTTTGTGTTCTTTTCCAATTGTCCTCAAACAGTAATTGTGACAAAAATAGAGTGCTAAAAATAATATGCTATGCATTAGTAGTTAGTAAAATGCATGAAGTGTCTAGTATTGTTTTCTTCTTTTTTCTGAATGTAGATGTCGTGAAAGCAGCAAAATTGCCCGTCTTTCTCCTTGCTATTTCATACCTGATCTTTCAAGTAAAAACTTACCATTTCTTTTGTTTTAATGAAGCAAGAGTTTGCTTTTTAATTTTTAAATTATGCAAGTATTTCGGATAATGAGAACATTTATTTTCTTGCCTTTGAAGTTTTTGTTTAATTGTTACACCTGACTTCTTTATTTGCTTTTGTGTTGTGCTAGCATTGGTTTGAAAGCTGGATTGCTCTGAGGTTTGTGTCTTCCATTGAAACAGGAATGAGAAACACGTGAAGGACATGTCTTATCTTGCCACTGTGTGATTCTAGTACCCGCACCAGAATTAGAAAGTAGAGTTAGAATCTCAAGTTGTCCGTGCATACTTTTAAAATATAACTGCATGCGTCACCTGTTATTTAATGTTCTGTTTTCTGATATAACACTTTAAAAAGCACTATTTAAGACATGACCTTTAGTTAACTCATTTCTGGATAATACTAGTTAAAGGTAGTGGGTTGTGTCACTTCATTACCTTTTGAGAGAGGCTGAAAACTTAATTGCCAGTTTCATTTGATTACTAGATTTGACTGTGCTACTAATAGGGTAGAATCCAACACTTAAATATTTTAGTATATACATTACATTTTTATGCAGATCAACTTCACTGATACTTATCAATGTGTATTTGTGGTTTTTTTGCAGTTCTGTGTCCTACATGAAGAGGGCTGCCTTTCAGAATTAGCCATGCTCCTTTCTGTGATGAGAAGCTTTCCTTGGATATAACTCATAGTATTTTTTCATTTGGCACTATACCTAAAGCAGTATTCATTTACCTCCTCCATGTGCGTGGATTTTCTGATCCTACAGTAAGTCATCTGGGCATGACAACTCATCCAGTTTAATTTAATAGTGCAATGAACTGGAGCAGGGAACAAACGTTGTACAGTTTTACTTGCATTGTTCTGACTTTTTAAAGTCTATTTTTTCATTGTATAGCATGTAATAAATCCTCCTGCACATTTTGTTGTTGGAAGGAAAGGTAAACTTTGAATAGTGTAAATAAAATAAGCTTCATTTTAAGGAATCCATATTTAAAAGCATCCTTAATTCCTAAACAAAGATGAAAAGATTATCTTAGTCAGACTTGGAATTTAAGATTCAAGTGAGTTCTCCAGGACACTCCAGAAAGGTGATTGTGAAAGTCAGCAATCAACACTGCTTTGTATACAACAGATTTGTTCATAGATGAACAAATCCAGATTTCTTGGTTTGACATAAGTAATTGTGTGTTACTTGTTCTTGGTATTAACACAAACATCTGACTAATGTAATATTTCATGTTTGGTTTTATTTTAATTAATAATGTTCATGTGGCTTAGATATTCTCCCATATTGCTGCTATAATTTTACTGGTTTTAAAAGGTGTTTTATCTTAATGAATATGCTTCAATATATAAACATTTTAAAAGGCAGTATCTTTTTAAAAATACATGTACAGTTTGAAAAACTTGCACCTGGCTTCCAAGTTAGTATTATGTTGAGATGCTTGTTGTTATGTATCTCTGAATTTTACTACAAATATCTCTTGTAATTTGTATGCACTGTCTCCTCTGTGATGATGTACCTGCATTCAAACAGATGAGAATGTATTTTATAAATCCTGTAAAAGAAACATACCCCATATTCTTAACTTTATATACTTGTCACAAGTAATTTTGCCAGCCTGAAAGATGAGATTGAAATGTAAGGAGTGCTAATTTAAAAAACAAAACCCAAAAAACCCACTTTTTTCTAAGTTGAATTCCTATTGATTCTTCATCCACATGTATATACTGAATATCTGAAGGCATTGGAATATGAGGTTCTAAAGAGATAAACGTGTTTTCTTCAGTTTTTTTCCATCTAAATTCTTCAGAGGTTTTGTTAGTTAAAGAGAAATTTTATCCTGAGTACCTTGCATCATCTTTAATGTTCAACTTTATCATCTTCACCGAATACTATTTTGATCAGTAAAACAACATGGTTTGAAGATAGTTCTCATAATGTTTATCGGGCTTTTTTTTTCTCAAGGCCTCAATATTTTTGTCTTTTGTGCCTTTATCAGCTTAAAATTGTTTTTCTCCTCCCTCTCCCCCACTTGACCACCAATGTATACTTGCCAGCCTGCTCAGGAATAAATAGATCCTCTCCATAAGTGTGGCATATGTGAAGAAGTTTTTTTGTTGCTTTATTTTAATTCATTTGTGGTTTCTCTAAAAAGAAAGCAGCCATTTATTTCTGTAGCTGGTGTGTTATAAATTCATTATGGCATGCTTTTTGTGTAGAAGTTATTGATGTTGACTGTTGATGCCTGGAAATGGGCAAAGGGGATGACCCTGCTTTATTTTAAAAATGGTGCACGTGTGAAACCCACCATGTCTCTGTGTGAGATTATTCAGAGGTGCTTCAGTCTCCTGGTGAGGCTTGAAGTGACAAGATGGAACAAAATAAAACAACAACAATTAAGAGAAGAGTAAAAAATTGTAAAAAAAGGAAAACAACAAAAAAACTTCTGTCAGAGTTAATGTTACTTGTAACAAATCTTGGATGACTTAAAGTCACAAACTACTAAAAGTAATGAAACGGGAAATAAAGACCAGAAACAGCTTTAGTGAGCTAAGCATCTGCTTGGGAATTTCATGCCTCTCATCAGACTAAACAAGGTTTCATTATGAAAAGTACCTGTTTACCTTGTATGCATTAAACAACAACTGCCAAATGTGGCAAGTATTGTATGTATACCTATATATGTACATAAACAGATCTCAAAACATTTGAATAAAAAGAACCATGCTAATCTGCTTTTCTGCTGAGTTCTATGTACTTTGTATTTTCTGCTATGCATCCTTTTTTCCCAAAATCCATTATTGAATCTTGCATTCTTTCAGGGAGATGGATTTCATTCTTCTTTTTAGTTTTGGCATGTGACATGTGTAAATGGCCACCCAAAACCAGCTGACAGATACCTTAGCAAAGAGTTTTTGAAAATCCACTCTGTTTTTGATACGAAGAGTCCTGGAAGTGAAGTTGCCCTCAAGTCATTGAATTTTAAGGTACTTAATTTATTTGTATCACTTTCCTGATTTGTTTGTTTTAACCTTACCCTTTTCCGTGTTTTAGGTTATTTTGTTTGAAGTTTATTCACTTCATGAATAGAGTTAAAATGTTGAGTCGGGGTCTGTCTGGACAGGATGTCAGAGGTAGTCAAGAGTCCTAAAATGATACGGTTTTGGTGAAGTGAAGAAGCTTGAAAACAACATCAGTTCCCTTCTGGTGATAGATAATGATGTAGCTGGACTCTCAGCTAGTGTAGGGAATTGGTGATAAAGAGCATCTGCTGTTGACTGTGCCAGGTAATTGTAGCCTTTAACTTGGAGTATTATGGTAGCTGTTGACATCATTGTTGCTTCCAGAGTGGATTACCTTGGGATTCTTTTTGTGTGCTTCTCCTTGGAAACCATAGCTAGACCAGAAATGGCACCCTGTGTTGTGCTTGGCAACAGAGTTGATAATCAAGTGTGTATCTGCAGAGCACCTTTCTCAGCAGCTGCCTCCTCATTTCCACAGGGACAATTTATGGTTTGAGTTTCAGCTTGTGAAGCTGTAGATGGCGCAGAGCCTGTGCAGCAGGAAGCCTGCTTCTCCCACTCTGGCAGCAGCAGTCTCACTGGCAAGCTTTCCAGTAGAGTGCTCCTGGTTCTGATGGATCCAAACCAGAACCTACTGACTCCTCAGGTCATTCTGCAGTATCTCTTTCTTTTGGGCAATGGTGGAATTTCTGTTGGTGGAGTCAGATACTAATCCTGATTTTTAAAACTCATGAACTCCCCCCAAGTTATCCCTGGTTATAAGGATGCTCTGAAAACCGCTTAGACTGTCATACAGTAAAATATGAAATCTCAGAATAAAATGGATCATGAGTCACATTGTGTGAATTTAGTGTTCTGCTTTTCTTGTAGGCCCAGCAGTGTTTCTTTTAACCCTGAACAGAAACACTCTGTGATAGAGGCAATCTACCTGTTGTAGTGCAAAGACAATATAATTTATTTTCAAGGCATCTACAATTTTGCAGGTAGCAGTGTGGTTGGAGTGTTTTATAGGTGCCATCTAAAGATGTAGAATTGCTAGTTACCTTCCTTACAAAGTTTCTTACACCTGAGAAACCAGAAGGAATGCGTTCAAGTGATTTGTCCTGGTGAAATGAACTGGTGAAATGAAATGTTCACTTGCTAACATTCTTTTGACCAGGATCTACCTCAGCAATTCTGGCTGTTCTGTTTGAATTCTGTCTTGATTAGCTGTTTCAGTGGCTCACTGGGTTAGCTGATCAGTGTTCAATCATGACAATAATTCATAAAGAAACTCTATGAACCAGAAGATCTAGTTACTGCATTACTGAATTTTGTTGCTGCATTTTTTCCTCCTTTTTTTCCTTTATGGTGTATAAAACTTGGATACCGAGGTCGTCATCCTAGAGCTCAGGATGGTGTCCACACAGTTCTGGAATGTCTCCCAGTCAGGGAGACTCCTCAGTCTCGGAGCAATCTGTTCCAGTGCTGAGTCGCCCACATAGTAAAGTTCTTCCTCATGTTCAGGTGGAACTTCCTATGCATCAGTTTCTGCCCATTGCCTCCTGTCCTATTGCTTGGCACCACGGAGCAGAGCTTGGCTCCATCCTCCTGGCACCTCCCTTCAGATGCTCACAGACATTGATGATTTCCCCTCTCAGGGCCTCTTCTCCAGGCTGAACAGGCCCAGCTCCCTCAGCCTTTCCTCATTAGAGAGATGCTCCAGAGCCTCAGTCATCTTTGTTACCCTGCACTGGAGCCACTCCAGGGGCTCCATGTCTCTCTTGTCCTGCGGAGCCAGGACTGGACTCAGCACTCCAGATGTGCCTCACCAGGGCTGGGCAGAGGGGCAGGATCAGCTCCCTTGACCTGCTGGCACTGCTCTTCCTAACGCACCCCAGGATTCCATTGGCCTTCTTAGCCACAAGGACATACTGCTGGCTCATGGATGGCTTGTTGCCCACCAGGACCCCCAGGTCCCTCTCCACAGAGCTGCTTTCCAGCAGGTCAGACCCCAGCCTGTACTGGTGCAGGGGGCTCTTCCTCCCCCAGTGCCAGAACCCTGCACTTCCCTTGGTTGAATTTCTCCCTGCCCATCTCTCCAGCCTGTTGAAGTCCTTCCCAAGGCCTGCACAGCCCTCTGGGGCATTGGCCACTCCTCCCAGTTTTGTGTCATTCAGTGAACCTGCTGATAAGGCATCTGCCCCTCCATCCAGGTCATTGATGAACAAGTTAAACAATACTGGGATCAGTATTGTCAATGTGCAAGTTCTCATGTGTTCCCAGATGCCTGGGTCTCAAAGCCACGTTATAGAAAACTTTCTTCCCCCAAAGACTAGAACTGGGGACAAGATGTAGGAAACAGAATCTCAGAAAGTAAAAATCAGCTGGTTCATTTATGCCACACACCTCCCTAAACACACCCCTTAGACTCAGTGTTAGGAACGGTGCTATTTGTATTGTGTTTGGATACAATCTCGGCAGAGGGCTCGCCTTATTTTGGGTTGGACTGATGATCTTTAAGGTCTCTTCCAACCTAGTCATTCTGTGAATTCTGTGAATTATTCCAGTTGTTTTACGGCTTTTCCAACTGGCACGTTGCCATCAGAAACAGGGATATCCTTTTATTTGTGTCCATTCTGGAACTAGCAGTCTTAAATGGTTAGGGTTAAAATTAGGCTAGGATTAACATCCTTTCTAGAGTTAGACTACTGAATGCTGCAATACCACCCCAAGTAAAAAGGTGACATGAGCCCATTTCTACCCGGTCCGTATTTTCTGCTTCAGAGAGTAATTTGTGGTAGAATCGCTGTAATGGCTCATGGCTTTCTAAGATCTGACTATTGCAGGTTACAGACAACTGGCTTTCCTTCTGTGGCATTTAAGAAAAATACTGTTTAGTTCTTTCTGAAATGACACCCTTAAAGGACAGTTTTCTTTCAGGCAAGTGTCAGTCTGAAATGCATGTGCCTGCCACAGGATGGCAGCAATCCCTCACCACTGAGGCATCGCTCAGTTCGAGTGTTGCATCTCAAGATGTAGCCCAAAGATAAGATCGCGCTATTCACACGCGATCGTTTTGTGAAGGAGGTATGACAAGCACAGGAAGGCCTTTGTGTACACTTGCTCATAATTAATTTAAGCCATGGTTTATGTCGTTTGTTACAATGTGATAATTTGCTTAGCTACAAAAGCTGGCCCTAGGGATGAGCTCTGATATGATAAGCTCTCATAAAGCAGTTGGTATGGGAGTTCATTCTGTAGAGGGTTAAATACTGAGGGTAAGGTAAGTAATCTCTTTTTTAAGGTAAGTGATCTCTTTTTAATGCTCCCCAGTGAGTCCATATTTCCTACCAATATCTGAGGGGTTTTCACCTTTAGGCCAGTTGCCTCTTCCTGAGGCCATCTGAACTATAGATCACTACAGTGTGGTGCCCATCTGCAATACACCTTCTGTTTCCCTGGAATTCAGGGCCTCTTTGAAGACATTCAGTGCCTGGAGCCAGTAGTTACTATTTTCATTGTAGGTACAGCTACTTACAGCGAGTTTGCTGTCATCTCTTCTGAAACAATAATTTTTTTTTTTTAATGATTTTTTTATATCCATGCATCTGTAAGTCACTTGTAGTGGTCCTTGGTTGGTTCTGTCATCAGTGACTTGGCCCAGCATTGACTGGTAAAAGCAAAAGATACTGTGAAAGCTGGAGGGGCTTTATAGCTGTTACCATGTAAAGGATCTTATGAAATTAAATGATTCTTCAAAGCCTTTACTTCATGAAAGCTGAGCCTTTCTGTTAAAGAATATAGTTTCAAACATCAAAAAAGTGTAGGGGAAAAATAGGATTTGTAGCCAGCAAGCTCTCTGCCCTGGCAGACAGTAAATCATGCTGCCTCCAGCCAGGGATACACATCTCCCTGTCCAGCACCCCACAGTCTCTCTCACCTCTAAGCCCAATAATGACTACAAACATGAGCCATCCTAATGGTGCTTCTGCAGAGATATCTCAGCTGCTCACAGAACAGAGCTACCCTATGCCTAGGGAGCACTAGAGACTGGAAACTCCTCCAACAGGGCATAAAGCCAGGGATGAGCCAATCTGCATGGTGGCTGATGTGAAAGGGGGTGTGAGGAAGGCAAATGAGAGGGAGAAAGCCCTGGACTTCAGGGGAGCAGATTTGGGCTCCTTCAGGCAGCTTGAGATGGGGTGCTCAGCTTCACCATGACAGGTGAGCAAAATAAAAGTGTAAGTTGAAGGCAAATCTTAGCTTCAGAATGAGCAACAAAAGGATGCTATAAATGTCAACTGTCTTGCTAATAATATTCTCATATGACTCAGTATGGAGAGCCCAGTACCAGAGAAGGCATGCGACTTTCTCAAAGCTGTCAAAAGCACTCTGACAGGTAGGCTTTCTGGCTGCTTCTGCTAGTCCACATAGCAATGCATCAATTGCTGTTCCAGAGCAATGAAAAAAATTGCTTTTTTTTGTCAATTCCATTCTTTGCACAGATGATGGAAAGTGCCCTGAGAGTCTTTGCCAGCTGTTTGATGCCATGTTCCTTTTGGGTCTGAAAAGTAATTTTCAGGTATTTGAAGGAATATATCCTGAGACAGTATAATACAAGAATGAAACATTTTTATATCACCAGTGCCAATAATCCGAGGCTGTGCCAGGAATAGTACTGAGAGAAGAAAGACTTGTGCTCTTTACTGCAGAACCCTTTTTCCCATGGTCTGGGAGACATACTCCTTCCAGTGCTGGCTGTGTGTAATGGGGGTAAATTGGGGCACATCCAAATCTAAAATGACAGAAATCTACTCACTCTTTGGTGATGGGTGTGAATGTGCTTAGAGTCAAAAAACAAGACATGTGGAAAGCCCTGAGGGAGGTAGGAAGAGCACAGCTGAGATTTACCATCATTGAAAGTGTCAGGCCAGAGGTGGGATCAAGGATCTATTTAACAAAGCATACCTCCTCATCCCTGAGATTCTAGCAGGTAAGGAGAGGGAACAATTGAGCTGCTGGCAAGATCTGTACGATCTCACATGGCGCACAGATTATGTTATAGATTTAAAGATTTAGGAGAATAATTGTGAATTAGGTGTGTTCTGTCAGAGCTCTCCACTTGCTGTTCCTGCAGTGGCAATGCAGGCTCCTGAGCTGTGTGGGGGATGGCATCAAGAAGCATCTGAAAGGTGATTTCCTTCTGCTGTTCACACAGGTCTGAAGGTTTTTGTTCTTGACTAACAGCTGATTGCAGTGTTGGTATTCATCCATTCTCAGTCTCCTGTTGCCATCAGTCTTCATTTCCAGAAATCCCAAACAAGGTAGAAAATCTAGCATTTCTGCAGAGAGCAATCTTGTCTGCCATGCTGTGAATTACTTCCCTGTGTGTTTTGCTGTAGAGAAATAAGGAATGTCATAGAGAATGGAGACACAACCTCCTGTCTATGACAAGTTGCTGTTGTTTTTTGGGTTTGCCTCTGTCACTTGGAATTAAGCAAATGTCTTTTAGTCTGAATTTTTCTTGCTCTAAGGGGAAGTGAACGTTCAGTAGTAGTTCTGCCACAATATGGATAGTTCTACCAACTCCTCTTTCCAGTCAGGATGTTAGAGAATCAGTTCTTGTAGCATTTTAAGGAAAACTTCCAGTAACCTTGAGCTTTACAATTCTCCTTCTCAAGAGATACCACAAGAAAGCAAATATCTCTGACCTAGTATCAGAAAAGAACCTTAAAACTTCCCACAGGTGCAAGCAGGGCTCAGATCACTTGCCTGAATTGTGGCCAAGCCTTGAGACTGACAGGGATTTTGGGGTTTTCCTGGGCAAATAAAATGTCCTTTGTGAAAAGCCTTGGCACCCTAATGGTGCAAAATGCAATTCAGATTTTATCCTTTATTTTTCCAGTTTGCATTGGTAAAGTGACCTGAGAACTGAGAGTATTTTGAAAGCTCACTTCTTGTGTGTCTGTGAACAGTGATGGTCTCTGTTTTCCCTCAGCAGATACAGCCTTGGCTGACCTGTTCAAAGGATTATGAGCAAAAGTGGGCAATGTGGTGAAGTGCCCAACTCCTTGGCTATGTCAAGCTGCAGTTTGGATGTAACTCCTCACCTCTTCTGACCTTGCTTGGTAGCATGTGCTCTTGCCCAAGTAAGCAGCCCATTTATTTATACACCAGGCAAACAGTCCTGTAAAGCTGATACTGCTTCTTTTGAAGTGCTAAAGAACTTTGCCATTCATTTAAAACATCAAAGAGACTGTAATTTTCAGGCAAGCCACACTGAAATCCCTACTGGAGTTGTCTGTTCCTGTTTCTTCTCTAAGAAGTCATCTGCTTCCTTCCTTTCCCTTAATTGATCTCAGAGCAGAGTTCCTGCAAAGAGCATTGATGTTTTAAAACTTTCCAGTGTTTTCTCTGCTGTAGGTCTTATGTTGTGCTTAACCTATCCCTCTTGTAGCAATGCTACATTCATTCACATGGAAAAGCCCTTTGTAGCTCCATATACTTTTTCAGTAGAAGTTACTGGTACCCATTACCTTTTTGGTCAACCTTTTAGTTTGAAGTTGCAGTGTTAATACCATTTTGTTATAAAGATCAACTTAGAAATGTGAAATGCTTGGAAGTTTAACAAAAACAAAATAATTTTTTTGTCTTTACATATGTCTTGCATCAATGCTTCCTAGACGAAGGCAGATATCTATGGCCTGTCTGTGTACCACGATGGCATCTTGAAGACTGCTGAGGTGATGGTCTCTCTTTCTGTAAGATTGTTAATCCCAGCCACATGGTGAAGACACAGACAAATAACCACTATTGCCCTTTTTTAATGTCCTTTTAAGAGAAGAGGCTAGGAAAGTTTATTAGTGATTCTCACTTGGCATTATTATTGGCTGAGAAAGCTTTACCTGAAATCTCTTATAATCCTTACATCTGAAACTACTTCTCTGTTGCAGGTGTGGGAACTGGCACATTGCTTCAAATTTGCAGGGAGGAGCAGGCTGATAGAGTGATGGCACACCTGGGTTTTTTCTTTAGGGAATGCTTCTGGAAAGCAGCTTCAAATAAGCCCAGTGAATTGAAAGAATACATTCTGATTTTGTACAGGTCCTGTGTTTTGGATGGGAAAGAAAATAAATGAGTAATTCAGCTCCATTAAATCCTTATAGAAGAGACTCTAAAGGTAATCAGCCTTTCTCTACACAAAAGTCCAGGTGGGATGGGTAGTGGTGACAAGGGGAGAGATGGCTGAAGACAGACAGATGGCAACAGACAGAGGCATCTGCCTGTGCTTGTGTCATCTCATCACCGCCATTCTTTGGCAAACGTGTGACTGCATGTTGGGAGGGACTCTGATGGCTGAAAATGTTGAGCTTTCTGAATTAAAGGGTGCCAACCCTCAAGTAAACACCTTGTTTGACCTGAGACCTTGGAAAAGGCTTCAAAAATTGCGTGATAGCACAGAAACAGTGTGTGTGTAGTTTGGATGATATTGTGTGATGTCACAGGGTGAAAAAAACTTAGATTTGGGATTTTAGCATATGGTGATATATGGGAGCCAAGATGGAGAATTTGGGCAGTGGGTTAGATATCTTTTTTGCACCTTCCTCTTCCTTCTTCATGAATCTGGATGGTTTTATCTAATTGGGTGAAAGATGTCCACATTGCGGGTTTTGGGTGATTGTAATTGGGTTAGAAGAATAAATAATATAGATATCAACTGTTTATTGGATAATTGGGACTTAAATAGCCTTGAACAGACACCATTTTAGCTCACTTTCTGAACTTGTTTGAGAGAGCTCACATCTCATGAGTTTGTTATAGATAAGGATAAAAACCTTCAGAAGTGAGACTTCAAAAACAACATCTCCTGAGTTTTATTCACCCTGACCTCGGAGCAAAAAAGAGCTTTGGCATTCCAACAACTGCATGCAGGCTTTCTCCACCTTCAAGGTACAACCTGGGGCTCTTGCACGAGGAGTTCAAGAGACATGAGCTGTTCCTGGCAGGTGCTGGGGCTGAAGCACAGCTGGGGCTGGTGCTCAGGTATTAGAAAGTCGGTGGAGCAGCAGTGCTGCCTCTCCTGCTCTGCTCCTGAGGTGCACTGTTTTGGAATCACCAACTGATTGTGTTTCATCTATAAGGTAACCTATAATGTATTTATCATGTTTCCAGTATATTCTTAGGGAAGCCAAAGCCCTGAAATTTGACAGAGCTTTCTGGCATTACAAAATATACAGAGCTTGTGACATTTTTCACTTTCTTTCACCAGTGTTGTTGCAAATGAGAATGAGTCTTGTCATTAGTAAATAAAAGCTTAATGGAGTCAAAGTTTCTTCTGTAAAATCCCACTGCTTGTATGGATTTGCAGCTCTTTCCTCTCGAATAGAGTGAGTATGTACAATTTGGTTATAAAATATTATCTATGCACAGTTTATTGGCAGTAATCTGTCTGCTATAAAATGCCAAATTAAATTCTGAGCCAGAATGGAGTCCCTTCATACAAAACTTGTATTCTGTGGCATAATGATGCTTCTGTTAAAACTGTTTGAGTAAGGAAATAATGTTTGTGATAAAACTTGTGGGGTTTACCATATGCCCCAGATACCTGGGATTTATGCAGAATTCCTCTGGCAGTCACACAAAAGAGCCAGTAGTTACATAGTGGCAATCCAAACCTCAGTTTGCTTTTCTAGAAATTGCACTCCTGACTTCTTCCCCAAAATTTGGAAGATAAAGTGGTTTGTCCAAGAATAATGGTCCCACTAGCTTTCCAGAGTGTGGATGTTACACTTAGAGTCATATGTCCTTTTCAACAAGGGAACAAGGGACTTTTACCATTGTGTAAGTATAAATACAATGTTTGGGTCTTTTTCATATATTTTTGATGTATGGAAAAGTACTAGGCTGAAATAAAATAAGTCATATAAAGGGAAGGAAATTTCTGCTTTCCTCTTTCTTGGGAGCGCAGACATAAAGACTTGTGAGTACTGATATTTTTATGTATGGATCAAAGCCCAGTATAAGAGAAGAAATAAAAGGGTAATATTTAATGTTAAACAACAACATAGGAAGTAAGGAAAAGTGTCTTGCTGTCCATAAAACTTTATAGTCTTAAATCGACTGTGTATTGTTATATAGCTTGGAAGTGATTTTCCTAACACTTGTACTGTTTTGAAGGGACCTCCTAATAGGTTAGATGCTTTCCAAGCTCTAATCTTCTTTGTGTGAATGACATTATCAGTATTCTGGAAATGTTTGTTATCTCTGTGAGTCTGGGAGATGTGCAGGAGCATGAACCAGGTATCAGAAGAAAAACATTTATCCTTTTCAGGATTCTGGCAGGATGTGTTCTTTCTGATTTTCAACAGAAACTTACAGGAAGTCCATAAAGACGAGGAACCAGCATGTCTAGGACCCCTCTGATGCAACAGAATCAGAATTTCTTAGACTGGTCATTGTTATGAGCCACTTCTGTTACCTGCTCCCACACCTGCAGAAAAGCTAATATTAAACATTTCTTAGGAGTCTACAGGATGTCATTTGTAATAGCAACTGGCACCTGAAAACATTGAAGAGGATTCACCTGACAGAAGCATAACACCAGGTTAAGATTATTTATATTTTCAGTGATTTCCTCCTCCTGCTGTGTATGCTCTTAACCCAGGATTAAATTCTAATTCTGGTAAAGTCCTTGGAAAGGTCATCACTTTGAATGGAACTTCTAGGAAGGCAATATACCTGAGGTTTAAATGGGAAGTTTCAGGGGGTGAGAATTTACCCTGTAAATTCTGGATGTTTTGTGTAAGGCAAACACAAATAATAGTAATGAAGACAGGAACCTCACAGGTTCTGTTCTCAGACATGATGGGAAAGGCAGTGCAATGAAAGCACAGTGCTCTAGGTTTTGCTCTATTTGATGCTGCCTGCACACAATCTCATATGAACATGTTAAGATGAAAGTCTCTGTTGTTTTGCTAGCTTGGATGCTGGAGCTGAGCATGCTCAGTGTTGTCAAAAGCAATCAAAAAGCATCATCCAAAAGGAAATCTACACTTTTTCAAAGTGGTCAGAATCAACCTGTGCATAATTTGAGACAGCACAAGAACAGATGGAGTTAAGCAGGATGCTTGCTTTTTTGTATATTTTTTTGTGATGGGCCAAAACTTTAATGAAACCAATGCAGCTCTGTCCAGCCACTGCCACATCAGTGTGACCAGTAGGCACACAAATACACTATTGCTATTGCTAGAGATATACCACAGGCTGTGCACTGACACTGCAGTATTAAGGCATGTCAGGCTTGCTTTGCCTCAAATTGCCTTAGCCTGCCTGCAACTTCATTTTAGCTGGCTTAGCAGTTTATTTTAAATAGCAGGAGACTATTTCCTGATTTGATCATGGGATATAACCACAATTTTTGTGACAGCAGTTTATTTTAAATAGCAGGTGACTATTTCCTGATTTGATCATGGGATATAACCACAATTTTTATACAGACAAGAATAGTGAGTAATTATTTTGTGTTAAGAGAAATATTTACTCCATCATTTTAATATTGCAGTGTAAAAGAAAAAAGGCCTGGCCTGGCAATTGAGGGCGGACTGTGGCCACCCAAGATGCAGGGGAGAGGAGTGCAGACATGAAGAGGCTAAGAGAAGAGGGCATGGGAATGTCATTTAAGAACTATGGATAGCTCAGCAGCAAACAATTAAATATAAACCTTTGACACAGGTAAAACTGGTTTATAGGTAGCAGAGGTATACAGAGAAAAGAAGTATACAACGTATGTAAGATATTTTTTATACAGGTCATTCAGACATAATGTGGAGTTGCAGACCAAATGAACAAGCTGTAAAGTAAGAAAGAAAATGTACCAAAAGAAGCCCCGAGCAGACTTTAGAAAGAGAAGGAAGAAATCAGCAATTTCAACATCATGCTGCTTGGGCACTGCTATCGCATTCCTTTCAGAAAAAAAAAAATTGAAAAATTATGCTCCCTGTCACCATTTCCGCCCCTGACTGAAGGCAACTGCCTGAAGACTCAAGAGAAAGAGTGGAAAGGTAAGTATAACACCAGGGAGAACGATAGGTGCTAGAAAGTATGCATTGTATTGAATAATTATTGAGACTTCTTCCCATACTCTGAGACTTCTTCCCATGTTTGTGTTCTTTATTTATTTTCTTTTGTCATAAATGAAATACATTTGAAAGGCTTTATGCTTCTCATTTCCTTTCCCTGTCTAATTCCCTAATTTGCTGAATTTGCAATAGCTTGCTTAGTTCCTAGAACGCAACTTTAAGTTTCTCCTGACATTAAAGTCCTGCTGATACATGAAATGCTAGAGGTTTTGTTCTGCCTTTTCTGCAGAGTGATTTCTTCACATGAGTCAGTCACAGATCATTCAGTGCACCTGCCCCTGTTAGCGTATTCCAGAGCTTGGTAAGCAGAAAAAACCCTGATACCTTCTGCCTTTTTGAACCAACACCTAGGAAATTAAGGAACAGTTTTCATGTCTCGAAACATGTACCATTTTTAAATTGCAGGCATATGATGCAAGCCCATATTTGGTGAAAATTGATGCTCTAACCAGGCTCCCCTCTGAACTGGAGTGGTGAAGCGCTGCTGCAATACAAAGAGTAAAAGCCCCCCAGTGACAGAACACCAGCCAGCTGCTCTTTTGAAGTGGGTTTGTGTAAACCTGCTGCTCTAAAGAGCTCACCAAGGATGACTGGAAGGCTTTTAATGCCAAAAAGCCAAGATTTACTGTAGTAGGAGCTACAGTAACATTATTTTAATTAAAAAAAAAAAACAGTGCAACTTATAAAGGCAGGTTAGAAATAAGAGAGCTCAAATCTTGTATTTCTTTGTGCCACAGAGAGGTTCCTGCCTTTTAGCCATTCATCAGTGGTTGCCAAGAGTAGCCCCACCTCTTACAAGGAAACTATTGCCTCAGAAGCAGGACTTCCACACTTCACTTGAAACCTCTTACAAACTGATTCAGCTGCCCAAAATGTTTTCATTTCCTTTACCATCACCTAATGTATTCAGTGTAAGTTCAGCTCAGAGCAGGGAGTTTAAATAATACAAAGCTTCAGCCACCTAATTTGCACAAAGTATTTTTCATTCTCTTCAATCATCTTTCAACATGAAAGTAGCATATATCTGAAGAAGCAAGGTAGCCTGTCTTTGTATTAGCATCAATCTAAAGAGTGTTCCTTGAGAAATAGTTCATTTCAAACTGTATATTGCAGTAATAAGCACTGACCAAGCATTTTTTTTTCTGTCAGGTAGTTTTCAATATCTGTCACAAGCTATAGAACACAACCCCCTAGAGAAAAATTAGCATTCAGGATTGATGAGAGTAAGAATAATGTATGAAACTGAATAGGCTAAAGTCCATAGAAGTCACAGCAGCAGTATGGATTTTACAATATATTCATTACGTGATGTAACCATTTTCTTAACTGAGTTTGGCAAATAACCCAACATAGGCAAAAAAAAAAAAAAGTGGTTTAGACATTTAACTAGAGAATGCATAGAGTGCAATTGTTTTCATGCTAAAATGTCACAGCAAGAGCTGACATCCAGGTCTAAACAGGCATGTTTTGAAATATAAGTGGTCAAGCATGTTTCACATTATGATCACTCTTCAGTTTAAATATTTCAGATGTGGTTTTGTTCTACAAAATTGGACATTGGCAACAAAAGACTGGATTCAGATCTGGTTCTTACTGGTAAACAATTCCAAATGGCTTGCAGCAGGCACAGTCATTCCCATTTTTCCATCAACAAGTTTTAAGCATTACTTACCTGATCTCAAGATTTTTTTCCTTTTCATTCAATGTGTGTTAGAAAAAAAGCCTGTGCAAATACTTTCAACAACTGTATTTCATTGGAATCAGGGAAAAACTACATGATCTGAATTTGGAAAGATCTTCTGTCACTGATATAAAATGTAGGTTTTGGCTACCTTGATGAAATCCATAGGCATAACTCATCATTTTGTGACTATTCATTGCAAGACTAAGTGATGTCTTGTTGGATAGTCACAGTTTTTTCATTTTGTAGTGAATATTCTAATTAAAAATGTGAAGTAAAAATTAAAATAATTTATCAAAAAGAATCTACATAGACATGTTCCAACTAATATACCATTGGATTTGCCTTGAAATCCCTCAATTATATTTCTGTAAAATTTCAGAAAATGTTATGCCTTACAGAGGCAAAAGTGTATTTTCATTCCACACAACCAATTTTCTATCTGCTAATGGTTATTTTAACCCATCCCTTATGAAAAGTTTTCCTTTTGTCTCCTCCTTCTATCGTCCTTTCCTTTAACCTGTGTAGAACAAGTATTGTGAAAAAATAGTGCTATAAGAATTTACACCGGCTTTCTGACATAATCACACCTTTGGCAACTGCCCAAATCTCTGTGCTCCTCAGGGAAAACAGGTGCTTCTTGGGAACATTCATCATATGTTTTCTGTCACATACAAATTTTAATTTTTAGGATTTTTCTGTATTGGAAACAGTATACCGGATTGTAATGTAACCAGACTATGTCGGGCCAGTCTGTGCTGCTGTGATACTTGCCTTTTTGTGCTGGTATGTCTGGCACTTTGAAAGCACTTAGAGAGGCAAATAGGGAGGATTCAAAGGCTGTTACACATTTTAGCAGCCCAAGTAGAAGATACTGCTGGCTTATATTGCTCTAAATTGGCTTTGCCTGCTGCCTCAGAGACCACTGGTTAGTTTGGTACTTTTGTAAAATGGGCTTTATGGCCCTGTTGTGTCCTAATCCGGTCATTCCATCACTCCCTTTAGTCAGGTGTCCTGAACATCAGTGGTCCCAGGGGGTTTCTCGCTCATTCACCCTGCAGCAGCAGCTGTCCCGAGCCCTCAGGTGCACCCCGAGCACTGATTCCAGGGCGGCCGTGGGATGCGGCTGGCCGGGGCCGGCTCTGCGGTCCCCCCGGCGGTCTATGGAGCACAGATCCCGGCAGGACTGAGATTGTGTGCCTGCCCCCGGCCAGGGCTCGCTGCTGTGCCTCCAGAGCTGTGGGCCCTTTTCCCGGCCTGGCCGGGGCCTGGAGCCGCCGCAGCCCTGTCCGGCTCAGGTGGGTGCGGGGCCCGGCTGTCCCTGAGGGGACGGGGTGCAGGGCAGGCACGGCTGAGCCTGCGGCAGAGAGGAGCGAGGCGCCGCTGTGTCCCCACAGACGTTCGCGCTGTCTGTGTCCCTTGTGCGGACCCAGTCTGCAGGGCAGGGGTGCTTCTGGGTCCTTTTAGGGCGGGAGTAGCTATGACTCGCTTAAGAGATGAGGGCACAGTTACTGACTGGGCATAGGAAGTCGCGCCTCCTCGTCGCCCTCGTGGCCGGACACCCTTTGCGGTAACAAAGTCGCCTTCTGCCCCAGCGTGAGAGAGGCGAAAATCGCCCTCCCTATGGCTTGGACTCGCCGCCCAGCGGTAGTCTCACGGTCTTGCTGAAACAAAATTATTGGCGCGGTTATTTCGCTGTTGCCCAGGGCCTTGTCCACGGGCTTGAGTTGGACGCAGCTCGCAGTTTGGGAGGGAGCCAGCTGCTGACTTTTTCTATCTTTGGACTGTGACTTGTTGGTATTTTTCCAGTTATGGCAATGGTGCAATCAATGGCTTTGCAATTTATATCGACAGCCACCCAAACTGACCCCTTGGATTTGAGGGTCAGAGGTGCTGAAGTTCCATCTTTCCCCTCTGTGCCCAGGGAAGAGGGTTTCAATCTGGTACGTGCGGAGTTTGTAAACTCCGCGTTTGATTTTGTGGTTGGAGTCATCTGGGAGTTGTTTGGGAGGGTTTGGCAGAGCTCCCTGAGCCATATGAGACCTTGCTGTTTGGGCTGGCTCGGGATGATTTCAGTGTGTAGCCAGAGGTAGTGAAGAGCCTAAAGCACCTGGGGCTCTTCCTGGGACCAGTGAGGGCGGAACACCAGTCAGGACTCCTGTTGTGTCTGTCCCTGACAAAAATCCATCTTGTCCATGCTCTGCTGCCCAGTTTACTCAGATGCTGGGGTTGATTCACCATCTTAAGAGGACCCATGGGCAGAAAAGGGTCGTCTATAAGTGCTCTAAATGTGGTAAACCAAATCTTAAGTACCTCAGTATTGCTTGTCATGTCTCACAATGCAAAGGGCAGGTGCATATGGTTCCAAGGGGCGAGTGGATCTGTGAGGGAGGCCAGCAAGGTTTTTCTACCAAGATTGGCCTGGGCCAGCACAAGAGGTTAATGCATTGTCTTGTGAGGAATTTGGAACGGATTGTTGCCTCCCATCCCAAGGAGTCATCAGCGAGGGGAGCCCACAAGAAGGTGTGGACTAAGGAGGAAGAGGCTCTTCTGGTGCAACTGTTGGAGAGGTTTGCTGGTAGCAGAAATATTCAAGTCCATTTTTCACAGTCTATACTATTTGTCTATACTACCACGGCATTTTAGTTTTCTTTTCCTATTATAGAACTGCCCATAGCATATGCTGCTCTAATCCTTTCAAAGCACTTTGTGAAGATAGTGAAGGCACTCGGGGATAATCTCTGTGAAGCCACTAAATTGGTCACCACTAAAGCACTGAGAGACATGAAACTAGGCTCCTGTAATCTGCAGAGGGAGCCTTTCTCTCCTTTGGAAGCACGGTCACCTGCAGACCCACCAAACAAACCACAGCAGTTTGCAAAGCCTCTGTTCTTCTCTGGAGGGTGCCACCAGAAGGAGGAAGGAGAAAACTACAAGCCGATCAAGGTATTAATCACTCCCAGTGTGTGAAGACTGGGGTGAGGGGAATACAATCATCAAAAAGGATGCTTAACCACTTTGCTACTCCAGATGAAGTAATTTAGACTCAAGTTTTTTAGTTATGACTACAACCTGATTGTTAAGAGAGGCCATATCTAAACTACGATCATTGATATCTCAGAAAAGACTAAAAGTATTCCCGGCTGACTCAAATCCCATGCACTTCAACAAAACAAGATCTCATTTTTCAACAGTATGGGGAAAATCCTACATCATACTTGGAGCTTACTCCAAGATTGGAGGGTCCTTAGCAGTCTAAAACTATGATCCAAAGTACTTACATTTTTTTCAACCTATACTGGAAATTACCTTCCCTTCTTTTTAAATTAACAACTATCCTGCTGGTAAAGTAAGTTAATTATTTTTTCTGCTATGTTAAAGTCACATTCTCAGGTGGTGACATCTCCCTGTTTGGTTTTTTTTCTTTTTTCACTGTGCCATTTTTTAATTTGTGTGAGATTTTTCCTGAATTTCATTTGAACTAAAATTCCACTCATCTTCAATGAAGAAAAAAAGATGAAAGTACAGTTATGTAAGCAACATATCAGTATGGTGTGGGTGTGCCTGTGAGCCTGTAGGTTATGTGGTGTCACCTTATTTTAGAGAAAGTTGTCTCTTTTGTCAGATACCTACTCTTCATTAGAGATTTTTGCACATAGCAGTAATGAGGATTCAAGCCTCCTGTCTTTTGCTGGCCACAGGTTCACAGGCTGTATTAATAGATAGGATTAGTGAAGAAGAATAGGTCAGAAGGCTGCAAAGCTCCTGTCCCTTGAGATTTCCTTCTTTAGATCATTAGTCTTATTGAGAACTCCCTTGAATACAGCAAGCAGAAACTGAGGAAAAGGCTGGAACCATTTTATTCACCAGGACATTCTGGGGAAGGGTGACTTCTGCATCAGAAGCTCCACTGAAAATGTCTGTCCAGTTCTCTGCACAGGCACCCTGGAGGAACAACAACATCAGTTTTCTGACCAGAGAGGCAGCTGTAACAGAGCAAGGAGAGACTATCATAGGTTTCTACCTGTTGGCTTTAGGTAGGTATTTGGTTTGGGTGTGAAAGGAAACTCTTAAATAGATGTTGTTATCAAATTCAAAGTGATTCATTTGGATTTTCTCCCTAAAGGAACAGGATGGTAGAAAATGTCACTTTTTTTTTCAGCAATTGTAAGATCAGAGAAGTACATTTTGCTTTTTTTGAAAAGAGATTTATAATCAATGCAGAAATCTTAAGGAAAAATATATAGTCAGACCTGTAAACTTTCAACCAATGTTCATTAAGCTTAATATGTGGGAAGATAAAAGAAGTACCTTGTCAACAGTACATGATAATTCCATGTTTTCTTGTGTTTTAGTAGCACTGAATAAATGTTCCCTGATTTTCAGAGTTGTGACTGTTGACAGTCAGTTGGCATCCTACAATTATCTTCTGGAGAAACACAAAATATGTTTTGTGGTTCTTAACTTTAATTGTTTGTATTGTTCTTGCTTTAAATGCTGGATGCATATCGAAATTGACTTCTTCAAATAGGATCTAAGAAAGATCTAAGTACTATAACCTTATCCTGTGTTAGCAGTCACAATACCAAGTATTTCTTTTAGTTCTGCTAGAGGACAGCTATTGTAAGTGTATAACAGAGATTTGAAAATGGTACTCAGTATAAATGCACTCTGATAACACTGTAATTTTGGTTTGTTTGTTTAAATATTATCTATTTTGGGCAGACTTATTGCCAAACACAAGGAAACTTTATGAAATTTCAAAGAGTGCAAGCATGCTATGCTAGGTAATGAAAATTTCAACTATAGGACCTCTCAGAAAAATAGAAGAAAATTTAACTTTTATTTAATCTGTTCTTCTAAACAGCATGTACAAAAATGTCTGGTTTTAAATTATTTGCCTAACCTTTTTTTATTCTTAACATATTACGTATATCAATTCACCTATTAGCCCTCTGCTTACATTTGACAAAGGCTTGTGGAAGTTAAAATGTTAAATGCTAAGTATTTTAATATGTTAAATGAGACTTTCTTGTTTTTATGTCTAGAAATTAAGGAAAGTTGTGCTTAGAACAAAAACAGAGATTCTAGTAGACATATATATGGCTTCTGTCTTAGGAGAGTGGTTGTAAGGTAAATCAGAGGTATTCCAATTTATCCCCACTCTGTTCACATCTCTGTATCCCTTTGTGAATGGCTGGGAAATGTCTGCACCATCAGCTAAAGAATTAAGCAGTTGCACTTAGGACTAGAAAGAACATCTTAGGTCAGCAAGGCCAGTCCCCTACACAGACAATGTGTAATCTCATTTACACAGCTATTATGCTCCCTCATATAACAGGCTAGGGCTTTTTTTGGTGTTGTTATCACTCTCCCAATTGAAAGCACATTCCTGATTTTGTTTCTCTGTTGGATAGGAGCCTTCACCTAAATTCTTAGATAAAGTGATCACAACAACTTTATACAATTTTTGGTCATTCCTTTTAATTGAAATAAATTTTTGCTTGTGAATGACATCCTATGGCCAATCTATGTTCCTGAAGGAACAATCATACCTTGAGGTCTACCTCTGTATTCCTATATTAAGCAATTGAGGGAATTTTCTTTTGTTAGTAGGTTGATTGGGGGGCGGGGGTAATTATATTTATTTATCCCCGCTCATAAGATCTTTTTCCTTGTTATCCCAGCACCCTTATAGTCAGGACTGGATACAGCATCCAAGCAGTGTCTTGCCATCACTATTCGCATTCATATTTACACTCTATCAACTCTACTGATCCCTCCCAGTATTGCCTCTGCATCACACTGGTCGTTCAGACTTCTTCCATCAATCAGCACAGATGTTCTCCTCTGCTGCTTCCTGGTAGTGATCTCACATCTTCTAGCAAATATCTAGGTGCCTGAGCCTTTAGGCTACTGGGGTTTGATTTCTTCAGATCCTTCAGCCAAGCTTACAAGTGCTTGCATGTCATAGCTGCTATTCTTGAAACTTACCTCAAGATTCAAAACTTGAGTTCCTTTTCTCACAGACTATGTACAACCAGCAGAAGCAATACTCCAAGTTAAGTGTAGTGTAGATCTGGTTAAAATTGATGGATGTAGGTATACCTTTTGGAAATTATAACTTTTCAAAAAATCTGTTAATTATACATGAATCTGGAAAGTCCTAATTTCTTTTCTCCACAAAGGTCTACTGTCACAGTTCTGCAAGCAGTAGCCACAGCAATTTATAATTATTAGTTTTTCATACACCAATAACTCATTCTATCCAGAGAGCTGTGATGTGGCTGAGCAAGTTCTCTGTCATACAGACACCCTCTTGCCCTTCTGGCAGCAGAGAAAAAAGGCCAGTCCATGTGCTAGCTTCCTGTACCGCTGGTGCTTTAGGGCTCTGGCAAGACAGTCTATATTGGCAGGAATCTAAGGACACTTCCTTACACAAAGCCCCAAAGTTGTTCATATTTGATACTCTTGGGGTTTTGATGCCGTGGCAGATGGCTTCAGGGATAACACTTCTGTAGTTACTAAGTGTTTTCTTCTCTTTTGAACTTAAGTATGGCAGTGCAGCTTGTCGCAAATTCTTATGTACTTTTCCAAAACCAAGGAGATGTATGTGACTGGTGTTAGCATTTATCCAGAAGATGGAGTTCCTCTGAATCTCCTCACCTTCACAGGATAAAGTTCTAAAAACCTAACTATATTTGGCCAAGTCTTCCCAGGGTCATTCATCTTGACAGAGCTCATGAATATCCAAGAGCCATAGTCTCACACCTTTTGCTGAGATAACAGCTCTGTGTGTCCCCTCATGGAAAGTCTCACAGGTGACAGGTAGCACAGCTGTCATTTGTGCCAGACAGGACACTGATGTATGCATTGTATGTGATACAGCAGCCAGGTAGTTTTGGATCCAGGTGAGGCTCCTCAGCACCCTGCATGGAAACCTGAGTGCAGTGGTGTCACATGCTGACACCACGAGCAAACCAGCAGGAAGCATGTGGTACATTTTGTAAATGCTGATGGATGCTGAGACCACTGCACTGCTTCTTGACACCTGAGCCACTGTTCCATCGTTCTCCTTGTTAATGCTGTGGCCAGGGGATCAGCAAAGTGGAGGGAAGGTGCAATGCCCACTCGACAGCAGTGATCCACTCTTAGAGGGGCAATCTGCAAGTGATAGCAACTGCTGTGTTACCCTGTGCTACATCACCTGGGGCAGCATCCTCCTTCTGAAGGCAGCAGTCTGCTCCCATCCTTCCCTTCAATGAGCTCAGAACTGTCTCCAGCAGACAGGTGAAATCTTGTCCTGCTGCTGGGATTACATCTGACCCCTTTTTGCCTATGCCATAAGTGGTGCAGTACTGTGGAAAATCCTTGTACATTTTAAATTATGAGGTACAATTTAAAAGCACTGCCCACTGCTGCTGGCTTCTAGACATGGGGAAAAAATATAAAGCTTTTTTTGCTTCATAATTATTAACTGGAATTCCTAAGTTGGGTCTTTTTCTGCATTTATGCATAATTTGTTCTGTTTGCTTTCCCTCATTTCACTCTTAACTGGGCCTATTAGAGTAAATACAAGGCATAAAAGGAAATTTTATGTCAATAGGAGAGAGTATTAATTAGAGGGCAAATTCTGACTTTTTTTGAGTGCTTCCATCAGAAAGGCATGCTGAGTGCATTACCAATCCCATCAGAACAGACCACAAGATCCAAACATGCTTTAAAACATGCTTTAAAACACTTCTGAATGGTAATAGTAAACTGTTACTTGACAAGTGACAGAATGAGTGTTATTTTGGGATTTTGTTTGACAGATAAATCTGAGAAGGTGGGAAAGGAAACAAGCTATTCACAGAACATTCATCCCCAAAATGATTGCATTTATTGAACAAATAATCTGTCCATGCTTTGTCAAGTCTAAAACAAGATGACTCTTTTCCTTCCTGCCAGAACTGGCAATATGCCCTGGACAGGATTTTGTGTGTGTATAATTGGCAGCAAAGACTGAAAACAGAGTAGGGTCATTTCACAGTTGCAATAGTTAATGACAGCTTTGCAAATTCTCTGGATTTTATCACTGTTTTAATTAAAGTTTTCTGGGCAGAAAATATTTTGCAGTGAGCCTCTTCTGATTGGCATTTACGCTTGTCTATGTGTAGTTGTGTAACTGATTTCATTCATGCCTGCTCTGCATTAAGATGCTCAATCCAATTTCTGTCATAGAGGAAGGTTATTTGCTGAGGAAAGAGCTTAGTTTGTCTTGTGACACTGAGCCTCACCTTTTGCTCTCACTTCTTGAGTTCTTCCACTTAAGGCTCCATTTATATTTTAAACTGTGATGGCTGAGTTGTAACACCCATTCTTCTATTTCAGTCTTGCCAGGTTTTACAAGTAGAGGCCGTGCAACAATGTCTAATAAGAGCAAGTTAAGTAGAAAGTGTAATAACCTATTTTGGCTGGGCACAGGTGAACTAATCTATTGGAAATGTGGATGACCAGCTCAGAGCTGTCAATTCACATGTGCCAAATTTAGCGCTTCAGGAACAATGTTAAAAACGAAACTGCTTGCAGTCTCAGGTGCTTATTACTTGTTCGGTGACCATCTCAGGTACATGAGGAAAAAATAGGGCATGTCTGAATGCACAGGATGGAGGGATTTGACAGAAATATTTTTAAAATTACAATGTACTTTTTTGATATTCTTAGAGTTAAACAAACTCAGTGTTCTCACTTGCTTTCAGCAGAAAGATTTTCAGTCTCCTTAGTCACACTTTCTGGCTACTATTCTGCATGGGCTGGTGGGCATCACACTGACTCAGGAGTTTGTGAATAGCTGAAGGGTTGCCAAGCAAGCTGACTTTCACTAGCTTGCTTGGCAGCTCTTCTGTTCCTCCCCAAGAAATCATGGATAACAGCACCAGACTCCCTTGTGGAGTGCTTTTGACATCTGTGATTAAAGTGCTCTCTTAGAGAGTGTTATTCCAGGAGAAAGATTACTACTAAATTATATAGGGGTAATGCATTTTTAATACTGCTGTCCATCCTATTCCTCCTACCTCACATTGCTTGCAAAACTACTGAAGTATTTGTATATTATCTATGTATTTTGCCATATCAGAAGATGTAGCATCTCTCTTATGAGCAACTCAAGTCAGACTGTGCTAATGGGAAAGATGTGATGATCCCTCTCTGAACCTTATGCTGGGTGGCAGTGCTCAGTTTCTGCCTAGCTACTATTTTTTTTTCCTTCTCTCTCACCACATTTTGACCTCAGTTGAAATCTGTCTTTTTTCACCAGGATTGCCTTAGTATACTGGGTTTGGATTTTGGGGTTGGTTTGGGTTTTTTTCTGCATACTCTTATGAGTGAATATTAGTGACAGCTTGCAAAAGATGGAACAAGTTCCCTCAGTTGTTTATTTTTCTATCTTCCGTTTACTGAGATGATACCTGGTAACATGGAGGCACTTCAAAGTTCAGAGGTTTCTTTCTGGACTCTTGATCTACCTCTGATGTCCCCTGAGGCACACACCACCTGAAATGCATTTGAGGAGATCTCTGCCCTCACTGAGAGTGTCAGTGCTATTGCTCTGCTTGCCTTGAATTTTCAACCTTCTTCCCTGTTATGCTGTCAGAGCTTGAGGGAGAAAGGGAGAGGGGTTGTTTGGTTTGAGCCGTTCTTTTGGTTGGGGTGATTTTCTGTTTTGGGGTGATCTGTTCAGGTCTGTTTTTAAAGTCATACAGTCAATATGAGCAGCAACCCAGACTAGCACATGTATCTGATGGCACAGAGATCCAGTGTCCCACAGTCAACTACTGTAGTTGACAGCAGTTTTATGTGACCACTGATTTGTGTTATTGCATGGTCTACTAAGAATTTATTTTCTTTTTTTTTTTTTTTTTTTTTAATGTTCTGTCTACTACCCAGACAGAACATTTTAGGGACTGGATATGCCAGTGCAGGTTCTTCTCCACTGCTTTGCTTAGAAGGACTGTGCCTACCTGCAGAAATCATACTCACTCTGTAACCTTTTCTCCCTCAATGCCTCCCTCATCTCCAATCTCAGTTTGTGAATGTAGTTCCCAAATATTATCACAACTCTGTCTGTCTCACCTCTCATTGCTCTAAAATGTGCAATGTTGTTTGATGTGATGTTTTGCTCAAGTTCTTCCTTAAGACACTTTAACTGAAAATTCCTTACCCTCCAGGCTCGGGGGAATTTGCTCTGTATATTCCCAGGAAGGGCAGGTGTCTGACACTGGGAGGGTAGCCCTCCTATCCATTACAATGCACTGGCAAAATTTTGCTATTTACAAAGGAGGTGCTATTTTATTTTGTCTGCCAGTTTAGCACTATGTCTTCATATGGACAGGGAAAAATATTTCATACCTACTGCCTTGATAACTATCTAACCTTGCAGAGGGTAGAACCAACATACACAGACAACACAACTCCTATATTTGCATTTCAGGCTATCCTGATTCATTCCAAAGCCTTTCTCCCCCAGTGCCCTGCTCTGCCTATTCATAATACCTAGACTCAAACAAAAGTCACAAAATCCCTGAGTTAAAGTGCATGCAGTTGCTCAAAACAAGACTTGATTAAGAAACATTGTCACCTAGTGGCCAGAACAAGATATATTTATTATTGCTGATCTTATAACAAGGTATACATAGAATGTATGTGTGTATCTCAGTGTATCATAGCACCAATGATTATTTCTGGTAATACCATAGGCTGACATTTCAGCTCTTCCCAGTTCAAATACTCTTCACATGTGCATTCACTAAAAAAGATAGAGCAGCAGAAACTTGGCAATGCTGCAAAGAGAACCTATTAAAAGTAAATTGCTCTACAGAAGAAGCAGTTCATAGAGCCATACAGAGGCTGTCCCATCAGCCACCTCCCTCCCCCCCCAAAGTACCCAGCTCACCTCACCAGGAGGTATCTGCTCAGTCTCTTTCTTTACAGAACAAGTGTCTTGCTCTTTGGCATTTCTGCTCCTGAGGCTCCCACATGGCCTGGAGAGGGAGAGGCAATTTCCTCCCCTCCCTTCCTAGCCCCAGCAGCCTGGCAGTGAAGTGCTGGATTCTTGACATTGATGTTTCCTGAAGGAAGGCAGCTGCCCTCTTGCTACCTATCAGCCATCTTTCATGGCACAGACTCCTTTGGATATCCAGAGGTGCTGTGCAGAGCCATCATGTCACATCCCTCTTTATTGTGTTTGTTCATCTCTTGCTGGGTCAAGATACAGCAGCCTTACTCTGGGATATCTGCTCTTTGTGCCTGGGCAGAGGCTGTGTGTCAGCTCTTCTCTCCCTCTCCTGGGAATATTGTAACCTGGCATAAGCCACCAGGTGTTGCATGCCTTATCCTGTCGTGGGCAGCAGACACTCGAAAGAGGTCATATCTGGCTCTGCCTTGCCAAGGTGAAGCGAGGCCACCAATGTCAGAAGTGGCAGAGCAGGTTTGTAGGATAGAAGCTGGAGCTAGTGGGGAGCCAGGTGCTGCCTGACCTGCTGCTCAGCCCTCCACCCCCTTAACTGGCTAAGCCACATTTTCAACACTGAACCTGACACTTATCTATATACTTTCTGTTAAAAGTCATTCATCTATATACATCTATGTAATTTCAAAAAGTGGGATGCAAGCTACCAGGGCCTTGTGCTGATGGGCAGAGAAATAGCTGTGGACATTTGGAAACTCTAGGTCTCTCCAGCAGAGTGTCTGCTTTTCAACAGCTTTGCAATTATCTCCCTTGTGTTTTGCTCACATACTTAGACACATTCAAGTCTGGCATCTCTGTTCCTGGAGAGTAAGAGAGAATGCAACTTTCTGTAAAATTAAATAAAAGAGACTTTGAAGTTCTATTCCAAATATTCTCTTCATATAGATTATCATGTGTATTACTGAAAAATATTCCCATCTAGGACAGACTTTGCTGCAAGGAGATCCTAGATTGTTCTAAGAGAAGAAACCTAGTTGTATTAGGTGCACTTTTCTAAGGAGAACTGATAAAGCAGCCCTCTGGCTATGTGTGTGAACTTTCTGTATCCATTATTGTATATGAGGAACTTAAACAGCTGCAGATTTTGGCAGATTGTTTGTAGTATCTGCTCCACTCTACCAATCTTTCTTCCTTCTTATTTTCCCAGGTGTAACACTTACGAGTTTCATCTATCCACTTAAGGAAAAAACTTTCAGGGAAAAAATCCACTTTAGACCCTTAAATGGTGCATCTTCAGTAGGTGTAGCAGCAGCTCTTTGTTCTGTTTTATTACTTGACTCAATTACTTGCTCTTTCTTCTGAAATGCACCCAGCTGCTCAAAAAGGTTTCATGCATAGTTGTCTAGTGGATAATCTGGTTTAATATACTTCCAGTGGAACAAAAGGGCATTTTAGAAGATATGTCATACATTTACACACTCAATAGCTTCTTTCTTTATTTGCTTTTTTGATTTCATCAAATCATAGAATGGATTGAGTTGGAAGGGACCTTAAAGATTATCAAGTTCCATGGATTTAATTTTTTTTCCAGGTTGGTTGTCTTGGTTTGGAAACAGCATTGTGATTTTTGTCCTGTATAAACAAAGACATCTTCTGCAGCCCACCGACTACCTCACATTTAACTTGGCAGTGTCAGATGCCAGTATCTCCGTGTTTGGTTATTCACGGGGCATCATTGAAATCTTCAATGTCTTCAGAGATGATGGATTCATTATCACGTCAATATGGACTTGCCAGGTAAGACTGGATTACATTTAATTAATCTGACAAAATTAATCTGAAAAAAGGAGTGTAGCTATTTCTGTGGGTGTGCTGTATATAAATAACCAGACAGTACCCAAAGCATGAAAGGAGGTAGTCACTAACCCTTTCAAAAGGAGTGTGTTCTCTTTTGTTACACCTATAAATCTATGCATTTGATTGGTGCTTCACCAATTTTCAGTGGGTTTTTTTCCTGTGTATTCACAACAGTTCTTACTAGTTTGGTGTTTTTTACTTCATGTCAGAGCTCACAATCATGTTGGAAAATCAAGGCATAGGCTGTGCTTGTCTTCAGGTCACCTGAAGCCAGCCTGGTTGTTGCTTTAAGACAAATGTTAAAGTGACAATGTCAACTCCTGCTTGACAAGGCATGTAGAGCCAAACCTCCACACAGCATTTGGGCATAACCATACATTTAAGTATGCAAGGTTTTGCACTAACTCAGTTGTAACTCTTCAATCACATTTCTAAACTCTTGGTTGATTCATTGCCTGTGGTAGAATGAGTGATTTAACTTTATGGCACAGTCATGATCTTGGAGGCAGCCTTTGTTGGAGTACTCGGAAAAAGTTATTACTGTTAATTCCGAAACATACCTGTGTGGGCAGAATATAAATGCACCCCATGGACAGATAGGCACAAAGCTGGCTCCCTGGTGCTTTCAGCAACATCTGTGAGAAAGATTATACTCTGTTTCATCAGGGAATCAAAAATCTGAAAATGACAGGATAGCCTACGGCAAGGTGTAAGAAAGATCATGATGAAGGAAAAGAGAGAGAAAAATAATCCTATTTTCTTGGAGGCTTGGTTTTTTTGGGTTTTTTTTAAGAAGGAAGTTAAGCTATTGTACCACATAGATGAAAGAACATTTACAAGTCATGTCCCCTCCATTTCAATAAAAAGGTTCTGTTTATGTAGAGAGGAAGACTTCCTGTAGGAGACTGATTAACCTAGGAGCTGTAGCTTGATCTAAAAAAATATTATTTTATTGTTTAAAATGTATGTCTATAGTCATTTGGCAGAAAACAATTTATCAAAATGAAGCTAATTATTTCCTTAGCAAAATAGCACTCTTTCCCTAATGAGATCACCTACAGTTGCAGTCTAAGGTCTGTTGAGCAGAAACTCTGAATTTTTTCATTAATGGAAAACATTGAAGTCATCAGATAAATAAACACATACCTGAAAACTGTAAGATTCACATCCATATTCAGAATTAAAAATATGAGTATTTTTCTTCCGCTTTCAAGGAAGGTTGAAGCTATGACTGAGAAAGGAAAGGCAAAATCTGCATCTCCAGGTTCAGTTCTAGCTTTGTTGCAGATTTCCTGTGTAAGACAGGGTAAGCCATTCAGTGTGAAATCCTGACCCTAGGTCACTGACGTAACTTAATGCTTGCAACTAGCAAGGTTGAGAGAAGTAACATTGAATGACCTTTCTGCATTCCTACTCCAAGCTCTTTCAGAGCCCTGTCTGTACTGTGGCTCCTGTTTTTGGGCTGTAGAAAACAGCACACAGAGGAATTGGCAAGGCATGGCACACTCTGTCTCTCATCTTGGTTTGCATGGGAATTTCTGTCAGGAGCCTTACAGATTTCTTTCATGATGCTTTTGTCTGGGAATCCTTCTTTGGCTGACTTGGAGTTACTAAGTCTTGTTATGATGATCTGACTTTTTTTTTTTTAAGATTTAAAAATATTGAGATAGAGGGGTGCTTGAACTTTGTGAAATGGATGTGTGCTTAATCTTGCTGTACTTGAACTGCCTTTTCAAGGGAAGAAATGGTCCATAACATTTTTAGAGTACCCAGATATTTTGGTGGTCAGTCTGTGTTAAGTAATTGGGTTTGTATCTTCTTGTTTTAATCAGTATTCATTTGTAAAGTTTGGATATCAAGCAAAGTTTTAAGGTATTGGGATCCAAGGACTTTGAGCAGGACACTAATAATGCATTGGCTTTTCTTAACACACTGATTTGCAAAACATTAAAGTTTCTGCTTTGGTAGTCCTCTGTAGGCTCTAGAGAGTAACACAAACAATTCCAAATATGAATTTATACTGTTATTAATACTAATTTAAACGAATGGTAATCTGGAAAAGTCAATTTGTACTTTGAATTAAGTTTGGATTTGTTGTGGCTTGTTGAGGGGTCAAGCTGGTTACGGATTGTTGAGAGAAAATCATGTAGGATTCCTGTTTCCATCGAGATTTTGTGCTGTCTTGGGGAACCTCAAAAGCATGTGTAAACCCTGACATCCATCTTCTTGATTAATAAACTTGACAAAACAGAAGCCAGTGATTAAAAATTAGGTTATTGAAATATAGCGGTTGGATTCTAGTAAGAATATTTTGCAGAAATAGCAGGAAGCTTCTGTGCATTAAGAAAAAAAGGTGTGAAATCATCAACATGTGTGTAGGCAGCCAGCACAAAGGTAATTCTGAAAATGTTTAATGTTGAACAGCAATAGTGTTTTGGTTGCTGTAGTCTGAATTTGTAGTCTTACTAGAAGGGGTCTCACAGGTCGAACATGAGGAATGAGGACCTTTGTGCTATGAAGGTAAAGCACACGCTTTCTGTCAGGACTGGCTGAAGTTGCTGTCTCCGGCTCTCCTCATGCACTCAGGCTCCTCTGCAAGTAGCTGGGGTGGCACTTTGCATACATGAGCATGGCTCTTTCCTTAGCATGGCCCATGTGTTTTCCCTTACTTGGTTTGTTTCGCTGAGTCCAGAGGACAGCCTTATTTGGTTTTCTGTCATTGTCTGGTTCACTACACATTTGGTCCTATTGATCAGTTTCTGCTGTCAGGAACACTTAGGAAAATTTTATTTTCCCAAGCTAGCCTGTCATTTCTGTTTATGAAGAAATTTCATGAGCTCACCTCACTTAATCCACCTAACTATTTTGTTTTCCTCTGACTCGGGTCTCCTGTGCCCTCAGGTAACATTTTTCAACATTAAAGTTCACCATCCTTGGCTGCTGTGGTTGAAGGGAGTGGGGGAAAGACAGACAAAGACTACTTCTCTCAAAGCAGCCTGGTCTTTGAAAACTCTCTGTAACAAAAGATGTATCTCCAGCTACCAGCACAATCTCACTGCATACCTGCTGAAAGGGACAGAGAGGAGCTCTCCTGTTCTCCTTCTCTGTATGGAAGAAACAGCACTTTTCTTTCTCATGCTAAACATTATTTTTTGAGTCTGACAGGGCTCTTCTCTCAAGAATGAGGTTAGATGGTATATCTGTATCCAAATGCTGCCTCTGCTCAATTCTCTCTACAAATACATTTTTCCAATGGTGGCTTTTGGAATCTGCTTTCACTTTTATACCTCTGCTCTACCAGTGTCTCATTTCTGAACTGGACAGAGGAAGGACAGTCAGTCTCTGGCACATCCATTTTTTAGCCTCTCCCAATATGACCAGTAAGTAAACTGGTTCATATGGTGAATTTTATGTCAGGGAATGTAACCCAGTGACCATCTGTTCCCCTATTGACCATATTCCTAGTGAAAAGCTATCTCAGAATATATTTTTGTCCTTCACATATTTTTTTATTTGTATGTTCTGCTGAACCAGAAGTTGCAGTGAAACCTGTAAATAACATTGTGTGCAAATGTTCATGTAGGAAGTAGAGAACTACTCATTCTCAACAGGCAAACATGGCTTCTTCTGAAGTTTATCAAGTGATCTAGTTTTTCTTGTATTTTTAATCACGTGGCAAATACAACAAAAGATGCAGATTTCAGGAGGTCTCTAAATGCAGGGAAAGGATTATAACCTATCTGAACTCCATAGGTACATCGCAGTCATGTCTGAAAACAGCAATGGACTATGGAGTGCCTTAGAATTTGAAATCCTTCATAATCTTGGTACTTCAGTTTAAATTTGTTTCCAGTAGTTCACTTTCCTAATTTTTTAAATGATTTTTGATAATGCATTTTGGTTATTTAAACATTAATTTTTCAAACACTTAAAGGTTTTACTATGAGGATCAAGAAAAATTACTGTTCTTACCATGTGCTCACTCTGTTAGCATAGGGTTCTTTTAAAACCCATTTCTTATTTCTGACTGTTTCTTACATGTAAGATGTGTCTGGGCTGTGCACCCCAGAGCACAGGGTGGATATCTCCAGGTGACACACATACCCCCTGTCCCTGACATGCTGACTGATGCTGTTACCACAGATGCACTCACCTCACTGTCAGCCTAGGTATTCCCAGTCCATTTGGCCAGACAGATGATGCAGGAGCATCCCCAGCAGATCTGTCTCTGCACAGAAACATCCTCTGGAGCAGCCATTTTTTTTAAAAAGTTCCACTTTGAGGTATTAGTGAACGCCAGGGTAGCTTGTGTGACAGGATCCAGCTCACACTGACTCTGTCCCTGCAGCCTGCCCTCACCATCACAAGGACCAGCCTTCAAGGACCTGCCTTCAGCCTCACAAAGCTGCTTCATGTTGAGCAGAATGATAAAGACACTGAGGGGAGCAGAAGAGAGAGAAATGACTGTTTCATCCTCTGGCTGGGTGTGCTACGAAGCAGGGAGGAAATCTGGGTTTGAATCCTGCAGTGCTTCCATGCTTCACACAGCGCTTCTTTACTCCAGTCTGGCATACCCTGGACAGGAGCACATGGCAATGTGCTGGTCAGCAGTAAGCCCCACACTGCACACAGGTATTGCTCTACTCTGTAAGCCCTAATGTACTCGTGCACAGTTTGCCTGACAGCACCAGATCTGTGGAGTATGGGCATCCCAAAAGGGCATGGTGTGGCCAGGAAGTCAAAATTATCTGGAAACACCAGACTTAGTGCGTATGCATTGAGGAGTAAGTGGCCCACAGATGTCTGGGATTTCTTGCACTTTAGCAGATTTTTCAGATTGTGGTGGTGTAGCTGATCAAGTTGCCATCTGAAATCCCAGATAAATAAGGATGTCTAAGAAAAGCAAAATTAGACGTGCAAAATCCCTGATTTAACAATGCTGCTGTCGGACAAGGAGGGTTCTCTTCCCTCCAATGGATGTCTGACACTAATGTAGGGAGCCTCTTTTAGTCTTTAGCCCCAGTATTTGTTTGCTTTAGCAATTGCTGGGCACCCCCTTATAATGAATATGTTATAAGGGTCTGTGTTCCAAAGTGAATTCAGCTCTCCCACACAGTCCATGGGGGTAAAGGGGGAATGCTTTTTACAGTGACACTGATAATTTTTGAAAGGTCTTGTACAGTTAAGGGAAGGAAATGGCTGTGAATACCAAGGAATTACAATCTTTTGTGTTGAAAAGTAAAATATGAAACATCAAGCAGTGGGTGAAACATGTCCATTCCCTTGTTCTGTTGGCTTCCTTAGGAGCCTCATTTGCCCACCAGCTTTGCCACCTCCAATCTAGGAGCAGAGCTCAGAGCCACAACGGTTCTCTCACCAAGGCAAGTGACCAAAGCCTGCAAAACTGAGCACATTGGCCCTTGCCCCTTTTTGGACATTCAACTTCCAGCCACTCCCTCTTGCTAGCACCTAAAAAACTTTTGTTGTTTAGGGTGGTTTTTTTGGGTGTTATTAAATATCTAGGGCATTTTGGGTGTTATTAACTATCTGGTTTGGGTGTTATTAAATATCTAGGACTCTCTCATGACATTCTAATAAATAATGTCCACCTTTTGTAAAAATTAGAACTGAATATCTGAAGCACCAAAAAGAAAATTGCAACAGTAGGAAATGCTGAGAAAAGTATGATGAAAACACATGGGCTCTTTTCAGAAGTTTTGAGGGCAGGGCTTTTAATCTTGAATAAGTTCTTTTGTGCTTCATTGGTAGCATTTCCTTTCTCAGAACATGCATTTATCTCTTTTCCTATATATAGGTTGTAAAATATTGCTAAATCTTGTCTGGAGGAGGAAACAGAGGATTAATACTTTCCTCTTTTAAAAAAATCTTCTGTAAATTGTCTGATAAATCAAAAACTCTAAAGGCATTTATATTCTTATAAACAGAGTAAATTTGGAGCACACTGATTCCTGTCCATTTAATATAACTCATCAAACCAACCAATTGTTTATGTAGCTAGACCATTGACTCTCTTGACTTGGTTAGTGATTTTATGTGTTTTATAAATACCAAGAAAGTATTACGTTGTGTGGAGTGGTACTCCCTCACATTTTGGGGAGATGAGAGATCAGTGGTAGCTCCGCAGTCCATGTGAAGTCCAGTAATAAAAGCAATGTCAGATGGGAAGGGCCAAAATTAAACCTCACAAGTTTTCTTTTTACTGCCTTCCCAGTACAGCTGCTGGGCAGATCACTGAGGACAGACAGCCGCTACTGCCAAATGTCTGTATGCATTGTTTGTCAGGCTTGTTCCAGCTTAACCCCACATTCACATTGCTCCATCATTCATTTATTTTTTTCCTTCACTTTTTCTGAAACAAGTTTATATCTCACTTATGAACACTGGAATGTGTCCTCATTCTTTTTTCCTTGCCTACCTGAGATTTGGATACTGAAATATAAAGTTGCAAAGTCTTCCCTATTTCTTTCTGATCTGCCTTCATATAATCTAAAGAGTGTACACATTGCAGTCAAAGAGGTAAAGGCAACTCATGTAGACATCTGTGAGCTGAATTTTAATGAGAAAAATACTTCATCTGCAAGGGGGGAAAGACTGCCTTTGCACAAACAGAATCATTAGCAACATAGATCATTTCAGTGTAACTAATGTGACTTCAGGGAAGTTCCGCCAGTTTTCATTAGTCTTGAATTCTCCTTCATTTTCCTCTAAATGAGTATTTCTGCAGTCAATTGCGACTAATTAGGTAAGTTATAGATTTGGTAGTGAAGATTTATGAATGCCCAAACTATCTGTTTCCTTCTTTAACAAGTCTGACGTTGCCCCTGCTGTGACACCCAAGCACTGTGTCAAACTACACACTGCTGCCTGGATTGGGCATTCATTGCCTGAGAGTAATCCTAGAGAACCAGGAATTTACAAAACCTAAGCTTTGATTTCTTTACTTGCTTTTCCTCTCAGAGGGGTTTGAAATATCCTTTTCTTAAATCTCTATGCAGAAAATAGTAGCCTTCCACATCCTTCTATGCTGATGTCGAAGATATTGAATGTTTTCATTCAAAAAATGCTGTCCACTGCTCCTTCATCATTCATAATCTTCTCACCATAGGGCTGAACAAATATTATTCTGACTCCTCTCTGTATGCCACATCCTCTCACTGGCTTTTAAGCAAAATTTCATCTGAAGTTAAAATATCGCTCTGATAGAATTTGTACTTTTATAGTTCTATCTCACATGTACTCATCTTCTCTATCACAAAAATTTATTCCATTAAGTGAGTACACTGATAGGAAGTAAATCAGGTCCTGACCTAGATCTTGTGCTGAGTGAATCAATGACAAGATGACTGCTGCTTGCAATGGGCTGTATATGACAGGACATCCAGAACTTCCACACCTCTGCAGAAAGGGATGATGTTGCATCTGGTGGGTTTCCAGATCGCTCTTTAAGGCCAAAATAAACTATTCTTTATTACTTCCTTCCATGCTTTCCCTGGTCTACTAGAACTCCTTGAAAATGCTTGTGACTCTCCTGTTATTTTGGTACAGGATCCATAGGGGACAAGAATATTAACCTAAGAGGAGATCTGCTAGTAGTCATGCAGCTTTTTCAGGTTTTCAGGAAAATAACATGTTCCTGTCTTGGTCACTTAAGGCTGAGTTGGTACCATCACTAACCTGCCCTGCCTTTTGCCCAGGACCTTCCTTAGCAGAAGTTCAATTCTAGGCATTCAGCCAGCAGTCAGAGATGTCCTTGTATAAACCTGAGCATGGCTGCGTAAGCAGATTCCTTCTTGTTGGGAAGCAGCACAGAGGATTGTACTTTGGGGAATGTGTAGGGTCACTTGTAGTCTCTGGGCTGTCCTGGCAAAGTCCATTGATTCCTCTGATTCCCTTGAGGTGTGTAAACTTCAAGAAACATTTAACATTATATTCTGAAATGGAAAATACTTTGAAAAAAAAGAAAGTTATTTTAATCTGATGTGCATGGATTTCAGTTATCTACAGTCCACAAAGCTGAGCCTTGTCTTCTATGGTAATGTAAAGATGAGACAGGTGACTCTTCTTTTATCTGTGTATTTGTTTGTTTGTATTAATGATGATGCTGACAATAAACAAGTAGACTCTGAATTAACATCATCACTACAGTGGAGAGGAGTTTTGGCTCAGGCCCACTGAAAAGAATTTTACAGCATAGCACACATGTTCCCAAAGGGCAATGCTAGATTTTCCTATCTAGTGCTTCTTAATTTCCCTTTACACTAATTCACAGAAAGACAATGGCAATTCAGCATTTAACCTGAAGATGGGAATCTTTCCATTGTGTCTGGATCCACTGCAATGGTATGAACTACATGCTCCCTGTTTATTCTTCATGGGGGGACACAAGAGGCATAAATCTGCTACGATTCCACAGCATCTACCCAGAGCTAGAAAGCAGGTGTGTTCCCAAGCATTTGGGGATGGAGTATCTGAAGTAACATTATTATCTGATGAGGCTGTGTAAGGAAATTCTGCAATCAATTTCTATCTGTTCATTAAATGCCATGCCCTCAAGGGCATCCTCACCAGTGGTGGGGTTGTTGCATTCATAGATGTGGTCCTTGATAGGGGCAGGAGTAGAAATTGTGGCCTGAGAAGCTGCAACTACAGTAGCTAAAAGTCAGCCGAAAGTGAGTATACCTTGAACTTTAATTGATTAACCTGGTAGATTAAACTGAGTTCCCCAGGCTTAGTAAAGCCAAAACTTGACCTGCATATAGTATTAGTGACACTGAACATCCATTAACTATATAGTATCATTAGCATAATTACATATCTGGACACATAATGGTATAGTCTAAATACTACATTCATATTTTTCTATCTTTAGAATATATGCCGGCCACAGAAAGATTTAATCACGTTGTGAGGGCAAAATACTGAATGTCTGATGCTCTCACTTAATGGTTTAAACTCTCTAATCCTGTAGCATATCAATTCTCATTGTTTACTTATACGTGGAGGGGCATTTGTGTCAGAGCCCTCCAATGACTTGGGCTGATGCCATCACCTCTAAGCATAGCTACCCCTGAAGCCTACTGAAACATTTTAAAAGGCAGGATACAAACATACCAGAACAATGTCTCATGAGCAAAAGATGTGGGAACTGCAGTACATGTAAGTGGCTTTCACCTCCTGTATTGTAGAAAATCTCAAAGAAGCTGAGTGCTTTAGGAACACTATGCATTTTGGGTTTTAAGTAGTCTTTTGTGAAGACTAATTTTGATTATTGAACTCAGTAGTCCTTCTAGAACCTCTGTGACTAAAGAGTTACTGTAGTCCAGTTGACGCATCATAGTATATTTGAGAGATGGGAGAATTACTATATCATCAGACTCAAGTGGAATATTTTTGCATTTACTTCAAACTTTAAGAAATTGTTAAATTTAAAATTAAGTTTTAATTTTAAAATATCTGTTCCAAGGTATCTACAATTGCTTTTACAAATATGTTTCTTGAAGATTGATTTAAGTGCTTTTTCATTTCTTGATGTTGAATGAGGTTTATTGCCATTATCTAATTACTCAAAATAATCTGATTTGTATTAAAAAAATAGTAATTCTTAGAGAGCTTATTGTGGCAACTTTAAGTATATGCAGTGGACAAATAATCCCTGTTTGAAGTTTATGTTTTTCTTTACATATTCATTATCTCATTTTCAATAGAAGAAAAATACAGGATGCCATGGTCCTGAAGGGAAACAAATGGACTTTGGGCAATTGCAACAGATTTACCAATTGGCCAGAGGAGGGAGTGAGGCAGCCTTTGTGGCTGGTGAGATCAATGTTTTGTTCCAAAGTGAAAAGTAATAGCTATTTTGGCAATCTGCTTTTGTGCAATCAAACCTTGATTAATCCAATATTATGAACAATAGGTTATATTTTACTGTGCTTTAAATGAAGACAATCCTTATGAATCAATAGGAATTCATAAGTATTAAAGGTAGCAAAAGTGAGGCACACCCAAGCTCACAGCTAAAAATTTCATAGTGCTCTGGGGATTCCTAACTCTCTCTGTGTTGAAGCAAATGAATTTGCATGCAGTAGGAGCTCTATGTATTGTGGGTTGTAAATAGTGCTCCAAGAGCATTAGTGAGATTTAAAGTCAGGCACAAGTACAAAGCAGAAAAAAACTTACAATTTTTTCTTCAGTTGTGTCTTAGCTTCCAGGCAGCATAAAGATAATGAGCACCTTCCATGCATATCTATATAGCCAAGGGAGTAATGCTGGTAGGGCACTGAGAGAAAGCTTTTAAAATTGCTAATCTACTTCTGCTTCTTAATGGGTAAAAGGGAAAGCTGGTGTATTAAAATTACCAAGCAATCAACTTTGTGTTTGTGTCAGAATTCATTACTGCCTGTTAACACTGCTGCTATTTGATCATAATTAATAATAGGAAGGAAAAAATTACATTAAACAGACATGGAGGAAGTATTATGACTATGGAAGGAAGGAGCTGGCTTGGGGGGTAGAATAAAAGGAAAACCAGAACTGTGTAAGGGGAAGAGCATCAATCTTCCAAAGTAATGAAATTTTATTTACTATTCTAGTATTTCCCTGGCTGTCATTCCATATATCTTTAAAGATGCAGAAAACTGAAATTATCACATATTTTTGTAACATGCAGCTATTAATCTCTGTCTATAGAAATTGGGACTATGTTAAAGCAGTTTTTCTGTTGTTATCTACTTGGGTGCCTAGCAGTCACCTTGCTACCTACAGTCAGTGCTGTCTGTTCAAGAGCAGAAAAAGTAGCAGAGATCTTTCTTCCAAATCTAGTAGATGTAAGCTTGAAGTAAATTTGCTATATGTAGAGGAAGATTCCTTGTCTTCTTCTGAGGACTTATGTCTAAGTGACAATTATATAAAAGTGTTGCAGCATTGATAAACTTGCTGGGAAATGGTTTATACATAGTAGGGCTCAAAAGCCACTTGTTGCCAATAAAAGTCTGGGACAAGAGTGTTCTGAGCATCATGCTCCCAAAACACCCTGTTGGATAGTCTCTCATGGTTAAATGTTCCAGATGCTGTGGCTCCTGTATGGGCTGTTCTGCAGTTTGAGAGCCACCATTTACCTCCTTTATTCATTTCATCCAGACCTCCCTCTGCTTCACAATGTTTCCCACTGTCACTGTTCCCAAGCCATGTGGCCAGCATGGGGGCAGTGACAGCTGCCCTGGCTGCCACTTAGCCACTTACAACCTATTTGGCCCTGGTAACATCTCTGGTGGTAGCCCCCACACCTGCAGAAGGTCTGATGAAATGCTGGTATGAAATAGTATTCAAGCAAGATGTGGTACTGACAATGGCTCAGTCCTGTGAGCTATGTTGATTTAGATAAAACCACTTTTTTTTTTTTAGCAAGGCACCACTCCAAAGAAAACATTTAGGCTTTTCTTTCTTATGGTGACAGCTTCATCTTAAAGGCCAAGAGTGTATTTTTAGACCCACCTTCCTCCCTTGTAGGTGTGCTCAAAGGCTGTTTGAACTGATCACTTGATATAATTGTCTCTCTTTGGTCTGACATCAGGAAAAGAGGGTAGGAGAAAAATGGTAACATCTGCCAGTGATAAAACAAACACCTATTTCAGAAAAACTCCCCTGCTTTTAACATAGGCCTATGATACACAGTGAGAAGCCTGTTCTACTCTTTTAGTATTCAATCTCATAGCTCTTTAGGCTTAATTTCAAAGTGTTTATTTGCATCCTTGTTGAAATACTGCTTCCTTTCTAATCTAATAACTAGTGCAATTCCTTAAGATTATGGTCATTATGTTTTCTGCATCTATGAACCATTGGTAGAGCAAATGGAGAGGTGGCAGCTGTTTGCACCAGTAAGGATAATGAAATGCAGAGCACATTTACACATCCAGGTATTTCATCCACAGCACACAGCAGGCCAAATTCAGTCAAGTGCAGCTTCTAGCAAGTAGCTGAGATACCCAAAAAAGTCTGTTTTAAACATGGTTGCATTCCTACACCAAGCATGAGCTGACTCTAGTCAGAGCACAGGTGAGTGTAGATTGTTGTAGTAGCAAGCCTTGCATGTGTTTAAAATGTGGTGGGTCTGTAAAAGATGGCAAAAAGAAGTATTCAGAGTCAATATGAGAACACTGGTAGTAAGAAAAAGCACCAGTGAAATAAGTGATGAAGCTGTCCTCTTTCTAACCATTCACCGAATTTAATTTATACAATCTGCCAGGGTCTTAGATTTTAGCCTGGATTAAAGCCCCAGATTCAGTGCTGGGATAAAGTGAATTCCACAGGGTTGTGCCCATTCATACAAAGACAGAGTTTGTCCCTGTAGAATAATGATGTGCCTTTCTGCCAAAACTTTCAGTATTTTAATGCCAAGTTACTGTCCAGAGACGCTTAATATTCTTGCTTCACTAGGTGTAAAACTGGCACTTCCAAGAGCTCCTCTGCTCTGGACAGTTTAATATATTGTTGCAAGATTCCAAAAAACTAAGGGACTGGCTGTCAGCATTTTGCCTGGATCATTTCCCAGCCATAGATTGCTCCCTAGCAGATGGCTGCATCCGTGTCCACTACAGCCAACAGAACTTCCTGGTTATACCTGGTTATAAAGTTCACAGAGCTGTGGCCACCCCGGGATGTGGCTGAGGCACTGATGTCAGCAGGAGCCACAGAGCTGCACGGCTCTGCCTGCGTCACAGCGAGGGCATGAGGATCAGAAACAGCAGGCACCCAGCAACACCAGACATTGAGACTCAGTTTACTGGATCTATTTAGGTTTTGGGGTCTATCAAAGAAAAGAAAAAAATCTTTTCTCACTCAGCCCAGCCCTTCACCTCCTAGTTCTATATTTGGCCTAAATGTCTTAGGATCAGTTTTGCATGTTTGTTCTGTATAAGCAGAGCAGCTGCATCGAGGGCATTTTTGCATGTTCAGGGCTTTTCTTCTTTCCAGTTCAAAGTTTTTCTCCTTCATTTAACAAGTCATTTAAGGGAAGCATAGATCTAAGGGTGTGCTGGCTTGCTTATTCTATGTACATGACAGAGCACTTATATAATTTTTGAACATTTACTTGCTCACTGATCCTATAGAAGATAACTGCACCTGACATTTTACATTTCCCTGCTAGTTGGGTTTCTGGAAAAACTTTTGAGTTCATTAACATGAAAATTACAGGAGAAATTCCTGTGATTCTTTTCCCCCTCAACTCTCTGCAGTAACAGAACATCTTGTACTGCTTTGTTTTTCAGGTTGATGGCTTCCTGACACTTCTCTTTGGCCTGGCTAGCATTAATACCCTTACAGTGATCAGTGTGACACGCTATATCAAGGGCTGCCATCCTGAGAGAGGTAAGGAATAAAGGCAAGTCCAGTCCTGCCTTCACTGAACCTGGTGCAAATCCATACTTCTCTCAGTCACTATTATCAGTCAGGCAGTATATTCTAAATAGAAATTAAACACATTGAAAACCAGGACATAATACAGTCATTTACATTACAAACATGTTCTCATAGAATCCTTCAGGGTTAATTCCAGTAAGAGCCAAATTATTACAAGTGCACTTGGGTCACCATGGGTAAATTCATCCTTGTGCCAAAGATACCACAGGTACTGCTGACCCTCTGTATTCCTCAAAATGTGACTCAAATTATAAGTTATACAAGTTCCTAAGTTATACATCCTGGTCTGGATCTCACTGAAAAATACTCGCTGTTCTATGAGATGAAGTTTGAGAAGTTTCTGGTCAGGGATCAGATCAATTTTCATGCCTTTGTTGCAAGTGGCTTGTACCATGTTTTGGGCAGGAGCCTATCAATGTCTGCAGGGAAAGCATGTATAAGTACACGGGCTGCATCAGATGAGTTTTTCTCTTTACTAGAACGAGGAGTATTTGCTGTGATAAGAACTTCTGCAGGGAGGTAATTTTTTCCACAGAAAATTCTTCTGCAGTTGAGTGCAATGATAGACTTGTTGAAGTTAACTTTCAGCATGAACTGCTGCTGGAGCTGACAGAGTTTTGCTGTGATGCAATCCTACATCTTCTATTCATTGCCTGTTAAAAAGTCATATTTAAAACCCACAGTTCTCTTTTGTGAAGCTCTACCACATATCCATCTGATGGTGTGCATAATTTATGTATGAATCTCAATTTGAGCAAGTACCCAGTATAATGTTACAGAAATGTTGAGGAACAGAAATTGGTGGATGCATAAATATTTCCCACATAAATGAAAAAATAACCACAGTGTATGGCAACAGCAGGACAGATTGAATCTTTTGTATCAAATGGTGAATACAGGCTGGACTATTTTCTCCTTTTTAACAGGGAAAAACCTTGATGCCAGTAAGAAAATCCCCTGAATTTAGATTTATCTTGTTAATTTCTACGTAAAATGCAACTGCATCCTGCATTTTACAAAATTACAAAGCATTAGTCTAACACAAAATACACCAATTCCAGAGCTCTCAACAAACTCATTGTCTCCTGCTTAAGAAACATTCATTTACACTCTTCAGTGGGAACACAAGACTGACAGATGCTTTCAAAATCAAGCTTTTCTTATTAATATACATTTTTCTACCTTAATTTTTTTAATAGCTGTTTTACATATTAGCTGGTGGTATAGGAGTGCATTTGGATTTCAGAGATATGTTTGCCTTTCCAAGTACTATTTTCTGACCCAGGCATGCCATTGCAGGTCACTGCATCAGCAACAGCAGCATGTCGGTGGCTCTGGTTCTCATTTGGGTGGCCGCTTTCTTCTGGTCTGCAGCTCCATTGCTCGGCTGGGGCAGTTATACAGGTAACAGGTATCTCTCAGTTGTACTTACCTGGCACCTCTCCACTTAGCAAAGATAAACTTACCTTTCTTCCTTGCTGTTTGTGATAAACCAGACCGATTATCAGTGGAACTGAGGAAATCATTCATTGTGCGTGACGTAGGCACAGAGCATTGCCTGCTTTGGTATCAGCTATAAAGAGATTTTTTTTGAAGATATCACAGGAAAGACTTGGACCAAGTGCATATTGTCTATGGAAAAAGAGAGGCCAGAAATACTTGGCATGGTTAGGCAGTGAGATAAAGAAAACTATCAAAAGACATCCTTCAAAAACTGTCAAGTTTAGGAAACTAGCAAACAGCACAAGTTCCAGCAAGTTAAACTTGAAACTATAATAAGACAAGCTAGAAAGATCTGGCAAAACAATTTGTTGAAAATATGAAAACTTACATAGCAAAGGAACTCAAAGGTGTGGGAAAGTTTGTCAGTCCAAGAAAGAATTAGGGTGCAAGATAAGGCCATATCAAAAAAGGAGGGTAAAGAAAAAAAGGAAAAAAATTGTGTAGTGAACACTGCAGAAATTCAGTGGCTAAGGCATGTGACAGACCAGAAAATTTCTTCAAGGGGGAAAGATGGAGAAATTGCCTCAATTTAAGCCTGTAAGAATTCGACAAACCAAATATCTAGGAACAAATTGTAATGATACAGAAGTCCCAACAACTGAAATCATGTGACTGACATTGTCCAGCAGTTGCCCATCTGGATTCTGTAAACCTCTGCATTCTTTGAGAAGTCATGAAATTTGAGTCATGAACGAGTCATGAAGGAGACTTACTGAAGCAGCTATGTGCATATGTTCTCTCATTTACTATGTGTGTAAGCTTTGAGATATCTCTGGACCCTTGAAGTATGGGTGTGAGAAAAGCAGCCATCCTATGGTTGCTTAAATGTTCTATCCTTCACGAACCAAAATACTCCCAAGATATTTGGCTCCACGGACCTTTGCTTTGAGACAAATTCACACTGTTTACTAGACTGTGTGAATTCTATGTCATATTTTTGCACTCTGGACTGTCATAAACTTGGTTGGTTTTGACTGGTAATTTTCTGTGTATCTTCTGGTGATCTGTGTTCTTTTTACATTAATCCACCAGCTCTTCATTTATAGGGGGACTTCTGATGTCTGGTTTTGGCCTTAAACTGGAGCCAGGGACTTTTGGGGCAACATTACTTCATCAGGACATTCAAGTCCCTCCATGGACCCTGTTTGAATTCAATTCCTTGGCAGTGGTTTTCAAGACTGCTTCTAGGAGTGCTTTCCCCTACTGAGACAGCAATTCTGGGTTCCTGAGCTGTCTCCAAGCACACCTCTAGTGAGGGCACCCACAGGGATGTGGGAGCCCAGCAGCAGCAAGTCCAGCAGCAGGCACCAGCAGAGCACAGCACATTACAGCTGGCTGCCTCGGGCCTTTCACTACTACACAGTATCTTCAGCGGCCACCAGGACCAGTTTGTGGGAAAGCCACTTGTTTGTCTCCCTACAGAGGGGGAAAACATAGCTCTGAATTCTGACTTGTGGAAAATCTGCCAGATTTTCTTTTCCTGTCATCTGAAGGCTGGTTTCATTTTTCAGGCAAAAGTTTTCAAAAGCAGAAACCCAGAATTAAGCCAGATTTTATGGTTTTATTTTTGAATCTTGAGGTCTACTGATGAATGAGGCAAAGGAGAGAAAAATCTATTTCTATTACAGAACACATTCAGACAGCAACATCTAGAGCTTTTGGTGATAAAAATACTGAGCTATTTTTGATGAGAATCACAAAAGAGATTTTAAGCTTTTGCTCATTTAATTTTTCCTGTGTATATCTCCTATCACCTGTGAGGAATTAAGGAAATTTTTTTTCTTCAAAATTACCACTGGATGTTAGGGAGAATTCTGCTGCTAAACTATGTAGCCTTCACCTGTATTGTATCTCCGGGATGTGTTAATACTTGACTTTCCTAATTTTGATTCATGCTTTATTTATTTGTAATTCGATTTGTTGCCATAGCTGTCAGAAAAAAAATCCCACAGCTTTTTCCACTTAAAAAGAAAAATATGTGATTCACAATCTATAGAAAAACCTCTAAGGTTATAGAATTCAAGTTTTCTATCAGGACATCTTTGCAAACACATCAGGAGACCTAAAAAAGTCAACTGTGATTCATAAAAGTGTTCAAGCCAGAGACTACACATTATTCTCACTGCCTTTTTCTTAAGCCCCTGGTCAGCTCTTGGCTCACTAGTGGTAGACCCCACAATCTTCCTGACTTCATTTTAAAAGCCTGCATCTCTGTGTTGCAGGACTGTGTGTTTCCCATTTATTGAAAGGTCTCATATCTTTCTAAGTATTTATGTTTTGTCTTCTCATAATCTTTATCATTAGCTGTATCAATTTAGTCTCATGGCTCTCACTGCAGTAGAAGTTCCATTACTTCAAGAAGTCTCAATATTTTTTATTTCCTGCTTAGTTATGTAAGTAGTGACTTTTTACATTTGGCATATTGGCTATGGAATTTCTTGTCATGCTGTTACAGAACTCACCTTAGGAAGTTACTATGTAGAGTATTATGACCAGCGTACATATCACTCAAGGATATCAAACCTTTTTTTTTAATAAAGTGTCACAGTTTTCTATCCTGAAACAACAGTTTGTGTATTATGGATTTATACTGGCAGTACAAACTCGATAGAATGATAATACACATTAAAATTTGTTAGTCTAAATGGTCTTGAAAAATTGTTAATGTAGGAAGTAATGTCATGTCTCATTAAATCAGAAAGATCCATTCTGTAATGCTTAACAGAAGAAAAATACAGCATTTTAACTAATAAATTAATTGCTCAAAAGCAGATCAATATTCTAAAAATGCTAACCAACTTATTCTTGCTTTCCAGATCGCATGTATGGCACATGTGAGATAGACTGGGCAAAAGCCAACTTCTCTACAATCTACAAGTCCTACATCATATCCATTTTTATCTGCTGTTTTTTCCTGCCTGTCTCAGTCATGGTCTTCTCATATGTGTCGATCATCAACACTGTCAAACTAAGCCATGCATTGACAGGACTGGGTGATCCCACAGACAGACAGAGGAGAATAGAGCGGGACGTCACCAGGGTGAGTTTGGGTTTCATACCGGATTGGATTTATCCCAAGGAAATCTGTCTTTCCAAAAATTGATCTCAACTAGAACAGAAGAGAATAAAACCAATCAATTGCATTTCATTTCTTTATAACGCTAGTGACAGAGTCTGAAGTCAGTGAAGAATATGAGGTTTGTTTAAAATTTCTACTGCATCAGTTGGTTAATGTTGGTGCTACATCACGTTTGAAAAATAACCTAAATATAACTGGAGCAGGTTATACAGCACAAACCCCAAAAATTTGGTTTGGCATATACTCTTTTCTTTCAGAAGTTACACTACTTCTGAGCATACTCAGAATTTAGAGTGGAGATTTCAGTTTACTCACTGTTTAGTTAAGTCTACCTGAAACCCTCTGTATTCATATAAACATATGGGAATGCAGCTATTTTCATTCTGTTACATGAGGTATTTCTCAACCACCATGCCAAAATTCAATATGTAGCTCCTAGGTCTTCCTGGCTGCATCAAAGCAAACCATTTGCTTGTCCATATTCTCCTACAAGCCATACCTTCAGGGCAATCCAGACCTTTCCCTTCCAGCCAAGTGTTCAAGTTATTATTCTCAGTGTTTTGCTCCCCTGATGTAGTCTTCCAAAATAGATTAAGCATTAATATTCTTTTGTCTTTTAGGTTTCTATTGTTATTTGCACAGCCTTCATTATTGCATGGTCACCATATGCTGTCATCTCTATATGGTCTGCCTATGGTCACCCTGTGCCCAACCTCACCAGCATCCTTGCCAGTTTGTTTGCTAAGTCTGCCAGCTTCTACAATCCCATTATCTACTTTGGAATGAGCTCCAAATTTCGAAGGGACATTTTCATCTTGTTCCATTGTGCCAAGGAAGCCAAGGACCCTGTGAAGCTCAAACGTTTCAAAAACCTCAAACCAAAGCAGCCACAGCCTTCTCAGAAAGAAGAGAAGTATGCACCAGAAATGCACCCTGCACCAAGCCCTGATTCCGGGGTGGGAAGCCCAACCAACAGCCCGCCTCCAGCAAACAGAGAAGTGTATTTTGGTATTTTTGATACACCATCCAATAACCCCAATATTGAATGTGATAGATTGTAAGTTTTGTGGCTGCTTAATACACACACACATTTTGTGTTCAGGAAGACCCTCTACAGAGCAGTGCTTGAGTAATTTACTAATTCCCATCCCATCTGTTTCTTGCTATACCACTGATGAATATAAAACTCAAGCAAATCAGATGGTAAAGGGATATTTTCCTTCTGTGTAGGTACAAAATGCTACAAAGAACATTAAAATGTGGGCAGCACACCCAGTGCCAGAAACACTTGACTTTCACATGCATGCAGGAAAAGAAAGACTGACTTCAGGAGTGCAGGCATTAGCTAGCAAAATTAACTAATAGTTTCCTATCCAAATTTTATCAATTCTGGACTACATTTCCAAGTATGTCTTTTGCTCTTTAACAGTCACAGACATAGATGATTGTTTTAACTCTGTAGTACTTCACAGCCATGGCTGTAGGAGAAGACTGGCCCTGCTGAGATTGCTGTGGAGCTGCAACAGCCCCAAAAGGCTGCAAGGTGGTGGAAAAAGCCCTGTTCCCCCTGCAGGGTACCCAAGTGTGCCCACTATAGGGCTCCCAGACCTCACAGGCACCTCATGAGAGTGTGATCATGGGATCAGAGAATACTTTGTGTTGGAAGGAACCTTATACATCATCTCATTCCACCCCCCCCGCCATGGGCATGGAGACCTTCCACTAGACCAGGTCACTAAGAGCCCCTTCCAGCCTGGCCTTGAATGTTTCCATGGATGGAGCCACCCACAGTTCCCTGGGCAACCTGTTGCAGTGTGAAGAATTTCAGTGAAGAATTTCTTCCTAATATCTAATCTAAACCTACTGTCTTCCAGTTTAAAGTCTTTCCCCCTTGTCCTATCACTTGTAAAAAGTCCCTCTCCATCTTTCTTGTAGGCTCCCCTTTCATTCTGGAAGGCTGCTGCGAGGTTTCCCCAAAGCCTTCTCCAGACTAACGAGCCCCAGCTCTCTGCCTGTCTTCATAGGCCATCCTCTGGTGGCCTGTGCCTGACTCTGTGTGTGTCTATGCAAGGACTAGGAGTTGTAATACATTGAAAATACTAGTCTGGTATTTTCTAGTCACTGTAGTCTGAGCAGTGGCTTCATATTTTCCTCATTGGTTTGCAGAATTATTTCCACCCCCACTGACCTTCCTGGTGAGCAGGGCCTGGCTGTGGCATTCTGATTCAGGAAAGCTAATTTGGTTTTATTGATCTGTCTCCAAACTGATTGTTTTTCTACCTTCCTCTGAAGGTGGACCAAGAGATATACAGGTAATGAAACCAAAACTGACTTAGGTTTTCAGAGTACTGATGAGGTGTAGCATCAGAGCTATTTACAAAATAGAATCCAACATTCCACTTTTGCTTCTAAAGAAAGTGGTTTTACCTGCCTATGGGTAAAAAGTTACTTTTTTTTAAACCCAACTAAGTAGCAATTAAGGATAATTACTTAAATAGCTATACTGTAGGCCTGAATCAGTTACCAGACTACCAGATGTTACAATATCCATCCAGTTATATCACCAAGTTTATTTTACAGAATCAAAATAAGAAGGTATGTTTTCATAGTTCCCCATCTTGTAAATTAACTGCAGACTCAAAGACTTCTTTTAAAATGTCTCTGTGTTAGCCATGGAAATTGTGGGTTCATTTAGTGCCATTTGCAACTTAAATAGGGAAAAAATAAAAAAGGAAAAAACAGCAACACTCTTTGCTAACTCTGCTATTTACGAACTTTTGAAATCTTGCTGTCTGGGTGTGCTGAAAGGTAGTTGTTTTGCAAAAATATGCTCTTCCAGATGTGTTTCTTGGGAAAGTTACTAAGAGAGCCCAACTCCATTCCCTCCATTACTCTATTTGTTTTGAGAAAATCGTCTGTGTTTTGAAGTTAAAAACAAATAAACAATATAAGCAACACTGGGGAACTGTGCTTTCTTTCATGGCCACAGATTTGAACTACAAGAGTATTCATTTTCATGGAAAAATTTGAGATATGGATGCTATTTCATTACCATAAATAATTAAAAGCAAATAAGTAAATATTTTGCTTCCAGATAGAAGTGCATGCTGTAGCTGCAGAAATAGATGAAGTTGTTTAGTGCAAAGTCCTGTACCAGCTGGATAAAGCCAGGCTGGGCTAACCAAGATAGCACACTGTTTTGAAAGCTTCTAAGTGTAGCACAAAATCCACTTTAGTAACCATGATGGACTGAGACTTCTCGCTGCTGAAAGTGCTTGGGTTTTGCTCCACAGAGAGGCAGCAGTTCCATGCAGCCCTGTTGCATTCCCAGAGACAGCCACGACCACAGGTGTGCCAGACACCTGCCCAGAGGCTCTCTGTGGCTGTAGGTGCCAGCCTGGCTTGTAATCTGTGTTTCTGTTAATTTACAGATACCTAGAGAAAATTGCAAAAATGCTGTTGATCTGCAGGATTCAGACTCGGACATAGAAAGAGGAGGAAGGCAGAGCACAAGACCATTTTCATGACTGTCCCCAAACTCCAGCTGAAATCTCTAATAGTTCATACACCATTGAGCACATATGGTGAGGCTGGACTGAGGGAAGAGGAGGGAATACAAAAAAAGCCAGAATAGGAACAGAGGAAAAATATGAAAGTGGGGAAACCAGGTCAGCAGGGGAGCAAGAGACCAGGAGTCAAAGGATGTGTACCTGCTGAAAGACAACTAGAAACAGCACAGAAAAAGCCTTTGCTGGACTACCCAAGACATCTCTCCTACAAGGCCAAAAGCTCCAGTCCTTTGTGGATACATGGTGATACCACAGGACTGCACAGCTGTAGATCAGAGCAGCTGGTTTCACAGGTTTCACATGGTGTCTTTGCAGACTACAGCCTATGCTCTAGGTTCAGCAACAGCAGAAGCACATTTGTCAAGTTAATCAGGTAAAAAAGCTTCCAGCCCTAAAGCATCAGTGCCCTGTAGCTGCGCCCACAACACCAGCAAGTGGCTAAAGGCAGAAAAAAGATCCAGAATCCATTACTGGAGTGCATGTAAGGGAATGCACATCAGCATTTTAAGTGTGGGAACCTACACAAATCCATTTGTAAAACACTTTTCCTGTGTCCTGGATTTCCTCCCCTTGTCTCTGGTCCCTCATGTGCCCAAACAAGGCTGGCCCCTGCTGCTGCTGCATCCACAGCCTGTTGAGCCAATGCTGCCACTCAGAAAAGAGCAAAGAGCTCAATGATGCGAGACAGGAAGAGAGGAGTAAGTATGATGGAAAGGGTGTGGGGTTTCATGACTTTTACTTAGCAAGAATGAAGTACAAACAACATAGAGAGTCCCAGAGTCAAATCACTTTTCCCCATAACCTTGCTGCTCCTCACAGCCTCAGATTTTCTTTTACAGATGGTGATTTTTAGCAGCAGAGATGTGAGAAGGCTGTTGTCTCGACTGATATTCTGGTGGCAAGGAGGCTTCTCTGGAAAAGTGCAGGTTTGAATGCTCTTCACCCGAGATGGTCTTACAAGGGAGGTCCTATTTTAATGTGGTTTGTATTGAATGGCTTAGTGCCAGTCTGCACAAGTGAGATCTCATGTCTACTGCTAGTGGCCAAATGGTCTCTTGTTATGAGGTAGGAGAACAATATTTAGACCTCTCTCCCTTTGGCATAGAAATTCTGGCCTGTAGGCTCCTTCTGTCTCCCTTGATCAGCCCTGGATTCTACTGTGAGATTTTGTAATTGTTGGGGTTGTTTTCATGTATGGCACACCAAAACAATAGCACCATCTGGCAGAAGGTAGTAGGCCAACCAATTCTACCATTTTCTGGCTTGTTCCAGCAGGATCTAAGAAAGGGATCTTATCCTAGATGCAAGGAACCCACCCAAAATCTCCTTGCTAGCTGTTCATTATCCACTTCTGTAATCGCAGCCTTTTTGACATTGCTAAAACACCCTGGGAAAAATGATGAGCATAATGAAGTCACCTTGAAAAATGCTTGAAGCCCTTAAGTCACCCTTCAAATTATGCCTATAGTTACTCTACATATTAATTTCCAACCATTTCCCAACTGTTTTGATTAGCTATTGATTAGTACACTCAGCAGGTGAGTTCCTAATGGCCACATAATTCATGTGTATCAAAATCTCATCAGATCTTACTTGATTGCTTCTTATTATCAATATTATTCATAATTATCAACATATCAGTATTACACCAAAATCACTGCAGTTATTAATCATGAAGTGCAGTTATTAATACTCACATGTACAACCTGGCCTTGCAAGTGGATTACCAACATCCCTGTCACTGACACAACCCTTTCACTGGGGCTATGGAGTTCAAACAATTAAGTTAATTCAGGATTACTTCTATTCAATTTCCACATTTAAAAATAGCCTCTTCTGGACTGGGGAGAGAAAAAAAATTTATGATAATCCTGTGTTTATTTATGCCAAGAAAACCTCTTGGGCCCACGTTTTCCCTGCTAGCATTTTTGCCAAGCTGAAAACCCTTCAGGATGTTGGCACATTGAAATACATAAGAGCATTTCTTTATAGCTTTGACATTCCTAATGCAAACATGAATAACTTGAGTGTGTAGTCGGAGAGAGTGGGATAGCCTACTCCAGTCCAGTCCCTGTTCTCAAATGCATAACAGCATTTTAATCTAATGACTCATGTAAAAGTATCTCTTGTAGCAGAGACCAGAAAACAAGAAACCCTTCATCCCCCCTTAAGACAGTGATTTTATTCCAGTGTGAACTACTCAGGCTTGCACCCCCTTGCTGGCTCTCTCTTCACCCCACAAGTTCATTCTTGGCTGCACAGACTGACACAATAAGAGAGATCCAGAGTGTGCCCGTCCAAGCATGGCCTATGGTTTAGCATTTTCCTCAGAGGAGACAGATAGAGACAAAATCCCTTCCTGAGGACAGGGTTCAATGAGAACAATGCTCTACTGCTACCCTGGTGAATAGTTTCACCTCAGGCAAGAACAAAAAGGGTTGGTAACACAGCCTTGGCTCTGTTTTCAAAACAGCCTGGCAAACCAGGTTTTCTTGCAATGCTGTGTTTGTCCCTCTGCCTACCTCTCAAACTGATGAGAGCATGGAGTCCAAACCCTCTCAGTAAATCAACAAATGTAGAGGATTTTTGCAAGCACTTCAGGAACTCTGCAGACCAAAGTGAAGGTGTGGCTCTGTGTTTTGTTTTGGTCTAAAGTGCCTAATACCCATCTGCAGCAAAGACTCCCTAATCCCTTCCTGCACTGATGTTAAAGGAATATGAAAAGCTACAATCTTGTGCAGTTGGGGGAAAAAACCTCTAAGGTCCTCATGACCAGCATATATTCCTGCTTCCTAGGACATGGCAACCAGGTGATTCCATGGTCTTCTCCAGAAGAATGGAGTAAGGGTACTAGTGGATACAAATATCCACAGATCCTGCAAGAAGCTTTGTGCCTGGAAGACTCTTAAAGAGCTTCCTATACCCAGACTCAGGTTAAAAGAGGTAAGTGAATTGCATTGACTGCAGGAGAGAGTAGAGTCTTGTCATCTGGACCCAGGATTTTCTTTATAGCTTTGAGTACCCACATATGTATTTAGCACATATTTCTTAAAGGACTTTCTTTTCTGGGTAGGATTATTTCTGTATAATCATAAAAAGGAAGCAAGATTGAAAATGTCTTGGTGTGCAGGACACAAGACTAAATATAAGGTTAAAAGAAGTACTAGAGTACGGATCAATAAGAAAATTACTAAATGGAATGTAATAAGCCCATTGCTAATAGAGAAAACAGGGCCACACTGAATCATAAAAATTAAAAAAGAACTACCAGCTGTCTGTGCCAATAATCATCTTCTTTGATGCTCAGTGAATGAGACAAAAGCCCTCTGGGGATAACAAACATACAGCATTTAATTATGTAATAGGATGTAACCTAGTGAAAGGAGAGTGGAAGGACTTAAAAATCACTGCAATAAATGCTCTCGCTGGCTGATATTTGACAGCCTTCTGTAGCCTTTGACACTATACCAGCCAGCCTGGCTGCTGGAAAGAACCACTGCTAGAGCAAAGCTGGGATGGTCCTGGAGGGTGCATGTGTGGCCAGAGGCACCTCTGCTGGGCCCAGCACAAGGTTGCTGCAAACTGCCTGAGCACAAGGCACCTCTGCATGTCACATCTGCCACAGTGTTTGCAAAAGAGAGTGTGAAGTCAAGAATAATGTCTGGCAGCACAAGTGAGAGCATGAGCATCTCTTTGTGATGTGACCTGGCAAAGCCTTATCATGTGCCAAAGACAAATTTCTGATGGATTCGTATCACATTAATGTCCATACAGTGAACTGGGACAACTCAGGGCATATTTTGCGCCACTGATAAACTGCTGTGGGAAATGAACAACACGAACTTCTCTGAGAACAAACTAGCCAGTAATGAAATAACATGCAGCCTGTACAAGGACTTAAAGGGAATAGAAAATGGGCTTTAGCTCATCCTTAACGATACCATGTTACCTGACAATCCAGCCCTCAACTTCCTCAGCTGAAAGGCAGTCAAGTACATCAGCATTATTCTGTGTCCTATCAGAAAAAGTCATCCCAGGCAAATGATCTGTTCAAGAATTTGAAAGTTTTTCTTAGCTACAGTGATGAGACCCATATCTGCCCACAATTTGGAGCAGCTATTGCCAGACCATTCCACATCATTGGAGTCATCCACTTTGGAAAGTAGATACATCTTATTCTTTGAAAGATGGTACACATTCTTCACAAGGAAGTCTTAAGTATTTTGACTTCTGAGCTTTTACAAGAGGTGCAGCACATAGACTCAGGAAGTCTGGGAAAATGTGACTCTTAGTAGGCTGTGAGAAAAGACCTGGCTAGCACTAGGATAACTAGACAGGTTATGCTGATAGACGAGCCAAAAAGCTTGACATCAGACATTAGAGCAGACAAGAGGAAGACTCTATCAACTCCTGGGCTGCAGCCACTTGAGTCTTTCTCAGGTTAGTTTAGATCTCCTGTTTGCTTATGCCCCACTCACTGACCCTCTGAAATGGTTTGTGGTGTCCACTCACCTCCCAGTTGATTCACCATGACCTGAGGAGAAGCAGCATTGCAGTTCCCTATTTCCAGTCTAACAGAAATTCCATGTTTCAAGCTTCATGTTTTCAACTTGTTTTATTGGCACATCCCATAATAACCCGTTATCGGCAGGTGCTTTGGCAACAGATGGGGAGGAGCACAGCCAACAATCAGAAAGTTAGCAGGGGCAAACACACCACCAAAACACTTCCTAATAAGGGCAATTTTTGCTAAATACTTTTTCTCACTCAACCTCCTACAAAAATGGAGTGTCACCATGGAATAGCAAAACATGGGGAGTTCCCACAAGTTTAACTCTCACGTGGTCTTGTACAAAGAGCCCTTTAAGCATTTACCATGCTAGCAGGAAGAATCTAGTATATGAATCAAAAAAACACTACTGAGAGTAATCTCCCTGCACTCCTCCTGCAAAGACACTATGGATTTTGGGGTCTCCTCCCCTTTACAAGTGTATGCAATAGAAATGAAGCCAACAACGCCAGTGATATTGCTTAATCTATTCCTAGAATTCTATTTCTGTCCTTATAAAATTATAGTCTCCAAATAAGACCCACTCAGTGAATCTCTCAATAACCTAAAGACTTTTCCCTAATGCTTCCATCTGCAAAATCTGCTATAGAGCTTCCCCCAGCAAGTTCAGTTGTAGTTCAGTGGGCACAGTCAGGTCTATGGATGCTAAACATATGGTCTCCCAAATGTAGATCCCAAAGGTTTTGATGAAGATGACATGCTTCATCTGCCTCTAATTCTGAAGAATTGGATTGCTTTCTGAGAATGTACCCAAAGAACTTCTGCCATAAAATAAAACTTTATCTTGGTTATTTAATGTAGTAAGCAAAGTAAAAACTAGCTATTATATGGGCAGATGCAGTCATTAAAGATGTTTAAATTATTTTCTCTGCTTAATCACAACAGTAGGTTTACCTCATCTCTTGGTGTCCCAGACTAACAGCATCTCACTGACCTACCTAACCTTCAAAGCACAGAAGTGTCCTGCCACCCTTACCTACAAATAACCATAGGAAGCCCCCATTTTGAACTGAGCATTTTCATTTGTTAAGTCGACACAGCAAAGACATCTTTTACAGGCACCCCACAGGAAAACCAGCTAATTCCTGTTGGTCCATAAATCCCTATATTAGCACAGGTTACAAACAGAGGATGAATGACTAGACCAGGGGGTGAGGGGACATGCTTCCCATCTCTGGATGCCATCCGGGTATCTTTCCATGCCACCTGGGTAAAGCCAGCAAGGATTAAGTACTCTCAGCAGGGCCAGGAAACTGGTCTGGTCTCTGTAGCTGGCCTCCCCCTTCAGCACTGCTCTTTGATTTACTCACAATTATTTCAGGCTTTGTTAACCACACGTGGTCAATTTGATTTCCTCAGCAAAAAGCTTAAAAAACAAATAATCCAATTAATGGAAGAAGCAGAGTGTAAAAGTGTTTTGAAAGGGTTGGAAAAGCCAAGAGCAGCAGCTGGCACATCCCTGGTGGGACATTTCCCTCCAAACAAGGGCACACAGAAACCCCTTTTTAGCACAGCAGGGACAGCAGTGTGGCTTCCTCTTTGAACCTCACAGTCCTCAGCACCATGACACATCATAGGGGTTAAAAACCAATACAACAGAGCCCTGTATGCCATGCAGACATGCAGACATGCAGACACACAGACTTGCAGTTAAATTAACTCCAGAGGCAAATGCTAACAATTGTCAGTGCTGCCCACTTCCAGTCCTACAACGACATCTCAGCAAGGGCTTATATAAAACTTCTCTCTAGCTCATTAACCCAGCCTTCACTAGGCAGCAAAAAAGAAATGTCAGAAGTTATTTAAGAGTATATCTTTAGCCCTGAAATGAGTGCTTGTTCTTTAGCTGAGGTGGGAGAGAGGAGTGGGAAGAGGAAGATTGAGAAGTGTTCATGGTTATTCATATTGCAACCATGGAGAATATGTGTAGGGCTATTCATTTGAAATGTTGCCTTTGATAATGGCATTCAGCTGCAGAAATCCCTAAATATCACTTAGAGAGAGAGAGAACTCCTCTGCTTGCCTGGAAGAATGAAAATTCAGGGCTTTGGTTCAAATTTCTTGCCCCACTTCTCCAGTCCTCAGCCTCACTGTGTAAAATCTTGTGATAAAAAAGCTTGTTGTGTGACTACAACAAACCCCACCATGGACATATTTTTTCTGGAAGAGTCATCACAAATATTAACCCTTGATGAAATTACTCCCAGCCCCAAGTAACAACTCAGCATTGGTGTTTATGGCCACAGCAATATCAGGACACAACCAGGCCTGTAAGATTTATTGCTGATGAACTGAGGAAAAGCTGTTAGTCTTATCCATTTGCTCCTGACACACCCAAGCAGCCAGGATCATGCCAGCAGGCTCCCTATAGCTTCTCCCCACAGTACTGAAGGAGCAATAGAGGGCATATGATAGGAAACATCCTCTCTCCCCTCATGTCCTTGCTTACATGTTTGTCTGTCCCTGGGAGCAGGGGGAGCAAAGGTCATCCCTTTATCCTAGAGATATGAGACAGAAATCATATTCCCTTGCAAGCAACAGTAAAACAATTAATTGCAACTTGCAAAGACTTTAAAGTCTTAAGATTAGGCCAAGTGATAGAACATGTGAAATGTTGAGAAAGGAGAGCACCAAAGCCAAGAGCTTGGGTGCTGCAGGATAAAGTTAGTCTCTCTTATTGAAATTCTTGTGCACAAAACTGTTCCCAAACTTTTTGAAGTTTTGTAGATTAGAAACAATAACCACACTGACAGCAGTAAATTAGATACCCTCCATCAACTGTTTATGGCATAGAACATGCACATCCCACTCCACTCTCCCACTGATGGGGTGCCTGAGACAGCTCTTAGTCCAACCAGTTGATTTCCACTTTGCAAAACAGCTGATGGTAGAAGTGAAGATGGTGCAAATGTCTTCTGAAGTACCAGCCCAAGTACTAACATATAGTTCCTAATTTCCATCTTCTTCATGCCAACTGACCCTGTAGATGTTCACATGCACTTTTCATACAGATGAAACACCAAAGATGTTACAAAATGTTTTCAAAACCCTCTTCAAATAATAGAAAATAAAGAGAGAGAGAGAAATAAATGAAATCTAACATTTGTACAAGTTTCCTACAGGTGCTGATAAGCTCTTGATCACTCACTTTCTGAGCACTTCTTGTTTGTATGCCTTAATTTGCATGAACAACTGTTGTAGAAGAGCAGATGTGATGATGGAAAAAAACACTGTGCAGATGTCTTTTTTATTCAATTTATCTCTTGTCTTTGATTTCTTGGATCCTTAGCAGACATCACCCTGATTTTGTGCCCCAACTCTGTGGCCTTCAGAAAGTTTAGCCTTGGAAATGTGAAACAAACAAAACAGGGAGTTTACTCAGCTAGGCAGAGTTGTTTGGCAAAATGCATCACTCACAGTAACACTCATTCCTTTCCCCATCCCTGCATGTGAAAAGAAACAAATGAAACAGACTTAAAAAAAAACTAATTACTTTCCACAAATTAACACTATTTATTTATTACATACAAATCAGGACTTTTTTCAATTTTCTCGCTCATTCTTGTAAATTGATCTTTTTCTAGATGATAAAATGTATTCACTTATTGGAGAAAAAAAATTAAAAGAATGCTGTAAAGCATTAATTTTCTGAAGACCAAAGAAATTCACTTTGGAGCAGCAGAATCTTCAAAATGCAATTTACAAAAAGACTATTGTCTGCTTAGCTGGACTAGAATAGCTGGATGGAAACAATTATAGTTAGCACTTGCAGGTTCTTTACTGGCTTTCTCGTGCACTGCCACAAAGGAGACAAAGTGAGCCTCTGATGGTCTCCTGTCAGGTAACTCCTGTAAGTAGTGATTCAGAGTATATATAGATAAGCTGTTCTAATCCCCAGCAGTGACTGCTGGATGGCAGAAAGCCCATGAGGAGGACATGTGAAAGGGGAGCTCACCAAACACAGCAGGGGCTGTACATAGAACCACCACACCAGAGGCTTCAGCAGCCTCTATTTACAGCTCACCTGGGCTGGCAGCAGCAGCCTCCCTGCTCCAGCACACTGAAGAAACAGCCAGGACAGTCAGGGAGCTGTAACAGCTAATGTAATATTTCACATTGCTGCTGGCACAGCTTGGTTTCTTACTATATTATCTCACTCAGGAGGGAACACACCATTTTAGGCATCTCTGCAGGCCTGAAACCTGCTTCTCTGGTGAATCAGGATTGTCTCCTCTGTGCCCCCTGCAAGTGCATTGCACAAATACAACATGCCAGATGTTTCTCTCTGATCATAGATGTCTTTCACTTTATGGTAAGGGACTCACAAAAACCATCTCTAGCACTGAACAGCTTAGGATAAACTTAGGATAAACTCTCAGACTTGGTTCTGTAAGCTCTGCACTTCTCATGCAGAGTTCAAAGCAGCTTTGGGATGCTCGGGTTTGGTGAGCTGTCAGTGGAGACACAAAATAGTTGAACCAGGATCTGGACACACCAAGGTATGGCTGTGGCTGTAACTCACTAAAATTAACACAACAAAGGCCTCAGTCAGCCTTGACCTTACTTTTCCCTGGCCTTCTGCCTGGGGCTTACAACCCCTACTGGGATGCAACAAAAACACCCATTAGATTTTCCAAAAAGAAGCCCAAGCACTGATCCCAGCACACATCAGGGTGTTGCAGGGCTCAGGATGAAGCAGCAGGAAATCTTGCCCTTTTGCCTGGTCCTGGGCTGCTTGTTCCCAGCACATGCATTTTCAGTGCATATGTCTTCAGCATCCTGAATGACAAGGTGGCCTTGTCATAGTCCTTCTAGTACCAGGTGACCTGCCTGGTGGATGAGGGGAGGGCTGTGGATGTGGTCTCTCCAGACTTCAATGAAGTGTTTGACACTGTCTCCCACAGCATCCCCCTAGAAAAACTGGCTGCTCGTGTCTTGGACAGGTGGACTCTTTGATGGCTAAAATACTGGATGGCCAGGCCCAGAGATTTGTGGTCAATGGAGTCAAATCCACATGGCAGCCAATCACTAGTGGTGCTCCCCAGGCTCAGTTTTGGGGCCAGTCCCATTTAACATCTGCATTGATGATCTGGAAGTGGGGATTGAGTGCACCTTCAGTAAATAACCAGATGACTCTAAGTTGGCTGGGAATGTTGATCTGTTTGAGGATAGGAAGACTTTGCAGAGACCTGGACAGACCTATCAATTGGCTGAGCACAGCTGCAGGAGGTTCAATGAGGTGAAGTGCCAGGTCTGCACTTTGGTCACAACAACCCCCTGCAGCACTACAGGCTGGGGGAAGAATGGCTTGAGGACTGCTCTGCAGAAAGGAACTTGGAGGTGCTGGTTGACATGAGCCAGCATGTGCCCAGGTGGCCAAGAAGGCCAATGGCATCCTGGCATGTTTCAAGAGCAGTGAGGCCAGCAGGATTGGGAAAGTGGTCATCGCCCTGTACTCAGCATTGGCGAGGACGCACTGTGTTCAGTTCTAAGCCCCTCACTTTACAAAGGATATTGAGGTGCTGGAGATGTCCAGCAAAGAGAAAGAAGGCTTGTAAAGGGACTAGAAAACATGTCTTATGAGGAACAGCTGAGAGAGCTGGGTTGGTTTGGTCTTGAGAAGGCTCAGGTGGGATCTCATCACTCTCTACACCACCTGGAAGGAGACTGTAGTGAGCTGGGGGCCAGTTTCTTCTACCATGCCTGCAGTGAGAGGACCAGAGGGAATGGCTCTAAACTGATACAGTGGAGATCCAGGTTTGATATTAGAAAAAAATGTTTTCATTTTTAGGGTGGTAAGGCATTGGAATAGGTTGCCCAGGGAAGAGGTAGAGTCACCATGCCTGGAGGTGGTTTAGAGGCCTGGGTGGTGGTTTAGCAGTTTAAGGATTACAGTGATAGTGTCAGGTGGACAGCTGGACTTGCTGATCTTAAATGTCTCTTTCAATATTGAATCTTCTTTGAATCTATGATTCTATTAATGTCTGTGGGATCGTGGGCATCCCTCATAGGGCTGGTAAATGCAGAACCTGTCTGCAATGTGCCTTTTTTTTTTTCTGAATTAAAAACAGCCAATTATCATAGATTCATAGAATAGTTTGGGTTAGAAGGGATGCTTAAGGCTCAGCTACTCTAATCCTTCTACAATGATAAGGGAAATTTTTAGGTCAATCAGGTTGCTTAGAGCCCCATCCAGCCTGACCTTGAATGTTTTCAGGGATGGGGCATCCACCACCTCTCTGGGCAACTTGTTCTGGTGTTTTATCCCACTCACTATAAAAAACTTCTTCATTTTATTAAATTTCAATCAAGCTTTCTTCAGTTTAAAACCTCTACCCCTTGACCTATTGCAACAAGCCCTGTTAAATGTCTGTCCCTGTCTTACTTGTAGTACTGAAAGTACTGAAAATACCTTCTCAGACTTGGTTCTGTAAACTCTGCACTTCTCAGCTTTCTTTTCTATAAAAGTTGTTTGCCTTTTTTTTCTTCTGATACTTTTAAAGAAGATGCATGGGATTTAAGTTTCTCTCTCCCAAAACTATTTTTCACTTTCTTTCATTGTTTGCCCTTCTTTGAAAAGAGCTTTGAAAACCTAAGGTAGAAAATGTCAATTATTGAAATATTTGGAAAGCATTTTCAGTAGTTTTCATAGTATAAAATACTCTGGGGAGTTAGCAAGCAGAAAATGTAGAAACTTTCCTCTTACAATTCTTTGGGAGATTTAATGCTGGCAATTATAAGAATGCAAATGGTGTTTCCAGCTGAACTGTGCTTGTGACTAAGCAATTTATTAGAAGTAATTTACTTGATTTGGGGATCAAAACACAGAGCTCACCTTATGATAAATGGCTGTGTCACTGGAGGAGAGGACTGGAGAATAGAGCTTATTCAGACAGATTTATTCTTCTAATAAGATTTGAAGAGGTTTTTTCCTTTCTTTTACATGTAACAAAAGAGCAGCATTTCTTCTCAAGGCTTGATTTCAAAGAAGGATTTAAAATTTCATTAGAAATTTGTGTGGCACTCAAAAGCCTCGCAGAAGAAAGATCCCTCTCTTTGCTACTCTATTTCTACATTACTGAGTTTATAGTTAATTGAATTGCTACTGCGTTGAGTCATGTTTATGCAGACTGCCTCTCTTCTGCTTTTTGAGTGGAAATTGATCATGAAAAATAGCTGGCTTATAAAAAGCAGAGATATAGACTACTGCACTGCAGAAACTTGTGTCTACATCTTCTGTCCCTTAGGGAACACCTCATCCCTCTCTATGCCTGGAAATGTAGCTCTGTAGGGCTGGAAAATTGATGCCTGGGGAAAATGGTGGAAATGAGCGGCAACAAGGAGCATAGGCTGCATTCCCCAGCCCTGACCCCTTTGCACACATATATAATAAAGCCTTGATCTTGGCCTTATTATCGAGCAGTGCAAGATGGCCTGGGAGCCCAGTCCCTCAGGGAGACAGTGCCTGAAAGCTCAGCTAGCTCGTGGCCCTCGCCACAGGCTACCCCCTTAGCAAGCTTGGTGATTGCCAGCTCTATAGTGGTATCAGCTTTCTTAGGATATCAGCTCTTAGCTTGCTAGGTAGGTAGCCCTTGGCTGAGGCTGCAGCAGACGGCAAGAGAGGGGAAGGAGCGCACTGGTGCTCCACAGCAATGGTTTATTGCAGGAGAGGCCGTGAAGGTTCCAGCAACAGCTCTTCTTCTGTTGAATGGGCTAAAACAGGCCCTTTTTATAGGGTTAAGGGGGATCCAAACTTGACCATTAGTAAGGGTTAGGTAAGATGGCCTATAGGGTTACAGAGATAAGCTTTGGGGTGGGGGTCAGAGAGACAGGAACTTATTTTGCTGTCTCATCATGACTCAGCAGTTCCTACTGTTCAATTCTCCATGGAGCTTTACCAAGCTGCATGGGGTTTGCTATACACATACAGCAAAAAAACTTTGGTCACAAATATCCTGAGGGGGAGGAAGGGAGCTGAGTTTCCTGCCTGGAGCCCTGCCTGCTCTGCTGCCTTGGGCAGAAAAAAACCTTTCCAATGTCAGGCTGGTTCTCACACAGCAGGATCATTTTTTGAATAGTTTTAGTGACTGAGAGCAGTCTGGAGCATCAATACCCCTAGAGTTTTGTTCACAGCAATGAACAGCTTGGTGATGAACAGTTAAAGAAACACAGGAAACACTCTCTCTCATCCTGCTGGAAATGAAAGGAGGACAGGGGCAGGACAGGGATGTCAAGAAGGAAAAGTGCTGGTGTCTTTGCCAGTCTGTTGGGATCTGTGTGCCCAGGGATGCCCTTGCATCACTCTATATCCTCCTTGTACCTAGATCAAGTGCACCCCCAGCAACTTCCTCCTGCCCCATCCTTCCAGTAGGATCCCAGCTTTCCCCTCCTGTTTCCCCCACTCTGCCAGCACCAGGACCCTATAGTCTCACTCTTTTCCTTCCCAATTCAATTCAACTGTGCTGAAATACGGGACATTCTACCACCAAATGTGTCCCATCTTCTAATGATGGTGTTGCTGGGACCTGGATCCACACAAAAAGAGATTCATTTGGGTGCAACACCATCCAGGAGTTAAGGGAACCTGTGTGTTCCCACCCCATACTGAGATGCCTCATTACCACACAGGCACAAGGCCACTTCACTGGGAGGGAACAGTGTTAAGCCTTACACGGCGAGCCTGTGTACAGGGTCACATGCAGAAGGGCTTTTCATGAACTCTGGCAAATACCAGTACAGAAAATACATTAATCCACCCACTAAACACCCTGGCAGTTCTGGCTCTGCTGCATGTTTGGACACTTCTGCTTGCCAGGGAGGCACTCTAATTTCTGCATGTTGCCTCCACAAACAACCTGCGTTTTGAGCAGTCTTCAGTGCCAAGAGCCAAAGCTGGAGGAGACAAGGATAAGGGCACCACAGAGGGGATGCATTCAGTTGCTGGGAGGCAGCCATGAGCTTTCTACTGTGAAGTGGCTTTTACTGGCATCACCTATTTGCTCTGACACCTGATGAGCATAAACAGAAAACACTTTGGGGAAATAGTCAGGAAAACAGACAGAAGACTGTTACTGGGTTTACATTTTCCAGGCCTGATTTTCAGTGAATAATTGAGTTTTAGTGCCCAGGTAAGTGGCACTGCGATCCAGAGTGAGACCTGGTATTCTTGGCAAATGGAATTAACAGTGGCAATGATAGCACGTGGCTTGCACTGAAGAGGGCAGACAGGGAAAGCATGCTGAAAAAGTCATTTGTATTTTCTGAGGGCTCTGGTCCTCAGATGCAAATTTCAACACTGAATCCATCCATCAGTGCTGAGGCTTTTGATTAACAAGAGCACTCTCCTGAACAGATGATTTTACTCCTCATGAAAGAAGTCTTATGGTGATAAACCAGGTTTTATATGAGGTAGTCAAGCAATGAAATATATCCCACTTAACCCGGGAAGACTCAGTCCCTACTTACACTGGATTCTAGAGGAACAAAATCCATATGCTGCACTTCATACAGACCTAAATCTGTTCAGTCATGGTACACTTCTCTCTGCAACAACTGCAAGTTCTGCCCAAAAAAAATCCTACCTAAAATTGATTTCCATTGTGGCAGCATTTTGGTGTCTGAAAGCAGACTGGAGAGATACAAACATCACAGTCCACCTTCATAATGCCACAGCTTTTAAAGCTGGTTACACCTCTTCAGAGCCGTAGGTCTGTGGACACAATCAAGGCAAGCTCCTCTACAGTATGACCCTTGGCATTTCCTGATCCCAAATGTGATGGAGGCTTTTCCAGCCCCTGCATTTACTGTTCACTTTGTTTATGTTTCAACATAGCATTTGTGGCAACCTCTGCTCTAAATCAGGCATTGGGAATATGGGGCATAGGAAGTATGGGTAGATTCAGCTGCATGGCGAAAATAATGAAGATTTCTTGATGCTCATGAAAGCTCTGTGTTGCACTTCAAGTGCAAGTACATCCTCCACCTGTTTTCTTTTTTCCTATAGAGATATATCTTGAAATAATTAAAGGAGAGCAATATCTGAGCATTACTTCTTTCTCCTACAGTCCAAGAACTATAAGCAAATGCACCAGACTTGTTGGTCCTAACTAGTATTGTTTGCATGTCAAGTGTTAATGCAGTACATGTTAAAATGCTCTCAGAGTGTACAAACACTGAACAGGAAGTGGTAGCTTCTGAGTTTGCTTAAATGCCTTATTAGATTCTCCTTCCAAGACCAAGTTCACTTTTTTTTAATGTCTTTTGATAATTGCAGAGGCTGGCAAGGTCGAAAGTGACCACCCAGAGCTTTAAAATAAACCCAACAATTAAAATCCATGACAGTTAAAATGGTCACTGTTCAACTGGAAAGAGTCAAGCTCTTCACAAGTCAATCACAGAAAAAGTGTCCCTTTCCCATTCCCCACAACAAATCTTCATCCCTGAAGCCTGTAAGCCTGCCCAGTTGGGAGAGGCATAGCAGGTCCCAGGACCCCATTCCCGTGCCATATACTGCAGAAGACCCAGGATAAGGGGTTTATCAGCTTTCTCTTGAACATTGCCCTGGCAAACCTGAAAGGCCTGATTTTGTCATCTTTGGTCACTTTTTTTCAGTCTGAGGCACACAAAGCCTTGGGGACTTGGGACTTACTGACAGAGCCCAGCTTTTCCAGAGTCTCAGGAAACATGGCCTTTGCCATTTTCTCTGAGAAACACAGTGTGGTTTTCATATTTACACACTGTAAGTTTGGTATACATCCATTTAGCCAAGCATGCCAACATTATGCATTCATTTGGCCCATGAGGTCTCCTCATTCATAAAAAAGTGAAAACAGAGCCCTGGCTACCCAATGGCTCTAATTATTTAAAGATGTTTCTGATGCTGGCAAGGACTACAGCACACATAATTTAGCCTCCCTACCTTTCTCAAAAACTAGACAAACACATCAATGTACTTTATATAAGCCTTACAGAACATTGGTTGTTTTATTTACCTCAGGCCTATTTCAATATAAGTGCTTTAAGTAGCTAAAGCCAAACAATGTTAACCCCCTAGTTGCCTTGCCATCACAATTACACTAACTTCCCACTCTGTTGTCGCTGACTTTTTTTTTTTTAGGTATAAATGGTTTTTAAGAAGAATTTGCCTTAAGTGTAATAATGCATAAATTATGATTTTATTTAATGGAGTTTGAGAAATGTGGAAAAACTGCAGAATTTGAACTCCACTTGTTAGGAGTTAACTCTAACATGTGCAACCATGCTCTTTGAACAGAGCCAGCACTGCCAGGCTGTGCGTGACATCTTGGGGTGTTGTAAGATTCTGCTCTCTGATTCCTGTGGTAGTATTTGGTTGAAAAGGCTCGAGGGTAATTGCTTGAGAGCAGAAAACTTTTTCCTTTCCGTCTAAGCACCTGGATGGGA